>NC_057810.1:112921995-113281245 GCF_018294505.1 Triticum aestivum
GGAAATTCCTTAGCGAAGAACTACTTGCAGCGGAATAAGTACTCAGAAGTAAGCATAACAGGATACAGACATAGTTATCATGATGAAATGAAGACAAGCACAGAGTACAGAAAGCGTAATCATAGGATAACACAAGATGAAGACAAACAGACTGAAGAAATTGAATAGAGGAAATTGAGAAAGTCTTCAGTCAAAGTCTTCAAACACAGATATGAACAATCACTCAACACAGTAATGAGGAAATGAAAGAGTTGAGGGAATAGAACCAGTAAGGTTGGTGAAGACAATGATTTGATAGACCAGTTCCAACTGCTGTCTCAGTTGTACGTCTGGTTGGAGCGGCTGAGTATTTAAACTCGAGGACACACAGTCCCGGACACCCAGTCACTGAGCACGCAACTCAGGACACCAAGTCCTCACCGTATTCTCCTTGAACTAAGGCCACATAGACCTCGTCCAATCACTCGTGGTAAGTCTTCAGGCGACTTCCAAACCTTCACAGACTCGGTCACTCGGCGATCCACAATTCCTCTTGGATGCTCTAGACCATGACGCCTAACCGTCTGGAAGAAGCACAGTCTTCAAAGGAAACAAGAGTCAGATCCACGCAGGATCAATCTCTTCAGTGATGCTCAATCACTTTGGGTTTGTAGGTGTTTGGGTTTGGGGTTTTTCCTCACTTGATGATTTTCACTCAAAGTCCTAGGAGGATGGGTTGCTCTCAATTGACAAGTGTCAGTTTCTCTCGGAGCAGCCAACCAGCTACTGGTTGTAGGGGGTGGCTATTTATAGCCCAGGGAACAACCCGACATGATAAGACATAAATGCCCTTGTCTGATATGACCGTTAGGTGGATAAGATATTTTGGTACAGCTCGCGCGCAAGACAGTAACAGTCAGAAATTTGACTCTCAAATTCCTCAGGGCTATCATGTTCCTCACTGTGTAGGCAATCCGCACTGGCGAATTCCTAACTCCTTAGTCAGAACAAATTCCTCAGCAAGCAGAAGAACTTCTTCTCTGTCACTGAAGAAATTGACTGAACTGTATGAGATGTCCAAAGGCTTCACTCGAAGGGTTTGGTAGGTGTAGGATTTTGAGTTGAGCATCACATGGAAATTTTTCCTTAGTATTTCCTCGACCCCCTTTAACAGTACGGTGTTTCCTATGACTCAAGAAAGAGAAAAACAAAACTATGAAAACGAAAGTCTTCAAGCTTCATATTCCTTGCATGAATATCAAGTCTTCACGGACACACCAATTTATTCACTTTCAAAGTCTTCATGAAAGTCTTCAGAAATACCAAAATCTTCAGTCGAAGATATTCATTTTTAGGGGTTGACTTTCTCTGTAAATATCAAACTCCTCATAGACTTATAGACCTGTGCACACTCACAAACGCATCAGTCCCTTAACCTATAAGTCTTCAATACACCAAAATCACTAAGGGGCACTAGATGCACTTACAATCTCCCCCCTTTTTGGTGATTGATGACAATATAGGTTAAGTTTTCAATAGGCATAAACATATGAAGTGTAAGTACTGATATTGAGGAATTTGATTGCAAGATATAGAAGAACTCCCCCTGAAGATGTTCATAGTGAGGAATTTGCTTTTGAAGCAATGCACACTTGAAGAGTTAAATCATGGAGATCTCCCCCTATATCTTGTAATTCATACACGCATTTGACATATAATATGAAGAATTTAAAATGCATGATGAAATATGGTGCCTGATGAAATTCAGCATGCGTGCAATAATATTAATGAGGAACAAGCATGCAGAGTAATGTATCAAGAGTATCAAAGCATGGTGCATCAAAAGTATCAGAGCACCATCGGTTTTTAGATTACAAATTGATCCAATAAAGTTTTAGAACAACGAGAGTTGTAACTTAGCAAAAATGCCCATGTAATAGACCCGCTTGAAGACTAACTCAAATTTCTCCCCCTTTGTCATCGAATGACCAAAAGGTTCGAAACTGAGGACTAACGCCCCTGAAGAATATCAAGTTGATGGAGGAGCGCCAGCGTTGTCGGGGTCGGTTGTCGTAGTAGGGCCTGCCGTAGTGTCGTCCAAGTCTTCATTTTCATCAGTCTCACGCGATGAAGAATAGGAGCTGGCCACCAAGGAAGGAACCTTGACCTTCTTGAATTTCTTCGATGGAGGAGCAGACCAGTCAAATTCTTCCTTGAGACCCATTTTCTTCAGATCTGCAGCGTTGTAGACATGAGATAGAACATCCCAGGTACAGTTGAAGGTTTCATGGAGGTAGTAGTGGTTTTACTTCACTGCATTGTGTGTTGAGGTCATGTTGTGAAGAATTGAACCAAACTGACGCTTGACCCATTTATGATTGCGATCAACTTTCTAATGAACACTGAGGAGGAACTCACGATCAGTTATCACCCTGGGTGCTATGGCTTGAGGATTTTGCTTAGCGGCAGAGTCATGTGTGGTAGAGTCATCATTGGTGGAATAGGATGCAGCCTTGCGAAATTGACCATCCAATGGACGAATGCCTTCATCTATCACAGCAGTTGCCTTGCCTTTGTCATCAGCTGAGGAATATGTCCGTTTGAGGACTTCAATTGGAGGCAAGTAGCTACCATGGTTCAAAGTGTCAGCCTTGTAATTGAGTGAAGACCTTGTCCTGATGAATCTCATAATCCATGGTGCATAAGGCTTCACCTCAAATGGTGACATAGCAATATTCGCCAGAGTCCTCACGAAGAAATCATGGAAGTTGACGGGAACCCCATGAATGATATTGAAAAGCATATTCTTCATGATGCCAACAACCTCTTCATCATTTGAGTCGTGGCCTTTGATAGGACTCATTGTCTTTGTCAGAATGCGATAGACAGTCCGAGGCACATACAGTAATTCCCCAACGAGGAATTTGGTTCGAGGGGCCTGCCCTGGCTTCAAAGGCTTCATCAACACTTGCATGTAATGATTTCAAAGCTCAGGTTCACTGTAGATGCAACGAGCACCACCAAGGGGAGGACTGAGTGGTAAGACACGAAGCAATTCAGTAGCTGGTGCCTTGTAGTGAGTATTTTCAGACATCCAGTCCAGCACCCATGAATTAACATCTTCAGTATTTCCTGTGAGGTGCAGCATTGCATAGAATTGAAGAATGAGTTCTTCACTCCAAACACAGATGTTAGTGCAGAAATTTAACAATCCAGCATCGTGAAGAACACTGAGGACAGGCTCGAAGCACGGCAGAGACTCCATGTCCACATGAGGAATATGTTCATGATCGAAGACTTTGTCTTTGTTGAACAGTACTGAGGAATAGAAATTGGCTTGACTAGCAGTCCAGAAACGCCTCTTCCTTATGCGAGCAGAGTCATAGGGGTTTTAATCTGTGAAGAATACATGCTCACTGAAGAAATCTTCAACCTTGAACTGTTGCTTCTTTGAGAATGGATCCGTTGGCTTGGGCACGGGAGTGTTAGTGAGTTGCATCACAACCTATGGAATCGCAATCTCAGGTTCTTTAGGCTGAGGAATTTCTGGTTCCTCTTCAGTGGCAGTATGCGTGTTCAAAGGAGCAGCAACAACAGTTTCTTCAGCACTAGTGGCTAGAATTTCTTCATGTACAGACGAGGTGGGATGAGTTTCTTCAGAGCCCATTTGAATGGTTGGTGCAGGGCACTGAGGTATTTGTTGTAACGGGGTGAAGAGTGGAGTATTGGGGTGCTGACTTTCCCAAAAGTCATTATTCATCATGGGCGTTGTGCAGCCAATGTCCACGTCATCATCTCCAATTTCTTCAACGCCAGCCTCTTCAGCTATGAACTGAGGCATTGGCGAGGAAGCGACAGGAGTGGAAGGGATCGTGTCCACTTCAATTTCTTCATCAACCTGCTCTAACGAAGCATCAAATTGAGGTTCTTCATCAGATCCGCTTGGGATCACATATTCTTCACCAAAAGGAACAAGGTCCTTTGATGGCATGGTGGAAACTGGAACAACATCAATTTGATTTTCAATAGAGCTTGTCATAGGCTTCATCTTCTTTGGAACTGAAGATTCTGAAGCACTTGATGCTTTCCTTTTCTTCACTGCAGCTCGCTCTGTAGCCTTGGTCTTCTTCACATCGAATGCACATGGAAGAATTGGAGTTTGTGTAGGCGCAGATGGAGCTGAGGAATCTGGGTGATTTTCTTCAGGCGCAACTGATGCAGTTGCCCTGACTTCTTCAGTTTCTTCAGGCGCACCACTAGTGGATGCCCTGGCAATTTCTTCAGCGGCTGGAATGGAGTCATCAGCCCTGGAACTAGCATTTTCTTTAGCAGCCTGAATGTCATCAGCGGTGCTGGCATGTTCTTCAGTTGGCTGAGCAGAAGCTTCAGCTTGAGGAGTTTCTTGTTGTGATGGGGCTACAACATTGGTAAACTTTTCAGTCAGTTTCACAAACCTGACTTTGGCTCCTTGCCAATCAGCATAGTAAGCATTGAAATCATCACTGAGGGCTTTGATTTTAGACTGGATCTGGATGAGTTCATCAGTTGTCATATTGACAACATTTTTCTTCAAGAACTTGTCCTTTCTGAACTGAGCCTTCTTGATCTGCCTGGCCTTCTAAAATTTCCATTTCTCTTTAATGATGAAATGGGTCAGCATGTGACTTTGACCAGGAGTCAGATTGAAATCAGGCATAGGAGTATTTGGATCCTTGTGCCAGAGATCAATGTAATCGAGGATCGCCCTTGGATCCAAAAGCAGTGGCACATTTGTGCCTTTGGCTCTAGCAGCCCTTTCTTGTCGGTCTCTGATGATTTCAGCAAGTTCATCATCATCAGCTTCATTGTCAGATGGCACTATGAAGGCAACCTGTTTCTTCTTCGGACTTGGCCGAGGACCTCGACCAGCCGTTGCCTTTGTCT
Organism: Triticum aestivum; assembly: GCF_018294505.1. Classification (NCBI taxonomy): domain Eukaryota; kingdom Viridiplantae; phylum Streptophyta; class Magnoliopsida; order Poales; family Poaceae; genus Triticum; species Triticum aestivum. The sequence goes on from NC_057810.1 coordinate 112,926,898, forward strand.
TCAGCGGAGTGGGGCCTGATGAAGATTTTGGTGCAGCTGAGGAACTTGCCGAGGCACCAGAGGCAATAGAGATGCCTGTAGTCCTTTGGCATGTGGCCAGATGTACAGGTGTTGAGGACTTTGCTGGAGCAGCTGAGGACTTTGGAGGAGTAGGAGCAGCATGAGGAACTGGCCGTGAGGGCTTTGAAGAATCTGGCCGTGAAGGCTTTGAAGATTCTGGCCGTGAAGGCTTTGAAGATTCTGTCCGTGAGGGCATTGCTAAGGAACTTGGCCGTGAGGGCATAGTTGGTGAAGCACTTGGCTTGTGAGCGGGCTTCTTTGCCATTGATTTTCTTGGCCTGACAGAGGCCTCAGTGGTAGCACCAGCAGCAGAGTCTTCATTGAATTTCCTCACTGCTTCTTTGGCTTGTCTCGCCAACTTGGCTTGGCGTTTGGCCCATTCTTGAGGAAAATCCTCACCACGCTTGATGCTGGTGGGGCCAGCTTCTTGGCCAGGTGCCAATGGAGCTCTTGGGCATGGAGGATTTAGTGCGAATTTCTTCATATACTTCGGAGTTACATATCTGTACTCCCTCCATTCTCTTGCCCATCTCCTTTCAATCTTCTGTATGCGCACCTTGCGCTGATTTTTATTTTCTTTTCCGTACTTAGCCTCATTAGGTGTGCAATAATCAACATAGATGGCCTCAGTTATTTCAAAAGCAGTCATGACCTCAGGCTTCTTTCCTCCATTCTGCGGTTTCTTACCGTCTGCCATATTCTTTAGATGAGGAATTTGAACAATCAAATTTTCTGAAGAAGTATGCAACTTTTCTTCGAGGAACGCTGCAAATGAGTTAAGTTGATGAGAACCTAGTGATTCAGCAGCGGACATGAGTACCTGTGAACAAAGTATATTTGCGAGGAATTTGGAGAGGTCATATGCGTTCTCAGAAGGTTTTTCAAAAAGGAACAAGTTTGAGGATTTTGACCAGATGAGCCTTGAAGAATTTCACTAAGCGTTCTTTGTCTTAGGTTCCAGAGTTGTATAGATTGTGGATCCACACAATTGAGGAATCTTGAAGAAAAATGATGCTTAGAGAAACGAATCAAGAACAGATGACTAGTGAGGTGTTTTGTGTGTGAGGATTTGAAGAATAAAACACCTTTGAAGATTTTGTAGAGAAAATCTGAATCAAGGAGGGTAGTAAAAATAACTTTTAATTACCCTTGATGAAGAACACGACAAACTGTGAAGTAGAATAGTGAAGTTCATCGGTGTAGATCTTCCACGCCCTAACTCGGTGGAGGAAGACAGCTACGACGGCGGCGGAGTGAAGATTTCCGCGGCCGGCGCGAGTACGACGGCGACGAGGTCGAGGCAGTGAAGCTCTTCCTCACCGGCGACGATGGAGTAGCGGCAGCGCTAGGGTTTGAGAAGCTCGAGCGAGAGAGAGAGAGCGTACGAGCGGAGTAAAGGAAGTGAGGAAGGGGAGATGGGGTATTTATAGTCGCAGTTAAAACTGTTTGCCCGAAGATTTAGGACAAACGTGCCCCTGACCCTTCTCATCCGCATGACATGTGTCCCCACGTACTGAGAAGTGAAGATCGTTTTAGATCGTGGGTGAATAGATAAATCTATCGTGGGATGCGGAACGGTTTGAGCAGTAAAACCGAAAATTTGGATAAGATAAGCTTTAAGTTCCGTTTGCAAATTCTTCAGCTGACAAAGACACAGTGAAGATTTTGAATGATTTTCAAATAGAATGCACATGAAGAATTTGTGAATAGATTGGGTTGAGTATAGCATAGAGGGGGAAGGGTCCGATCACATTCACTTAGCAGAAAATGCAACTTGAAGAAATAGCCATAAGTGAATGCTGTAGAGGACATAAACCCATATATATATATATATAACCAAATGAAGAAAAATGACGGGAATAGTGAAGATTTTGCAAAGTTGAAGAATTTGAAAAACTGAAGAATTTCAAAAATTGAGGAATTTCAAAAATGAAGATTTTCAACTTTGGTGGTGGCGTGACCCACCGTATAAGAATGATGATTTTAGGCACCGCGTACAATTGTCGTAGGGTTCCGAGAATCAAATCCTTCATTAATTTCTTCACACTTAGAGTGTTATTCTTCATTGATTGAAGAAAAACGTTTCTTCATGTGTTGCACATCTAAGTCATCAATTTTGCACAAGTGTTAGGATGAGTGTCCTTTTTCAAAGAACATTCGAAGATTCTAGGATATTTAGCTCACACCGCAACTTGCTAAATCTCTTCTCATCCAAGGTCTTTGTGAAGATATCAGCCAGCTGTTCTTCAGTCTTCACGTGCTCGATGGAGATGTCGCCCTTCAACACATGATCACGAAGAAAATGATGACGAATCTGAATGTGCTTTGTCTTCGAGTGCTGAACTGGGTTGTGAGCAATCTTGATGGCACTCTCATTGTCACAGAGGAGAGGCACATTCTTCACATTGACGCCATAGTCCTTCAGGGTTTGCTTCATCCATAGAAGTTGAGCACAGCAAGAACCAGCATCAATGTACTCAACTTCTGCAGTAGACAGTGATACGCAGTTCTGTTTCTTCGAGGACCAATAGACCAAAGATCTTCCGAGGAAATGACAAGTACCAGATGTTGACTTGCGGTCCACATGATCACCAGCATAGTCAGAGTCAGAATATCCAATGAGATCAAAAGTAGATCCCTTGGGGTACCATAATCCTAGTGTTGGTGTGTGAGCTAGATATCGAAGAATATGCTTCACAACCTTATGGTGTGATTCCTTCGGTGCAGCTTGAAATCGGGCACACATGCAAACACTAAGCATTATATCTGACCTAGATGCACATAAGTACAGTAAAGAACCAATCGTGGAGCCGTATACCTTGTGATCGAAGTCAATACCATTTTCATCAGTGCATAGATGGCCATTAGTGGGCATAGGAATTTTGACGCCTTTGCAATCTTGCATGCCGAATTTCCTCAGAACATCCTTGAGGTATTTCTCCTGAGATATGAATATGCCATTGTGCTGTTGACAAATTTGAAGACCTAAGAAGAATTTCAACTCTCCCATCATAGACATTTGATATTCTTCACTCATCATATAGGCAAATTCATCACTATAACATTGGTCAGTACAACCAAAGATAATATCATCAACATATATTTGGCACAAAAACAGTTCACCATCATAAGATTTAGTAAAGAGAGTAGGGTCGAGTGAACCGGGTGTGAAGCCATTCTTCACGAAGAATTCCTTCAAAGTGTCATACCACGCCCGAGGGGCCTGCTTGAGGCCATAGAGGGCCTTGTTGAGTCTGAAGACTTTGTCAGGATTCTTTGGATCTTCAAAACCTGGGGGTTGAGCAACATATACTTCTTCCTCAAGCTTACCATTGAGGAATGCACTTTTCACATCCATTTGACATAAAGTGATATTATGATGGTTAGCATAAGCAAGTAATATGCGAATAGCCTCAAGTCTAGCAACAGGTGCAAAAGTTTCATCGAAATCAATTCCTTCAACCTGTGTGTAGCCTTGAGCTACAAGTTGTGCCTTATTCCTCACCACAAGGCCATTTTCATCTTGCTTGTTGCGGTAGATCCACTTTATGCCAATTATATTATGCTTGCGAGGATCTGGACGTTTGACCAGTTCCCAGACATTGTTGAGCTCGAACGGATCTAATTCTTCTTGCAGGGCCTGAATCCACTGAGGCTCCAGAAATGCTTCATCTACCTTAGTGGGCTCTCTGATGGAGACAAAAGCATATTGCCCACAGAAGTTAGATAAATGTGAAGCTTTTGAGCGAGTGAGAGGACCTGGTGCACGAATGTCATCGATGATCTTTTCCACTTGCACTTCTTTTGCAATGCGAGGATGAGCTGGCTGTCATCGAGGAATTTGATCAGCATTTTCTTCAGCACCATGTTCTTCAGCATGTTCATCAGGTGCATCAGCTCGATTTTCTTCACGTTCTGGAATGAATTCTTTAGTAGATTCTTCATTAGGAATGACATCCTCAGTAGCCTTGAACTTGATAGAATCCTCAGGTGCTGGTTCATTTATCACAGAAGGTAGGTGCTCTCTTTGCGAGCCATTAGTTTCATCGAACCGCACATCTACAGTTTCAACAACCTTGTGAAGAATGTTGTTGAAGACTCTGTAGGTGTGCGAGTCCTTTCATAACCAAGAATAAAACCTTCATGTGCTTTCGGAGTAAATTTGGCATTGTGATGAGGATCTCTAATCCAACATTTAGCACCGAAGACTTTGAAATAACTCACATTGGGTTTCTTGTCAGTGAGGAGTTCATAGGCAGTCTTCTTGAAGAATTTGTGAAGATATACTCGATTGATGATGTGGCACGCAGTATCAATTGCCTCAATCCAGAAACGTCGAGGCGTCTTGTATTCATCAAGCATAGTGCGAGCCATTTCAGCGAGGGTTCTGTTTTTGCGCTCCACGACGCTATTCTGCTAAGGAGTATAAGGAGCAGATAACTCATGAGTAATACCAAGTTCATCAAGATAGCCATCAATACCAGAATTCTTGAACTTGGTCCCACTGTCAGTTCTGATGTGCTTGATCTTCACACCAAAGTTGGTTGAAGCCCTCGAGGAAAATCGTTTCAAGATTTCCTGCACTTCATGTTTGTAAGTCACAATGTGTACCCATGTGTAACGAGAATAGTCATCAACAATAACAAAGCCATATAGAGATGCATCGTTTGAAATAGCAGAATAATGATTAGGACCAAAGAGATCCATGTGAAGCAATTCAAATGGTCGAGTGGTGGTCATGATAGTCTTCGCTGGATGCTTGGCCTTTGTCATCTTTCCAGCTTCACAAGCTCCGCATAAGTGATCCTTGAGGAATTTTACATCTCAATGCCAATGACATGCTTCTTATTTGCAAGCGTGTTCAGATTCCTCATGCCAGTGTGACCAAGTCGTCGATGCCATAGCCAGCCTTCTGAAGCTTTTGCTAGTAAGCACACGGCTGGTTGTGGTCCTGTAGAGAAATCAACAATATACATATCTCCTCTCCTAAAGCCTTCGAAGACTTTGGAATGGTCAGCTTCCATGATCACGACACAACGATACTTGCCAAAGACAACAACCATATCAAGATCACAAAGCATTGAGATAGACATGAGGTTGTATCCTAAGGACTCGACAAGCATGACTTTGTCCATGTGTCGATCCTTTGAGATCGCAACCTTACCTAGACCCAATACCTGACTTTTGCCTTTGTCAGCAAAGATGATATGCTTCAGATGTGATGGTGATAAAGGAGCATCCATCAATAGATTCTTGTCACCGGTCATGTGATTTGTACATTCACTATCGAGGACCCACTCGTTGGCTTTGGGTTGATCATCCTGCAGATGAATTAGTGCATCTTACGAACTCATATACTTCATTAGTGAAGAATATGACATCAAATTCATCAGTTCAATTTCATTAAGCAGTAGCACAGATAAGCAGTGTGAGGACGTGTGAAATGAAAGTTCATTTCATCATGATTCTCCTGCATCCTTTCAGGCATTTTTTTCAGGCCCCCAGCAAATTCTTTAGATGTTAAAGCACGTCTGGAGACCTGACTCTGCATAAGGGATTAGTTATTTTTCTTCACCACCCACATCTGAAGGGGTGGCAAAGAATTCATCACTCTGCGAGCGCCATATGAGAAAGGTGGCATAGAAGCCAATCCATTTCGCTTCATATAAGAGGGGTTAGGGTAAGCATATGAATAAGCAGAGAAATTCTTCGAGGACTTATGAACATAATGATTTGAAGAATAATGCGCATATTCATAGCCCTTAGCTCTACCCTGCGAAACAGAGTTGTTAGCACGATGATGATCATATGCAGACTTTGATCCACGTGAGGAATTTTGTTCGTATGAGGACTTGGATCCATATGAAGAATTTGGACCATATGAAGAATTTGATCTGGGGTTCCTATTCTTCACAGGTGGTGTCATGAGAACATTCACCTGAAGACTTTAAACATAACTTTTGGGAACCCAGATTTTCTTCATAGGTGAACCGTTCCTGCAGTTAGTGCCAACATATCTAGCAAATACTTCACCATTCTGATTTTTGAACAGTTTATAGTTGGAGTCAAATGACTCATCAGAAGAATGAGGAGATTCACATGTAAAGCCAGATAAGTTAGACGGATCAACTGGAGGTCCCTTTGCAGCAACCCATGAGGTTTTGGGGTACTGCTCAGGCTTCCAATATGTTCCATCAGCATTGAGTTTCCTCTCAAAGGCAATACTCTCTTTCCTAGGGTTTCTGTTGAGGATCTGCTTTTTGAGCACATCACAAAGAATCTGATGCCCTTTGAGGCTTTTGTACATGCCCGTCGAGTACAATTCCTTCAACCCTGCATCGTCAGTGATACTAGCAATGTCCTCAGATGAGGAATTAGATATAGCAGTGGCAGGTGAAGAATTTGTAATAGTTGAAGCATTTGAACATGCAGGTGAAGAGTTGGCAGATTCACGTTCAATGCACTTTAAGCATGGAGGAACAAATTCGTCTTGAGTAGCGCTGATTTGTTGAGCAAGTAATGAATCACGCTCCTTCTGAAGATCTTCATAACTCACTCTTAGCTTCTCAAGATCTTGCTTTCTTTGAAGAAGTTCAAGAGAAAGCTTCTCGTGATCGGATAAGAGAGCGTTATGATGACCTTGAAGGTCTTCAAACTTGGAATGGAGTCCCTGAAGACTTTCAGCCAAGGATTTTGACCGATCCATTTCTTCACCCAACATATCATCGCTCTTATTTAGCATGTATCGAACTTTTTCCAAAGCTCTTTGTTGTTTAGTGGCAAGGGAAGCAAGTTTAACATAGCTAGGTCCAAATTCATCGCCAGATTCATCATCACTAGACTCAGATAGGTAGCATTCGGTTACCTTAGCACTGTTTGCCATAAGGCAGGGGTTGGACGATGATGATTCTGGTTCGAATGTCATCTCTTTGAGAGATTCCTTGTAATCCTCAAACCAAGGATCATGACGAGTAAGATGTCCATCATAGACCTCAGAGAGACGGTCCCAGATTAGTTTCGCGTGATTGAGATGCATGATGTTCCTGAACTGATTTCGGGACAGACTTGAGCAGATGACATCCTTCGCTATGAGGTTAAGTAGAGTATACTTGCGAATGTTATCAGCCTCAGCCATCTTGCATAGATCGGTAAAACCGATCTCGGTGATGGTCCACAGTTTGCTGTCCATAGCCATGAGTCGCTTTTTCATCATGGCCTTCCACCGAGGATACTCATGACCGTCAAAGATGGGGCAGGAAACGTTCCTCAATCCTACAGTCGACATAACTAAAACTCCAGGTGGTTAAACCAAAATCACACAGAACAAGGGAGTACCTTGCTCTGATACCAATTGAAAGTGTGTTATATCGACTAGAGGGGGGGGGGTGAATAGGCAATTTTTATGAATTCTTCACTGAGGAATTTGACGGTGAGGAAATTCCTTAGCGAAGAACTACTTGCAGCGGAATAAGTACTCAGAAGTAAGCATAATAGGATATAGACATAGTCATCATGATGAAATGAAGACAAGCACAGAGTACAGAAAGCGTAATCACAGGATAACACAAGATGAAGACAAACAGACTGAAGAAATTGAACAGAGGAAATTGAGAAAGTCTTCAGCCAAAGTCTTCAAACACAGATATGAACAATCACTCAACACAGTAATGACGAAATGAAAGAGTTGAGGGAATAGAACCAGTAAGGTTGGTGAAGACAATGATTTGGTAGACCAGTTCCAACAGCTGTCTCAGTTGTACGTCTGGTTGGAGCGGCTGAGTATTTAAACTCGAGGACACACAGTCACGGACACCCAGTCACTGAGCACGCAACTCTGGACACCAAGTCCTCACCGTATTCTCCTTAAACTAAGGTCACACAGACCTCATCCAGTCACTCGTGGTAAGTCTTCAGGCGACTTCCAAACCATCACAGACTCGGTCACTCGGCAATCCACAATTCCTCTTGGATGTTCTAGACCATGACGCCTAACCGTCTGGAAGAAGCACAGTCTTCAAAGGAAACAAGCGTCGGATCCACGCAGAATCAATCTCTTCAGTGATGCTCAATCACTTTGGGTTTGTAGGTGTTTGGGTTTGGGGTTTTTCCTCACTTGATGATTTTCACTCAAAGTCCTCGGAGGATTGGTTGCTCTCAATTGACAAGTGTCAGTTTCTCTCAGAGCAGCCAACCAGCTAGTGGTTGTAGGGGGTGGCTATTTATAGCCCAGGGAAGAACCCATCGTTTCATGACTTTTGAGGTTGACGAGAAGGCTTACCTCCGGGTTACTCCTCTGAAGGGAACCCATCATTTCGGTATCAAAGGCAAATTGGCTCCTCGCTACATTGGACCTTTTCGCATTCTCGCTAAACGAGGAGAAGTTGCCTACCAGTTGGAACTACCTCCACATCTCTCGAGAGTCCATGATGTCTTCCACGTTTCTCAACTCAGGCGTTGCTTCTCGAATCCTATCCGTGGAGTGGACCACGAAACGCTTGATCTTCAAGATAACCTCACGTACCGAGAGTACCCCGTTCATATCCTCGATCAAGCCGAACGTACCACTCGACGTCATAATATCAAGTTTCTCAAGGTTCAATGGTCGCACCATTCTGAGAAGGAAGCAACTTGGGAAAGGGAGGATCGTCTTTGACTTGAGTACCCCTCCTTCTTTCCAAAGGAACCTAAATCTCGGGACGAGATTCTTTTGAGTGGGGGTGAGTTGTCACATCCTAGCTAGTTCATGCATTAGAGTGTTGCATCATGTCTATTTTTCTCAACAGAAACTTGAAATGGGGATGACAGAACCCCCAGCCCCCTCTGAAACCAACTAGGGTTTACTAAAAATATTTTCAATGAACCTGAAATGCCTTCTAAAATGTCCATCATTTTTGCCTTGGTTCAGAACCTCTGCCAAAAGTGGTGCACAATTTTCTAGGTCATCCTAAGGTCTTTAACTTAAATCATAAGTATTTGGGTTTGGGCATTTAAATTATATAAATTATTTTAAATGCTCAAATAATCCCAAACTAAAATGTTCCATGCTGGATATATTCCAGTTAATGGCCATGAGCAGTTTGGTGAATTTTGGAGTTGTTTAGGTATTTTTAGTAAGTCCACAAAGTTACAGAATAAATAAAAAAATATAAAGAAAAGAGAGAGAGAGGGTACTAAACTGGCAGCCCAACTAGCCAGCCCACCTAGCCGGCCCAGCCCAGCAGCCGCTCCAGCGAGCTGCTTGCCTTCGCCAGGCAGGTAGGCAGGTGCTCGACGGCGGCACCAGCGCGCGCCATGCAGCTGCCCGCCGCCCTGCTTCCTCCCCTCGCCTCTCTGCTGACCGGTATGAGCTCCACGTCGCGCCCCGAACCCCGTGGACACGTCCATTCTACCCCTACCTCTCTCCCTCGCTCTCCCACGCCATGGCCGACGCCACCGCAGCCGCACCGTCGTCGTAGTCGCGCTCTCCGTCGTCCTTGCGCCGTGCCGTCGTGTCCAGGAGCTCCGCCGCCCTCCTCTTCGTCGAGCTAGCTGAGCCCCGAGCGCTCGCTTGCCCCGAGGCCTCTGCACCGACCTCGCCCGACTCCGCCGTCACAGGAGATCCCCTTCACCGTCAGCACCGCACCAGCTCGTCCCCGACCGTGCCGTCTGGTTCCTCGAGATCGCCGTGAGCCCAGCTACCTCTCCCCCCTTTCCTTTCTCGCTCTCGAGCCCCATAGCGACTGCACGAAGCTCACCCGCATGCGCCGCCGCGGAGCTCGTCGCCGACGTGACTCCGGCCACCCACTGGCCACACCACCATGTCCAACGCACTCACCGCACTAGTAGGAACCCGTAGCACCTCACCACAAGCCTCGCCGTGCTTCATAGCTTCGGGTTCATCATCACCCGAACTCCGGTGACTGCCAAAGTCGTCGCCGGCGCCGTTTCCGGCCACCTCGAGCTCAACCAACACCACCAAGAGCCGCGGCTTGCTCCCAGCTACGCGTAGATGCCCTCCGCGGCTCTTTTGGTCGCCGGAACGCACAAATCCACTCCCGCCGCCGCGTTCGGCCTCGCTGGCGGCTAAACGCCGACGAGTTGACCCCGCTGACCCCTCGTTTGACCATGGGTGGGCCCAGTTTGACCCCCCTGGGTCAATGGCAGGTGGGGCCCAGCCCTGTTAACTAATCAGGATTAGTTTTAATTAATATTTAGTTAAACTAATTACATTGACACACGGGACCCACTAGTCAGGGTTGACCTGTACTGTTCCGTTGACCGCTGACGTCATCCTGACGTAATGCTGACGCAGTAATTTATTTACTGGATTTATTTTATACAGGAAATTCCAGTAAATACCACAAACTTTAAAAAATCATAGAAATTAATCTGTAACTCCAAATGCAAAGTTTTATATATGAAAAATGATCAGAAAAATCCAATCTATCCATCTGTACTGGTTTCATGCATGTTTAAGCAAGCTAACCTGATGTTTAGTGCAGAACAAGATAAAGCACTTAAAAGGGCCATTTATGAGTTTGAAACTTGAATCTTTGATTCAAAATGGTTCAAACCCATCTGGTCTTAGTTGCATTAGCCCAATACACTCATTTTGCCATGTCTCATGCATGCATCATATTGTTGCATATTGTTTGGTGATGTTTGTGTGTCGGTGCTCTTTGCGGCAGGTTCTGCCCCCGAGGAGTACCACGATTAGCCTAGCAAAGATCAATATCAGTGCATCGACCCATCAGGCAAGCAACCAACCATTTGATCATATCGATACAATCCCATGTTCTCGCTTCTACTCTCTTTTACTGCATTAAGACAATGTGTTTCAAACTGCTGTGTGCTACGGTAGTTGAACCCATTTCCTCTGCATGTCCTGTCATTGCCACAGTAACTAGATGAAACCCACTAGCATGTGTAGGAGTTGATTGAGCCATATGTATGTGTTGATCCTACCTTGCTATGCCTGCTATGCTTAGAGTCGTGTCAGGTCTGGTTCATCTGGGTGATGGGCTAGAGTGAAATGATCATGCCGGTAATGAGCGTAATGTGTTGAAGACGATTTGGTAAAGGTATCGATGAGAGGCCATGTAGGAGTACATGGTGGGTTGTTTCATTGAAGCCGACCTTAAGCACTGAGATCTGTATTTGTGATTTAAGATTCAGCTACTACCATGCATTGGGCCCTGAAATATGACCCCGCTCGACTTCTTATTCACCCTAGTCCTCTGTCCAGGAGTTGCAAGTAGTTTCTGGTGTTTGTAGCTTACTGGAGGCCGTGGACAGCGCTGACCTGCGGGGTGGGCTATGATGCGGTAGGTACATGGCATGGTGTACCGGATACCTGTTAGGTATCTCGAGAACCCTGTACACATCATTCGGGGCCGTATATGGAAACCTCGGCCGGACTCCCTGCGGATGGAACCTAGATAGGCGATAAACCTGGACTAGAGACTTAGGTGTTTAGGTAGGTCGTGGTCTACACACACGTCGGCTTTCACTTGAAGTCTGCCGAGCACATGTCGTGTGCAAACGCTAAGTGGTGGAAACATGTATGAAGAAGTACACCCCTGCAGGGTTAACATCATCTATTCGAATAGCCGCGTCCGCGGTAAGGACTACTTGGTTGCCTATATAGTTCATAGACAAGTAAATGGATACTACTAAAATCCTCAAGATAAGCGTGAGTGCCGAGGATGGCTCTTCCGTAGGATGACGGAGGTGGATCCTCGGTGGTGTATTGAGTTGGTGTGTAGTGGACTCGTGTGCGCAAAACCATTTCAAGTTGGTGTCTCATAGGATAGCTTAGCCAAGAGTCAAAGCTGGCTTGCTGCAATAACCCCACCAACCCCTCTTGATAATGTGCATGTATGTAGGATCTGATGTAAGTCTTGCTGAGTACCTTTGTACTCATGTTGCTTTAATTACATTTTTCAAAAGACGCTGCAACCCCTTCTGATGGGTTCTTCGTAGACGTTGACATCGATGAGTAGACTGAGGCCCAGGTGGTGATCCTGAGCTTGTGAAGGACCATGTAGTATAGCCAGGCTTCCCCAAGCCTCTTTTATTTTACTAGTTGTCTGTACTCAGACAAGTTACTTCCGCTCTTGGCTTGTATGCTTGTATGACTTGAATGTGGGTCATGTGACCCGTACTTGTGTGTATGCTATGTATGGCTCTCTGAGCCTTTAAATAAAGTACTTGTGTCGTAGAGTCATGTTGTGATGCCTTGTTGTATTTGCACATATCGAGCATATTGTGTGTATGATTGAAATGCTTGGTATGTGTGGGATCTAACTATCTAGTTGTTTATCCTTAGTAGCCTCTCTTACCGGGAAATGTCTCCTAGTGCTTCCGCTGAGCCTTGGTAGCTTGCTACTGCTCCGGGAAACTTTGGCTGGCCGGCATGTGTCCTTCTTCGTTCCTGTGTCTGTCCCTTCGGGGAAATGTCACGCGATGGATACCAGAGTCCTGTTAGCCCGCTACAGCCCGGTTTACCGGAGTCCTGCTAGCCCAGTGCTACAGCCCTGATTCACTCGTTGATGACCGACACATTCGATGCTGGGTCATGGATGCCTGTCCCTGTAAGTTTGTGCCACTTTGGGTTCACGACTAGCCATGTCAGCCCGGGCTCCTTACCATATGGATGCTAGCGACACTATCATATACGTGTGCCAAAAGGCGCAAACGGTCCCGAGCACAGGTAAGGTGACACCCGTGGGAATACCGCGCATGAGGCCGCAAAGTGATATGATGTGTTACATGCTAGATCGATGTGGCATCGAGTCGGGGTCCTGACACTTATAGACCTGTGTACACTCACAAATGCATTAGTCCCTTAAGCTATAAGTCTTCAATACACCAAAATCACTAAGGGGCACTAGATGCACTTACAAGTGGTATCAGAGCTAGGTCTATTGCGTAGATTCTTTGCACGAGTAGAACACAAAGTAGTTGTGGGAATTGATTTTGTTCAATATGCTTACCGTTACTAGTCCAATCTTGTTTCGACGGTATTGTGGGATGAAGCGGCCCGGACCGACCTTACACGTACACTTACGTGAGACAGGTTCCACCGACTGACATGCACTTGTTGCATAAGGTGGCTAGCGGGTGCCAGTCTCTCCCACTTTAGTCGGATCGGATTCGATGAAAAGGGTCCTTGCCGGTGTCAAAACCGGCGGATCTCGGGTAGGGGGTCCCGAACTGTGCGTCTAGGCGGATGGTAACAGGAGACGAGGGACATGACGTTTTTACCCAGGTTCGGGCCCTCTTGATGGAGGTAACACCCTACATCCTGTTTGAGTAATATTGATGATGTGGGTTACAAGAGTAGATCTACCACGAGATCAAGGAGGCTAAACCCTAGAAGCTAGCCTATGGTATGATTGTTGTTCGTCCTATGGACTAAAGCCATCCGGTTTATATAGACACCGGAGAGGGCTAGGGTTACACAGAGTCGGTTACAATGGTAGGAGATCTACATATCCGTATCGCCAAGCTTGCCTTCCACGCCAAGGAAAGTCCCATTCGGACACGGGACGAAGTCTTCAATCTTGTATCTTCATAGTCTTGGAGTCTGGCCAATGATGGTAGTTCGACTATCCGAACACCCCCTAGTCCGGGACTCCCTCAGTAGCCCCTGAACCAGGCTTCAATGACGATGAGTCCGGCGTGCATATTGTCTTCGGTATTGCAAGACGGGTTCCTCCTCCGAATAATTTATAGAAGATTGTGAACACCAGGATAGTGTCCGGCTCTGCAAAAATAAATTCCACATACCACCGTAGAGAGAATAATATTACACAAGATCAATCTACTGACGTATTCTATGGCGTAACGTCACACCACTTCCAAGCCTTTACTCGAATTGTTTCTATTGTTCCACCTCAACGCGTTTAGCGAGGCGGTTTCCTTGGCACGTTTGTCAAAGCAGAGATCGTGTTCCCCTTATTCCGGGATTCCCATCAATACAGACGTGGGTAACCCAACCGCGCCATTGATTGTGACGCTTGGGAGATAAGCGAGTTTTACCAGGCCGGTGGGGACGCGTGTTTCTGTCCGCCCATATAAGGGGATAAAGATCCAACCTTTTTACCCGTGCCTTCTTCCTCCTTGGCTTATCCATCTCTGTGAACTCGAGCTCTAGCGCCCAAGCCCGCACATCTCACCTCAACCTTCTCCAAATATGTCCAGAACGGGAGGCAAATGGATGGCCTCCTCCGTCACGGAGGGGCATATCCAGAAGCTGCGCAGCGCCGGATACTTGTCCAGCGACATTGTGCATCGGCCCCCCGACGAGGGAGAGCTCATCCCCACCCCCAGGCCCCATGAGAGGGTAGTATTCCTTCCCCATTTCCTCCGCGGACTGGGCTTCCCACATCATCCCTTTGTCCGTGGGCTCATGTTCTACTACGGCCTAGATTTCCATGATCTGGCCCTGAATTTTATTCTCAACATCTCGGCATTTATCATCGTGTGCGAGGCCTTCCTCTGCATCCAGCCCCACTTTGGCTAGTGGCTCAAGACCTTCAGTGTCAAGCTGAAGGTTGTGAAGGGCAGCCAAGCGGAGTGCGGAGGCGCCATGGTGGGCAGGATGTCCCACGTTACGTGGCTGGAGGGCACCTTTGTGGAAACCATCAAGGGGTGGCAATCGGGGTGGTTCTACATCACTGAGCCACGTGATCCTGAATGGGCAGCGGCTCCCGAATTCAGATCCGGCATCCCCACACGGCTCACCTCCTGGAAAGATAGCGGCCGGATTTGGGCGATTCGGAGGAGCTGACCGGACTCCAAGCCTGTGTCCAAAAGCTGGTGGGCAAGAAGCTCAAGCTTGTCAACGTAGTCCAGGTCATGCTCATCCGCCAGATTCTCCCGTGCCAACGACGGGGCTTCAATATGTGGGAGTTTGATCCGGCGCAGCACCAGACTTTGAATGGGCTCTTCGACATTACGTACGGAGAGGTCTGGAAGGTGCTGTTCAAGGGCGCCGAGGCTCCTGCATCCGCTACCGAAGATCGCGGATTTAGCTCGCAGCGTCCAGCCGACGAGGTAAGTGATATTGTCCTTTACGGGGTGCTTGTTATTCATAGTTTGACTCTATGCGGGATCTAAACTCCCTTTCCTTTGACAGGACTGGCGGAAGAAGGCCGCACAGGCTATCTGTCCGGCCCCATTGCCAGAGGACCCAGCTGACACCCGCCTAACGGGGCTGCTGGCTCCGGCACCCCACGTGGTGCCGGAGAAGAAGGCCAAGAAGAAGGCCACAGGGACTCGAAAGAGTTCCCTTTTTCAGGTACTATCGGACGATGAATCCGAGGCCGACTCCTCCCACCAGGGCGAGGAGGAGAAGAAGAAAGCCTCTCCCCCAGCGGGGGGAGGGAAGAAAAGGAAGGCCTCCCCAACAAGGAAGGCCGAAGGGTCCAAGAGGGGAAAATCTCTTCCCCCGGACTGTTCCGCCAACGCCAGTGACGGCGACAAGGACTGGCCTCCAAGGGCCAAGCCTCTGGCGAGATCGTAAGTACCCGGACTCCCGAATAACTTCAAGGTTTTCGTTTTCTGCCACGTTATGTCTTTCTAATGCCGCATACAACCCTGCAGTCCGCCTAAGGATGATCTCCCCACTTCGTCGAGCGGGTCCTTAGGGGCGTCGGATATGGATTCTCTTCCGACTACCTCCACCCCCCGTGATGCGGACAATGCCGAGGTGGGATCCCAGGAAGGACCCACCAGGAGGAGAGGGCCCCGGTGGTGTCGCAGGACAAACTCCCGGACTTTGCACCAGACTCAGCCCCGGAACCCATAGTGGCTCCGGAGTCCGGCGGGCGACCCCTTCGTAAGAAGGGCAAGACCGCGACGCCGGCTGCCTCCGTCCAACCAGAGGTGCCGGATAATTTGCTGGAGGCGCTCAACGGTGCCTCCATCGAAGAGGAACACCGCACTGTTATGAGTGCGGTGATTCAGAAGGTTCAGCTCGCCAAGAGCGGGCTGACTGAAGCCTGCAGCAGCCTTCTAACAGGCTTTGAGGTAAGAATTTCAATATATGTAAAATGGTACCGCATAGACAGTAGCCCCTGATGCTCGGTTTGGTGTTCGGAAAGAAAAGCCGGACTGAGGATCTTTAGAAAGATAAACGCATGAGTCATGAAAATATGTCAATATGGGATTGCAGGCTGTGCTGCAGACCTCTGTCGCACTGACTGCGGAGGTCAATACTTTGAAGGAAAACCTCGAGCGGTCCGAGAATGAGCTCGGCCATGCCAAGAAGCAGCTCGAGGAAAAAGAAGGTGAGCAATACCTTATGAAAATTGTACCTTACAGAAAAGGATTTGGTTGCAAGAAAAATGACAAGGATAACTGGGGTATTGCAGGGGCCACTAACAAGGTGGCGACCCTGAAGGAAGCGATGGCCGCGGCCGAATGCAATGCAGCTGCGGAGCGCACCGAGCAAGAGAAACAGGAGGCGCGGGTGGCGGAGGTACAACAAGAGCTCCAGGATCTCGTGAAGAAACACGAGAGCCTGGAGCGTGACTCGAAGACTCGAGAGTCTGAGCTTGCAACGACTCTTGAGAGTGCCAAAGCCGCTAAGGCTGAAGCCTACAAGGCCCTCCAGGAGATAGAGGCGGTGAAGAAAATAGCAGCGGGTAAGGCATTTTTCATGCAAAGTAAGCATGTGAGTGTTAATTACCTGTCGCTTACCTGTCGGAGCTCTCCAGGAGCGTTCGCAGATCTTCCCCGCAGCGTGTCCGATGCTGCCGCATTCTACTGGGCCGAGGAGGGGAGCTCAATGGAGAAGGTCTTCTGGTCTCAGTATGCTGAGGCCGGACATCCGGTGCCCCTTAGCGACCAGCTGAAGCAGCTGGTCAAGCTCCACAAGGCGGCCGAACAGGCCATGAAGGGCCTCATAGTTCGGCTGTGGCAGAAGGAGGCTATGCCTGGGAGCTACTTCCGCCTGGTGCGGCGGCTGGTGGACGCGTGCCCGTGGGTTGAAGTTATCAAGCACTCCGCCTGTATCAAGGGTGCGCGTCGGGCCCTTGCCCGTGCAAAGGTGCACTGGGGCAAGATGGATTCCCAGAAGCTTGTGACGGACCCCCCACCAGAGGGCAAGGAGCATCGCACGCCCGAGATGTATTATAGGAGTGTGCTGAAGGGCGCCCGCATTATTGCGGGTGAGTGCTCCAAAGAAGAAGTTTTTGAGTAGACTCGCGTTTTGTTATCCTGTGCGCTGAAAACTAAGTTCATATGCGCGAAGCAACACTTGTTAATTTAAAATATTACCTTCTGTGCGACTGTTTATCAAATCTGAGAGATGGCAAGTCGTCGGCTTCAGCCCCCATGCCACGAGTGCTGGGGTGTTCCGGATAAATTTGGGCACTCTTGTTCCCATATTTGGGTCCATCGAGGGAGGCGCTCAACACAACGAACAAGGCAACCGGACTTATAATGCTTGAACACTCTCACTTAGCCATAGAATTCTATAATTTTAAATTTCGGCGAAGCCCCTAGTTTTCGGAAGGCCGAATTTGGGGCTCTATCCACGCCTTGGCCGGACAGAATCCGGCTCCTCGCTCGAAGCGGCATAAGTCTTTAGGGACTCGCAAAGAACCTCTCGAACAGCGACCAGCTCTTGCCTCATCATGACGGTCAGTTTTAGCTTTCTCCACTGAGGCGTTAACCCAGCTCAACTGGGGCGCAATCGCAGTGGTTCTCCCAGTGCTACCTTAGCCGATAAAACGGAACGTAAGGTACCAAAACATGGGAGCCGGGCAAACCCAACTATTGACCCAAGAACATGATTCGGAGCCGATGCATATAATGCTATAAGTTCGGGGTGCCGCACTTGTGAAAGTGTTTGGACTTATCACACCATAACGCGGGAAACATAAGCCCCTGGTGTATTTAGCCGTACCAAAACCTATGGATGCAACATGTCATAGATGACCATATGTGTAAGAAAGAAATGCAATTAGAAGCAAAAATGTGCTGCATTGCTTTATTCAATAAAAACTGCTGTAAGTGCAGGACGATACAAGTGGTGCGGTAAGCAATTGATGGGACTGTTTAACTTGTCCCCCTCCAGGGGTAGGCTACGGCATAATGCATAAAACAGATTTAATGCTCATGATGGAGACCACCTGGATTTTCATTGTAGCCTTTCTCCTTCCCTGGCTGTTGCATCGTGGGTTCGGCATGTCTGCTGCCGGACAGGGCCTCTGACGAACGGAGACCTGTAGGTAAAAAATAAAAGGAAAAGAAAAAGAAACGACACACTTAAGAGCCCGTGGTGTGGTTGAGCCGCAGTCTGGGCTTATCATGGTCGAGCCCCTTGCCCCATGCCCATGGTATCTTCAGAGCGTAATGGAGTATGCGAAGGGTCTGTCTTAATGTTTTACAGGGGTTGGGGTTGGGGCCGCACTGCTACGCATGCTCGGAACATGCCAGGTGGTCGTGTTGTAGGTTACTCCGGGCATGCTTAGCTGTGTCCGGCCGCTTGGCGGCCGGACTCGAGAATTGCCTTAAAAGCCTGCTTTGTACTTCTGCCACGAGAGCCACTGTATGTTCCTCCGTTCGGAGGGAGCGTTTAGTGTTTCCGTTGACCTTGATGACTCCTCTAGGGCCTGGCATCTTGAGCTTGAGGTATGCATAGTGCGGCACCGCGTTGAACTTTGCGAACGAGGTACGTCCGAGCAAGGCATGATAGCCGCTGCGGAACGGGACTATGTCGAAGATTAACTCCTCGCTTTGGAAGTTATCCGGGGATCCGAAGACCACTTCCAGTGTAACTGAGCCTGTACAATTGGCTTCTACACCTGGTATGACGCCTTTGAAGGTCGTCTTGGTAGGTTTAATCCTTGAGGGGTCTATGCCCATTTTGCGCACCGTGTCCTAATAAAGCAGGTTTAGGCTGCTGCCGCCGTCCATCAGGACTCTGGTGAGATGAAATCCATCGACGATTGGGTCTAGAACCAATGCGGCGAACCCACCATGGCGAATGCTGGTGGGGTGGTCCCTTCGGTCAAAGGTGATCGGGCAAGAGGACCATGGATTGAACTTCGGGGCAACTAGCTCCATCGCGTATACATCCCTGAGTGCACGCTTCCGCTCCCTTTTGGGTATGTGCGTGGCATATATCATGTTCACTGTCAGCACCTGTGGGGGGAAACCCTTCTGTCCTCTATTGTTCGGCGGTCGGGTCTCTTCCTCGTCGTCGCTATGTAGCCCCTTGTCGCTGTTTTCGGCAATTAACTTGCCTGCCTGCTTGAACACCCAACAGTCCCTATTAGTGTGGTTAGCTGGCTTTTCAGGGGTGCCATGTATCTGGCACAAGCGGTCGAGAATTCGGTCCAAATTGGACGGACCCTGAGTTGTTCTTTTGAATGGCTTTTTCCGTTGACCGAGTTTAGAGCCTCTGAATCCGGCATTGACTGCCGTATCCTAACTGTTATCACCGTTAATGCGGCGTTTGTTTTTGTTGCGACGTGACCTGCCACTACTGTCCTTGATATCTGGACTGCCAGAATTTTTGTTGAGGTTGTTGCTGCGTGCTAGCCAGCTGTCCTCACCCGCACAGAAGTGGGTCATGAGTGATGTAAAGGCTGCCATGGATTTCGGCTTTTCCTGTCCCAGGTGCCGGGCAAGCCACTCGTCGCTTGAAGGCCGCGAGGGCCTCGGCATCCGGACAGTCGACGATTTGGTTTTTCTTGGTTAAGAACCGTGTCCAGAATTGTCTGGCCGATTCGTCTGGCTGCTGAATTATGTGGCTTAGGTCATCTGCATCTGGTGGTCGCGCGTACGTGCCTTGGAAGTTATCGAGGAATGCGGCATCCAGGTCCTCCCAACTCCCGATTGACTCTGCTGGCAAGCTATTAAGCCAGTGCCGGGCTGGTCCTTTAAGTTTGAGTGGGAGATATTTGATGGCGTGGAGATCGTCTCCGCGGGCCATGTGGATGTGGAGGAGATAGTCCTCGATCCAGACCGCGGGGTCTGTTGTGCCATCATAAGATTTAATATTGACGGATTTAAACCCTTCTGGGATTTGATTATCCATTACCTCATCTGTGAAGCACAGTGGGTGTGCGGCGCCTCTGTACTGGGCGATATCGCGACGGAGCTCAAAAGTGTTTTGTCTGTTGTGTTCGGCCCGGCTGGACTTACTGTGTCCGGGGTGACGGTGATCGTCACGTATCGTGGGGCACCCACGTGATCCATAGATCGATCTTGATTGTCTTGCCTTATCCTCCAATATGTCTCGCAGGTCCGGAGAGTTCCCCTGTGGCCTTGTGCTTTTCGAGCGATGCCGGGGTACGGGTCTAGTGAAGGGCCTTGAGGCCTCTCTGTCGTGACCACGGGGTGGTCGATCAGCCGTATTGTCTCCTGGTGAAGCGGGATCGTATGCCTCCACCTCTAATCGGGGGAGCAGCTTACGTTTGGGGTAGCTTTTGGAGGGGCGTTCGAGTTCATGCTCTTCGGCCGCGAGGACTTCGGTCCATCTGTCGGCTAGCAGATTTTGATCAGCTCTAAGCTGCTGCTGCTTTTTCTTGAGGATGTTTGCCGTGGCCATAAGCCTGTGTTTGAAATGCTCCTGTTCGACGGGATCCTCAGGCACGACGAATTCGTCGTCGTCGAGGCTTGCCTCATCTCCAGAGGGAGACATATAGTCCTCTACCTCTTCTTCGACCACTCTCTCATGAGGGCTGGCGTCCCCCTCCTCCTGTGCTGGATCTTGCTGGAGTGGGTTGTCTTTGGCGCTATCCTGTGTATTATTGTCTCTGGTGCCGGAATCCTCATTCTTGCTATGGAAAGATTTAGAGCGGCGCCGCTGACGCCGGCGCTTGGGCTGTTTCTTGGAGGGGTCATCCTCCGCTATTCCTTCGCCGTTCCCATCCTTTGGGATATCCACCATGTATATGTCGTATGAAGAGGTGGCTTTCTAGTGCCCGGTGGGCGCTGGTTCTTGGTCGTCTCCAGCATCGTCCTCCATACCGTCGATGTCCTCAGAGTCGTAATCTAGCATGTCGGTTAGATCGTCGACAATGGCTACCAAGTGGGTGGTGGGTGGGCTCTGAATTTCTTCGTCGTCCGCATCCCAACCGTCCTGGCCGTAGTCTGGCCAAGCCTCTCCTGATAACGAGAGGTACTTTAGCAAACTCAAGATGTCGCCAAAAGTTGAGTGTTGAAATATGTCTGCCGCGGTGAACTCCATGATCGGCGCCCAATCGGATTCGACTGGAGGGGGAGCGGGAGGTCCGGAGTCCGGCACCTCGGAGTCACGAGCTTCATGGGGGACAAGATCAGTGTTCGGCTCTATCGTCGTAGAGGTTGCAGCCCCCGAGGCGGTGTCTAGCCATCCATCCTTGGTCTGCGTAGCCGGCTCTGAGTCGAAGGTCGGAGCGGGTTCGAGTGCGGCCTCCAGGGTACTGTCCGGCTGTAGAGCTAAATCATGCCCATCGTGACAGTACGGCACACTCAGCTATGGCTCGAATCCGTCGAGGATCAAGTCCCCACGGATGTCAGTCGTGAAGTTCAAACTTCCAAATCTGACCTGACGGCCAGGGGCGTAGCCTTCGATCTGCTCCAGCTGGCCAAGCGAATTGGCCCGCAGTGCGAAGCCGCCGAATATGAAGATCTGTCCGGAGAGGAAGGTCTCACCCTGGACCGCATCGTCGTTGATGAGCGAAGAAGCCATCGAGCCTATCGGTGACGACACAGAGGAAATCTCAATGAAAGCACCAATGTCGGTGTCAAAACCGGCGGATCTCGGGTAGGGGGTCCCGAACTGTGCGTCTAGGCGGATGGTAATAGGAGACGAGGGACACGATGTTTTTACCCAGGTTCGGGCTCTCTTGATGGAGGTAAAACCCTACGTCCTGCTTGATTAATATTGATGATGCGGGTTTCAAGAGTAGATCTACCACGAGATCAAGGAGGATAAACCCTAGAAGCTAGCCTATGGTATGATTGTTGTTCGTCCTATGGACTAAAGCCATTCGGTTTATATAGACATCGGAGAGGGCTAGGGTTACACAGAGTCGGTTACAATGGTAGGAGATCTACATATCCGTATCGCCAAGCTTGCCTTCCACGCCAAGGAAAGTCCCATCCGGACACGGGACGAAGTCTTCAATCTTGTATCTTCATAGTCTTGGATCCGGCCGATGATGGTAGTTCGGCTATCCGGACACCCCCTAGTCTGGGACTCCCTCAGTCCTTATGAAGGGTAAATAGCAATGGGCATATCACGTTGTGGCTTTTGCGTAGGTAAGAAACGTTCTTGCTAGAAACCCATAGCAGCCACATAAACATGCAAACAACAATTAGAGGACGTCTAACTTGTTTTTGCATGGTATGCTATGTGATGTGATATGGCCAAAAGAATGCGATGAATGATATGTGATGTATGAGATTGATCATGTTCTTGTAATAGGAATCACGACTGGCATGTCGATGAGTATGACAACCGGCAGGAGCCATAGGAGTTGTCTAATTTTATTGTATGACCTGCGTGTCATTGAACAACACCATGTAATTACTTCACTTTATTGCTAACCGGTAGCCATAGTAGTAGAAGTAATAGTTGGCGAGACAACTTCATGGATACACGATGATGGAGATCATGATGATGGAGATCATGGTGTCATGCCGGTGACAATGATGATCGTGGAGCCCCGAAGATGGAGATCAAAAGGAGCAAAATGATATTGGCCATATCATGTCACTTTTTGATTGCATGTGATGTTTATCATGTTTATGCATCTTATTTGCTTAGAACGACGGTAGTAAATAAGTGTTCCCCCTAACTGTCCACCGTTGCGAAAGTTCATCGTTTCGAAGCACCACGTGATGATCGGGTGTGATAGATTCTAACGTTCACATACAATGGGTGTAAGCCATATTTACATACGCGAAACACTTAGGTTAACTTGATGAGCCTAGCATATGCAGACATGGCCTCGAAACACAAGAGACCAAAAGGTTGAGCATGAGTCGTATGGTGGATACGATCAACATGAAGATGTTCACCGATGATGACTAGTCCGTCTCATGTGATGATCGGACACGGCCTAGTTGACTCGGATCATGTAATCACTTAGATGACTAAGAGGGATGTCTATCTGAGTGGGAGTTCATTAGATGAACTTAATTATCCTGAACATAGTCAAAAACTTTTTGCAAATTATGTCGTAGCTCGCGCTTTAGTTCTACTATTTTAGATATGTTCCTAGAGAAAATATAGTTGAAACTTGACAGTAGCAATTATGCGGACAGTAGAAGGCTTATGTCCTTAATGCACCGCTCGATGTGCTGAACCTCGAACGTGGTCTGTGGATGTTGTGAACATCTGACATACACGTTTTGATGACTACATGATAGTTCGGTAATGTTAAATGGTTTAGAATTGAGGCACCAAAGACATTTTTGAAATGTCGCAGAACATATGAGATGTTCCAAGAGATGAAATTGGGATTTCAGGCTCGTGCCCACGTCAAGAGGTATGAGACCTCCGATGAGTTTTCTAGCCCACAAACTAAGGGAGAAGATCTCAATCGTTGAGCTTGTACTCAGATTGTCTGGGTACAACAATCACTTGAATCGAGTGGGAGTTAATCTTCCAGATGAGATAGTGATGTTTCTCCAAAGACATTGCCACCAAGCTACTAGAGCTTCATGATGAACTATAACATAACAGGGATAGATATGATGATCCTTGAGCTATTCGCAATGTGCGACACCGCGAATGTAGAAATCAAGAATGAGCATCAATTGTTGATGGTTAGTGAAACCACTAGTTTCAAGAAGGGCAAGGGCAAGAAGGGGTACTTCATGAAACGGAAAATCAGTTGCTGCTCCAGTGAAGAAACCCAGGGTTGAACCCAAACCCGAGACTAAGTGCTTCTGTAATGAGGGAACAGACACTGAAGCAGAACTACCCTAGATACTTGGTAGATGAGAAGGCAGGCAAAGTTGACAGAAGTATATTGGATATACATTGAATCAAATGTGTACTTTACTAGTACTCCTAGTAGCACCAAGGTATTGAGATACCGGTTCGATTGCTAAGTGTTAGTAACTCGAAGTAAAAGGCTACGGAATAAACGGAGACTAGCTAAAGGTGAGATGACGATGTGTTGGAAGTGTTTCCAAGGTTGATGTGATCAAGCATTGCATACTCCCTGTACCATCGAGATTGGTGTTAAACCTAAATAATTGTTATTTAGTGTTTGCGTTGAGCATAGACATGATTGGATTATGTCTATCGCAATACGGTTATTCATTTAAGGAGAATAATGGTTACTCTGTTTATTTGACTATAACACCTTCAATGGTCTAGCACCCAAAATGAATAGTTTATGGAATCTCGATCGTAGTGATACACATTTTCATGCCAAAAGATATAAGATAGTAATGATAAGTACCACCTACTTGCGACACTGCCATGTAAGTCATATTGGTATAAAACGCATGAAGAAGCTCCATGTTGATGGATCTTTGGACTCACTCGTTTTTTGAAAAGTTTGA
This sequence comes from Triticum aestivum, assembly GCF_018294505.1. NCBI lineage: Eukaryota > Viridiplantae > Streptophyta > Magnoliopsida > Poales > Poaceae > Triticum > Triticum aestivum. The sequence goes on from NC_057810.1 coordinate 112,951,462, forward strand.
GACATGCGAACCATGTCTATTAGTATGTACGCATGAAGAAACTCCATGTAGATGGATCGTTTGGACTCACTTGATTTTGAATCACTTGAGACATGCAAATCATACCACATGGGCAAGATGACTGAAAGCCGCGTTTTCAGTAAAATGGAACAAGAAAGCAACTTATTGGAAGTAACACATTTTGATGTGTGCAGTCCAATAAATGCCGGGGCACGCAGTGGATATCGTTATGTTCTTACTTCACAGATGATTTAAGTAGATACTGAGTATATTTACTTGGTGAAACACAAGTCTGAATTATTGAATAGTTCAAGTAATTTCAGAGTGAAGTTGAAGATCGTCGCAACAAAAGGATAAAATGTCTATGATATGATCATAGAGATGGATATCCGAGTTGCGAGTTTGGTACACAATGGGACATTGTGGAAATTGTTTCACAACTAACACCGCCTGGAACACCATAGTGTGATGGTGTGTCCGAACATCATAGATGCACCCTATTGGATATGGGGCCTTATCGAATTACCACTATCGTTCATGGGTTAGGCATTAGAGACAACCGCATTCACTTTAAATAGGGCACCACGTAATTCCGTTGAGATGACACCGTGTGAACTATGGTTTGGAGAAACCTAAGCTGTCGTTTCTTGAATGTTTGGGGCTGCGACTCTTATGTGAAAAAGTTTCATCCTGATAAGCTCGAACCCAAAGCGGATAAATACATCTTCATAGGACACCCAAAATAGTTGGGGATACTTCCTGTCTCAGATCCGGAAGCAAAAGGGATTGTTTCTAGAATTGGGTCCTTTCTCGAGGAAAAGTTTCTCTCGAAAGAATTGAGTGGGAGGATGGTGGAGACTTGATGAGCTTACTGAACCATCGCTTCAACTAGTGTGTAGAAGGGCACAGGAAGTTGTTCCTGTGGCACCTACACCAATTGAAGTGGAAGCTGATGATAGTGATCATGAAACTTCGGATCAAGTCACTACCGAAACTCGTAGGTCGACAAAGATATGTACTACTCCATAGTGGTACGTAATCCTGTCTTGGAGGTCATGTTGCGATGGTGGGCCCGGATTCTGACAAATGGCTTGAGGCAATAAAATCCGAGAGAGGATCCATGTATGAAAACAAAGTGTAGACTTTGGAAGAACTACTTGATGGTCGTAAAGGCTTTTGGGTACAGATGGATTTTAAAAGGAAGACGGACAATGATGGTAAGTATCACCACTAAGAAAGCTCGACTTGTCGTTAAGATGTTTTCTGACAAGTTCAAGGAGTTGACTACGATGAGACTTTCTCACTCGTAGCGATGCTAAGAGTCTGTTGGAATTATATTAGCAATTACTGCATGATTTACGATATCTTGTAGATAGGATGTCAAAACATTGTTTCCTCGACGATATTCTTGAGGAAAGGTTGTATGTGATACAACCAGAAGGTTTTGTCAATCCTGAAAGATGCTAACAAGTATGCAAAGCTCCAACAATCCTTCTAAGGACTGGAGTAAGCATCTCGGAGTTGGAATATACGCTTTGATGAGATGATCAAAGATTTTGGGTTTATACAAAGTTTATGAGAAACTTGTATTTCCAAAGAAGTGAGTGGGAGCACTATAGAATTTCTGATGAGTATATGTTGTTGACATATTGTTGATCACAAATGATGCAGAATTTCTAGAAAGCATATAGGGTTATCTGAAAAGTGTTTTTCAATGGAAAACCTGGATTAAGCTACTTGAACTTTGAGCATCAAGATCTATAAGGATAGATCAAAACGCTTAATAGTACTTTCAAATGAATACATACCGTGACAAGATTTTGAAGGAGTTCAAAATAGATCAGCAAAGAAGAAGTTCTAGGCTGTGTTATAAGGTGTGAATATTGAGTAAGACTCAACACATGACCACGGAAGAAGAGAGAGAAAGGACGAAGGTCGTCCCCTACGCTTTAGACATAGGCTCTATAGTATGCTATGCTGTGTACCGCACCTGAAGTGTGCCTTGCCATGAGTCAGTTAAGGGGTACAAGAGTGATCCAGGAATGGATCACAGGACAACGGTCAAACTTATCCTTAGTAACTAGTGGACTAAGGAATTTTAAGGATTATGGAGGTGGTAAAAGAGTTCATCATAAAGGGTTACGCCGATGCAAACTTTGACACTAATCTGAATTATTCTGAGTAGTAAACCGGATTCGTATAGTAGAACAATTATTTGGAATAGCTCCAAATAGAGCGTGGTAGCTGCATCTAGGAGATGACATAGAGATTTTCAAAGCACACATGGATCTGAAAGGTTCAGATCCGTTAACTAATAACCTCTCTCACAAGCGAGATATGATCAAACCCCATGGGTGTTGATTCATTACAATCACATAGTGATGTGAACTAGATTATTGACTCTACTGCAGGTGGGAGACTGTTGGAAATAAGCCCTAGAGGCATTAATAAAATAGTTATTATTGTATTTCCTTGTTCATGATAATTGTCTATTATTCATGCTATAATTGTATTGACCGGAAACTGCAATACATGTGTGAATACATAGACCACAACATGTCCCTAGTGAGCCTCTAGTTGACTAGCTCGTTGATCAACAGATGGTCATGGTTTCCTGACTGTGGACATTGGATGTCATTGATAACGGGATCACATCATTAGGAGAATGATGTGATGGACAAGACCCAATCCTAAGCCTAGCACAATATCGTGTAGTTCGTATGCTAAAGCTTTTATAAATGTCAAGTATCTTTTCCTTAGCCCATGAGATTGTGCAACTCCCGGATGCCGTAGGAATGCTTTGGGTGTACCAAACATCACAACGTAACTGGGTGGCTATAAAGGTGCACTATGGGTATCTCCGAAAGTGTCTGTTGGGTTGGCACGAATCGAGACTGGGATTTGTCACTCCGTGTGACGGAGAGGTATCTGTGGGCCCACTCGGTAGGACATCATCATAATGTGCACAATGTGATCAAGGAGTTGATCGCAGGATAATGTGTTACGAAACGCGTAAAGAGACTTGCCGGTAACGAGATTGAACAAGGTATCGGCATACCGACGATCGAATCTTGGGCAAGTACTATACCAGTAGACAAAGGGAATTGTATACGGGATTGATTGAATCCTTGACATCGTGGTTCATCCGATGAGATCATCATGGAACATGTGGGAGCCAACATGGGTATCTAGATCCCGCTGTTGGTTATTGGCCGGAGAGTTGTCTCGGTCATGTCTGCATGGTTCCCGAACCTGTAGGGTCTACACACTTAAGGTTCGATGATGCTAGGGTTATAGGGATGTCACATCCCTGGTCCTGTTATGCACTAGGCTAGGCCTCATGTGAGCATCATGTTTTAATTCAAATGAAATTTGAATTGAGGGATTTTCAAAGCCTCAGAAACCTTCTAAAAATGATCAACATTAAAATCTTCTCAAAGAAGTCCAAGAAAATGTTCCTCTTAGTCTCTGAAAATATTGCAAAGAGGTAAAACTCAAAACAATATTTTTGGTATCTCAGAGTTAATTATTTTGGGCCTTTGAATTAAATAAATAACTATTGGCATTGGATATATATTTGACATATAAATAATATATGTCCAATACTACCGGAACATTTTATGTGGTTTGGTATATTTTAGTTCTAGCCACATAACTATTTTCAGGATTTTATAAAATGGTTTAGTATTTTACTAAACTAAAACAACACAGAACAAAATACAAAAAAAAAGAACAGAAATAAGAAAAGAGAGAGAGAACCCACCTGGACTTACCTGGCGCTCACCTCTCAGCCCAGCCGGCCCAGCTCCTGTGCAGCCCAGCCCGCCACCGCTACCCCCCTGTCGCCTTCCTCCTCTGCCAGGAGGACGGGCACGCGCCCGGCGCGCGCGGCCACGCGCCCCGGCCACCTCCTCCCTCCCAGCCTGCTTGGCTCCTCCTCGACGCCCCGGTGACGCCACGCGGCCCCCTCGACCCTCTCCTACTCTCCCCGTGCCCCTCTCCTCTCTCTCCCCGGAACACTCTCCCCCTCCTCTGTTCTCCTCACCGAACGCGCCCGCCACCGCCGACGAGAACCACCGTGGCCACCGGCCACCCCACGCCTCACCGACGCCCCAGGAAGCTCCGCCCCGACCCCCTCTTCCTCCCCACCGATCCACGGCCCTCCGGAAGCCCTGCAGCGTCGCCCTCAAGCTCGCCCCCAACCTTCGGCCGCCGGCGAACTTTCGAGGATTCGCGAGCTCCAGCCCCTCCGCGGCCTCGCCGTTGCCTCCACCAGATCCGCTGTGAGCTACTCTTCCATTCCCCCTCCTCCTCGCGCTCGTTCCCGTACTCTAGCCGCCCTTTTCACCGGAGCTGATTGCTCCTCGCCGCCGGCTATGGTGTGGCCGTGGCCACAGCCACCGCAGCTCGCTCCCGAGCCCACCGGCGTGCTCACCGCAACCTTAGGAACCCAAAGCACCTAACCACTCGTCCTCCCGTGCACCGCAGCGCCGGTCCCGCGAACCACCGAGCTCCGGCGGCCGCCTCGGGCTCCACTCCGGCGAACCCCGGCCACCCCCGCACCTCCCATTGGTTCCCCTAGATGCGCACGGGCACGGGCTACCTCCTGGTGCCCTTGGCACGTCGATCCGTCGTCTCTGGCGCAACTCCGGCGAGCCACCGCCGCTCTGGGTCGTCGCCATCGTCCAACCGCCGGCGAATCCGACGTGGCCGGTCATTAGGACCTAACCACCCCGCTAACCCAGGCCTAGGGCCACTAACAGGTGGGCCCTACCGTTTAATTAACCCGGCTAACAATTTAGTTAAGTTAATTAAACTCTGTTAAATCACTGTGCAGCTGACATGTGGGTCCCGAACGTCAAGTTTGACCCGGACCAGCCCCTGTTGACCTGCTGACGTCACACTGACGTCAGGCTGACGCATTAATGAATTACAGGAATTCTTATTATTCAGGAAATTTCAGAAAATGCTCTAAACTTCAATAATTCATAGAAATTCAACCGTAACTCCAAATTAAATAATTTATATATGAAAAATTATCAGAAAAATTCAAGGAATCCATCTGTACCATTTTCATGCATGTTAGAACAACTTATAGCTGCTGTTTAGCACAAATCAATTAAATGGCATTTGAATAATCACATATGGAGTTTGAATTTGAATCTTGTATTCAAACCAACTTCATTTAATCTGTTTCTAGTTGCATTAGCTCAAAACACATTCATATTGCCATGTCATGAGCATGCATCATATTGTGCATTGCATTGATTGTGTTCTTCTTTGTTGCCGGTATTGTCCCCTCTCGATAGACGTGTACCGGCGATGTGATCGATGACACCGATGAAGAACTATATTATCTTCAGAAGTGCCAGGCAAGCAAAACCCCCTTGTTCATTCCGATACAATCCTACTCTCTGGCTCCTGCTCTCTTTTAATGCATTAGGACAACACCGATTCATCTGTTACTTGGTGCGGTAGCTGAACCCCTTTATCCTCTGCATGACCTGTCATTGCCACAGTAAATAGATGAAACCCACTAGAATGAGTAGGAGTTGTTTGAGCCCTGTTGTGCCTACTCATTCATGCTTGTTTGTCATGCCTGCTACTGCTTAGAGTTGAGTCAGGTCTGATTCATCGGGGATGAATCAGAGGTGTGTGAACATGTTCTACTGTGTGTGAGCTAAGTGTGTGAACACGATTTGGTAAAAGGTGTCGGTGAGAGGCCATGTAGGAGTACATGGTGGGTTGTCTCATTGAAGCCGTCCTCAGGAACTATGTTCTGTGTTTGTGATCCATGATTCAGCTACTACCATACATTGGGCCCTGAAATATGACCCCGCTCGACTTCTTATTCACCCTTGTCCTCTGTCCAGGAGTTGCAAGTAGTTTCTGGTGTTTGTAGTATGCTGGAGGCCGTGGACAGCGCTGACCGTAGGGGTGGGCTGTGATGCGGTAGGCACATGGCCAGGTATACCGGGCGCCCGTTTGGTGTCACGGAACCCTGTTCACATCGTTTGGGGCTGTGAGCGAAACTTCGGCCGGATCTCCTCATGGATGGAACCCGAATAGGCGATAAACCTGGACTAGAGACTTGAGTGTTTAGGTAGGTCGTGGTCTACACCCACGTCGGCTTTCACTTGAAGTCTGCCGAGCACATGTCGTGTGCAGACGCTAAGTGGTGGAAACATGTATGAAGAAGTACACCCCTGCAGGGTTAACATCATCTATTCGAATAGCCGTGTCCGCGGTAAAGGACTTCTGGGTTGCTTATATCAGTTCATAGACAAGTGAAAGTGGATACTCTAAAATACGCAAGATAAGCGTGAGTGCTATGGATGGCGTTCTCGTAGGGAGATGGGAGCGGATCCATAGTGGTGTATTGATATGGTGAATATGTGGACTCGTGTGCGCCATTTCAAAGAGTTACTTGCAGTCGTAGTTTAGGATAGCCACCGAGTCAAAGCTGGCTTGCTGCAGTTAAACCCCACCATCCCCTTGGTTGATAATGATGCATATGTAGTTAGTTCTGATGTAAGTCTTGCTGGGTACATTTGTACTCACGTTTGCCTATTTCATGTTTTTGCAGAGAGACTTCGGTCTCACTAGTAGTTCCGCGTGGACTTCGACGTTTAGCTTGTTACCTCAGCTACGATCTTGTGCCTCGGCAGGATTTGATAGATAGTCAGGCTTCTCAGCCTTTTTCATTTATAGATGTCTGTACTCAGACATGATAGCTTCCGCTTGTGTTTTGACTTGTATGCTCTGATTGTTGGGTCATGAGACCCATGTTTGTAATATCTCGCTCCTCGGAGCCTATTGAATACTTACTTGTGTCGTAGAGTCATGTTGTGATGCCTTGTTGTATTTGCACATATCGAGCATATTGTGTGTATGATTGAAATGCTTGGTATGTGTGGGATCTGACTATCTAGTTGTTTATCCTTAGTAGCCTCTCTTACCGGGAAATGTCTCCTAGTGTTTCCACCGAGCCATGGTAGCTTGCTACTGCTCCGGAACACTTAGGCTGGCCGGCATGTGTCCTTCTTCGTTCCTGTGTCTGTCCCTTCAGGGAAATGTCACGCATTGAGTACCGGAGGCCTGTTAGCCCGCTACAGCCCGGTTTACCGGAGTCCTGCTAGCCCAGTGCTACAGCCCGGACCCACTTGCTGATGACCGACACGTTCGATGCTGGGTCATGGATGCCTGTCCCTGTAAGTCTGTGCCACTTTGGGTTTACGACTAGCCATGTCAGCCCGGGCTCCTTATCATATGGGTGCTAGCGACACTATCATATACGTGTGCCAAAAGGCACAAACGGTCCCGGGCAAAGGTAAGGCGACACCCGTGGGAATACCGTGCGTGAGGCCACAAAGTGATATGAGGTGTTACATGCTAGACCTATGTGGCATCGAGTCGGGGCTCTGACAGCGTTGGTATCAGAGCTTGACTGCCTGTAGGATTACCAAGCCAAACTGGTCGAAGTTGAGTCTAGAAATTCTTTAGTTATATAAGGGAATTGATTGTGGGATGGAACGTAAGGCTCTTTTTACTCCTTATACCTTATGCCTTCTGATCTGAGTCATCTTAACTTTCCTGCGGGGTTAAGGAACTAGGCTTCTCATCTTTCTATCAGGATCACGTGTTACTAATCCGTAGACTTATAAGATTGGTGATTCAAGCCTCAGTTCAGCTTCTACTACCTCTGTATGTTAATTGTTGATCTCGAAACCTTGATATTGTGCTTTTGAGTGGTTATGCCACCATTTTGTAGTATGTCTCCAAACCTTTTGAGCATTTACAGCCGTTATGCTGTCCGAGTCATCCCAGGTTTCTAAATAGTTTGAAGCAATTTGCAAATTCCTTTCCCCCGTTTCGATGTACATTTGGGCCAGATTAACCACACTAATCGGTGAGTTGAGGTACTTTATTGCCTTGACATATATGTTGGAGCTGGTATTATGACCCTAGGTGTCTTAGGGGATCATCTAGTAATTTAGCCATGATTTGTGTCCAAGTGTGATGATTCTGGCCTTTATCCTCGAAAGCATCCCGTGATGCCACTTAGTAGTAGGTATTCTACTCCTGGGTTTTGAACCCGAGATTCACCCTACTTGCTTCATGTTGATACTTTTGCTCGTTCCTTTAGGTTATTAGTAACCCTTGCATTAGTCCTCGATGTTCGTGGTATTTCCTTCTTCCAAATACTATGAACCGTTTATGGCAGATGTTCCTCGCTGATCGAAAGATCACAATCAGAGTGCTCTCGATGGGTTCTCGATTCTATATTGTGACTCTGCCAGTTCTACCTTTCTGCATGGGTTATCCGGAAGAAATATGTTGAATTCGTTCGACATGCTAGTCCATGCATCCACAACTTAGAAAATCATATGTTCCTTTGAGTTGTCCCTCTTTAGTTGTTTTCTGGCCCTCGTCTATCAATTGATAGTCAAGAGTATGCGTGCAATCGTTCATCGATACCTATTACTCTTGTGGTCCATCAAGCCATTCTATTCCAGAATGACTAGGAGAAATGAACTCCAGTACCTCATCCATATCTAGGATTGGATCAAGGTAGTCATGCTCCGCAGATCAAAATGCCAGCCCAGCTTTTGATTCTGTTCTACCCTGAAGTATTACCGTCTTTATGTCAGGATTTTCATGAGGATTGCACCGGCTCTTATGAATTCTTGATGTAGTGATACTTCTCGCCATCATTATTCATCCCTCGGTTCCGTGTTGTCGCAACCGGAATGCCGACAAGTGAATCGTGATGTGTGAATTCAATACTCCTAGCAACCTTGTTGCTTGGTAGTTAATGGACAATAACCTCATTCTTAGCATGTTGATTTTTGAATCATCGCCCTAAGGATGATTGTGCTACCTAGTCCTTATTTCCTGGTGCACTCTTTGATTGATGAGTTAGGATTTTGTCAAGTCCTCGCTCATTTGATCATATCATCTTGCCCTGAAAAGAAAGATTTCTCTCGAGCTTAGTAACATACCGGTGGTTCGTGATTTTCTGAATATCTTCTCGGACGTATTACCAGGTTGTCACCTGACCGCTATGTTGAGCTCGTGATCAAGTTGGTTTCTTGTAAACCACCCCCTTCCCCAAAAATCGGTGTTAGATATCCCTGAGCTAGTTGGTTAAGCTAGACAACAACTTGGAGAGTTGGAAGATAAAAGCTGGCCTAACTTAGTTCATTCCAAAGGGATATCCTTGTGTATTGTGTGTTGAAGAAAGATGATATCTTCATCGATTGGTCCCTGTGATCAGTTGCTGGACCTATTGTCTTATCAATCCTTTGATTTGAGTGTGGGCTATCGTCAATCAAATCAGTACCAACGATGCTCGTAATGTTGTCTTACTCGTGGTTGATCCCTCGAGCATATACCATTACATCTTTTGGTCTGACCAATACTATCACCGTGTTCACATGATGGTGGAAGTGCAGTGATATGGAAATTTCGATGAGTTGTTGTTGAGCCCATCAGCAGCATTTTGTCTCCCCCATGATTCATGTTGAACATCAACCTAGTGTTGGAAACTTGTGTAAGCATTTTCTTCATGCCCCGCTCGTGAAGCATATGTTTGGATGAAAGAAGTGACTTCCTTTGATTCACGTGCATTTGATGCAAGCTGCCGCCGTGAATTCGAGAAAGCATGTTTTTACCTCCTTTGGAATCGTCCCAAGTCAGTCATGCACGTGCGAAGAATTCTGTGGTCTGTTAGACTGATCATCTTCATTCCATATGTATATCCTAGCACACCAAGCCACTCATTGACTTGTTCAAGGAAAAGAAGTCTATGCTTGGGATCTAATCCATGGACTTGCGTAACGATTTCGATATCCTCGATGATGGTTCCCCACCTGAACTCGGTAGTGTTTAATTATAAGACTACTACGTGGCCATGCTTGTCTCGGACAACGTGTTCATATGTTTGTAGCAGAACCAGCTCATGTTTGGAGCTTGCTATGTAGTCCATTTCCCGAGAATCTTGCAACGTCATCTCGTCGATTGGTGTTGCAAACTTTCATTTTTCTTCCTAGACTCGATGAGTCTGGAATATCCTGACACCAACCAGATCTAAATCTCAGGCAGATATGATGGTTGGAACATTTCCCAAAAACTATAACATCGGTCCCTCGGAAACCGGTAAAGTGGATGTCATGGTCAACACGCCCAGCCGGAAGACCTATTATTATAATATCTTGTTTGAGGAAGTTGGTCACCTCCCCATAGGGATTTCGTAGGATTTACTCCCTAGTTTCCCCTATGGATTTTTGTGTTCCCTACGTCCGACCTTTTACTTGATGTTCTAGTTATCAAACCATATCTATGAATGGGATACACTAGCACATCAAGGAGAACATTAGAAGCGGAGTGCTAAATGTTTCTCGGTCGATCATCCAGATTTTCTTTCCTTGGCATTGCTAGGGTGAAATCTGAGAAAGTGTTATCTTACTTTGCATCTGCATCATCCATCATCATTCATCATGGTAGCAAGTTGTGTTGCCAGGATCCTTGACACGGATGTTGGTAAAACCTTGATGATTATGGAAATGCTCAAGTTCTTGAGAGCACGCACAAGTGCTACGTGTTATCATCGGCTCTAACTGGGATTCCTCCCAGTTTCCTCGGCAATGCTATGACCTTTCAAACAGTGAATTCACTCTCTATTGTTGGGTTCTTTCCTAGTTACCAGAATCATTCCCAGCATTTGCATTTTGTTCCTAGCTTGCACCGCCAATGTGCCATTCTACCATGGGTCTCTTCCATTTCCGGTGATAAGCAAATTCATCCATTACGTTGTCTTCAACAAGGTAATCCACATCATCCAAGTCCGAGTATGCCATTCTACCGACCCCCGCCAAACGATCGCTTGAGAATTGCCTTAGGCTGGTATAAAGGTTTTCAAGGATCTTTGAATAAAAGGTAATTCTTTTTGCCACTTAAGGGGATATTTCTACGAGTCACCTTCTCTAAGGTGCATCGTTATGGTATCATGGCAACTCAAACTCCTCGCTACGTTGACAATCGTTTACCACCTTCTTAAGCGTGAAATTGTTGTCTACCTAGTGAACCTTTGTCATCTGCTTCACTCCATTCCTATGGATGTGTGCTTCGTCTCTCAGCTCGAGAGATGTTGCTATGTCTCAATCCGTGGGTTAATCCTAAGTTGTTCGACCTTCGAGAAGAACAATTCTTTTAGGGTCTTCCCTTTCCTCTCGCTGACATGATAGTTGGAGTTCTCAGAGGAAGACTTCGAGACAAAGATGGTGTTTGAATCAACGTTCATTTCAAGTGCAACCTGGATCGTGAAGATTGTGCTAGTTGCGTTCCCCCTTCACCTTACCCTACGCTTAAATCTCGGGACGAGATTTTTGTTTAGTGGGGGTGAGTTGTCACATCCCTGGTCCTGTTATGCACTAGGCTAGGCCTCATGTGAGCATCATGTTTTAATTCAAATGAAATTTGAATTGAGGGATTTCCAAAGCCTCAGAAACCTTCTAAAAATGATCAACATTAAAATCTTCTCAAAGAAGTCCAAGAAAATGTTCCTCTTAGTCTCTGAAAATATTGCAAAGAGGTAAAACTCAAAACAATATTTTTGGTATCTCAGAGTTAATTATTTTGGGCCTTTGAATTAAATAAATAACTATTGGCATTGGATATATATTTGACATATAAATAATATATGTCCAATACTACTGGAACAATTTATGTGGTTTGGTATATTTTAGTTCTAGCCACATAACTATTTTCAGGATTTTATAAAATGGTTTAGTATTTTACTAAACTAAAACAACACAGAACAAAATACAAAAAAAGAACAGAAATAAGAAAAGAGAGAGAGAACCCACCTGGACTTACCTGGCGCTCACCTCTCAGCCCAGCCGGCCCAGCTCCTGTGCGGCCCAGCCCGCCACCGCTACCCCCCCCCTGTCGCCTTCCTCCTCTGCCAGGAGGACGGGCACGCGCCCGGCGCGCGCGGCCACGCGCCCCGGCCACCTCCTCCCTCCCAGCCTGCTTGGCTCCTCCTCGACGCCCCGGTGACGCCACGCGGCCCCCTCGACCCTCTCCTACTCTCCCCGTGCCCCTCTCCTCTCTCTCCCCGGAACACTCTCCCCCTCCTCTGTTCTCCTCACCGAACGCGCCCGCCACCGCCGACGAGAACCACCGTGGCCACCGGCCACCCCACGCCTCACCGACGCCCCAGGAAGCTCCGCCCCGACCCCCTCTTCCTCCCCACCGATCCACGGCCCTCCGGAAGCCCTGCAGCGTCGCCCTCAAGCTCGCCCCCAACCTTCGGCCGCCGGCGAACTTTCGAGGATTCGCGAGCTCCAGCCCCTCCCCGGCCTCGCCGTTGCCTCCACCAGATCCGCTGTGAGCTACTCTTCCATTCCCCCTCCTCCTCGCGCTCGTTCCCGTACTCTAGCCGCCCTTTTCACCGGAGCCGATTGCTCCTCGCCGCCGGCCATGGCGTGGCCGTGGCCACAGCCACCGCAGCTCGCTCCCGAGCCCACCGGCGTGCTCACCGCAACCTTAGGAACCCAAAGCACCTAACCACTCGTCCTCCCGTGCACCGCAGCGCCGGTCCCGCGAACCCCCGAGCTCCGGCCGCCGCCTCGGGCTCCACTCCGGCGAACCCCGGCCACCCCCGCACCTCCCGTTGGTTCCCCTAGATGCGCACGGGCACGGGCTACCTCCTGATGCCCTTGGCGCGTCGATCCGTCGTCTCTGGCGCAACTCCGGCGAGCCACCGCCGCTCTGGGTCGTCGCCGTCATCCAACCGCCGGCGAATCCGACGTGGCCGGTCATTAGGACCTAACCACCCCGCTAACCCAGGCCTAGGGCCACTGACAGGTGGGCCCTACCGTTTAATTAACCCGGCTAACAATTTAGTTAAGTTAATTAAACTCTGTTAAATCACTGTGCAGCTGACATGTGGGTCCCGAACGTCAGGTTTGACCCGGACCAGCCCCTGTTGACCTGCTGACGTCACACTGACGTCAGGCTGATGCATTAATGAATTACAGGAATTATTATTATTCAGGAAATTTCAGAAAATGCCCTAAACTTCAATAATTCATAGAAATTCAACCGTAACTCCAAATTAAATAATTTATATATGAAAAATTATCAGAAAAATTCAAGGAATCCATCTGTACCATTTTCATGCATGTTAGAACAACTTATAGCTGCTGTTTAGCACAAATCAATTAAATGGCATTTGAATAATCACATATGGAGTTTGAATTTGAATCTTGTATTCAAACCAACTTCATTTAATCTGTTGCTAGTTGCATTAGCTCAAAACACATTCATATTGCCATGTCATGAGCATGCATCATATTGTGCATTGCATTGATTGTGTTCTTCTTTGTTGCCGGTATTGTCCCCTCTCGATAGACGTGTACCGGCGATGTGATCGATGACACCGATGAAGAACTATATTATCTTCAGAAGTGCCAGGCAAGCAAAACCCCCTTGTTCATTCCGATACAATCCTACTCTCTCGCTCCTGCTCTCTTTTAATGCATTAGGACAACACCGATTCATCTGTTACTTGCTGCGGTAGCTGAACCCCTTTATCCTCTGCATGACCTGTCATTGCCACAGTAAATAGATGAAACCCACTAGCATGAGTAGGAGTTGTTTGAGCCCTGTTGTGCCTACTCATTCATGCTTGTTTGTCATGCCTGCTACTGCTTAGAGTTGAGTCAGGTCTGATTCATCGGGGATGAATCAGAGGTGTGTGAACATGTCCTACTGTGTGTGAGCTAAGTGTGTGAACACGATTTGGTAAAAGGTGTCGGTGAGAGGCCATGTAGGAGTACATGGTGGGTTGTCTCATTGAAGCCGTCCTCAGGAACTGAGTTCTGTGTTTGTGATCCATGATTCAGCTACTACCATACATTGGGCCCTGAAATATGACCCCGCTCGACTTCTTATTCACCCTTGTCCTCTGTCCAGGAGTTGCAAGTAGTTTCTGGTGTTTGTAGTATGCTGGAGGCCGTGGACAGCGCTGACCGTAGGGGTGGGCTGTGATGCGGTAGGCACGTGGCCGGGTATACCGGGCGCCCGTTTGGTGTCACGGAACCCTGTTCACATCGTTTGGGGCTGTGAGCGAAACTCCGGCCGGATCTCCTCATGGATGGAACCCGAATAGGCGATAAACCTGGACTAGAGACTTGAGTGTTTAGGTAGGTCGTGGTCTACACCCACGTCGGCTTTCGCTTGAAGTCTGCCGAGCACATGTCGTGTGCAGACGCTAAGTGGTGGAAACATGTATGAAGAAGTACACCCCTGCAGGGTTAACATCATCTATTCGAATAGCCGTGTCCGCGGTAAAGGACTTCTGGGTTGCTTATATCAGTTCATAGACAAGTGAAAGTGGATACTCTAAAATACGCAAGATAAGCGTGAGTGCTATGGATGGCGTTCTCGTAGGGAGACGGGAGCGGATCCATAGTGGTGTATTGATATGGTGAATATGTGGACTCGTGTGCGCCACCTCAAAGAGTTACTTGCAGTCGTAGTTTAGGATAGCCACCGAGTCAAAGCTGGCTTGCTGCAGTTAAACCCCACCATCCCCTTGGTTGATAATGATGCATATGTAGTTAGTTCTGATGTAAGTCTTGCTGGGTACATTTGTACTCACGTTTGCCTATTTCATGTTTTTGCAGAGAGACTTCGGTCTCACTAGTAGTTCCGCGTGGACTTCGACGTTTAGCTTGTTACCTCAGCTACGATCTTGTGCCTCGGCAGGATTTGATAGATAGTCAGGCTTCTCAGCCTTTTTCATTTATAGATGTCTGTACTCAGACATGATAGCTTCCGCTTGTGTTTTGACTTGTATGCTCTGATTGTTGGGTCATGAGACCCATGTTTGTAATATCTCGCTCCTCGGAGCCTATTGAATACTTACTTGTGTCGTAGAGTCATGTTGTGATGCCTTGTTGTATTTGCACATATCGAGCATATTGTGTGTATGATTGAAATGCTTGGTATGTGTGGGATCTGACTATCTAGTTGTTTATCCTTAGTAGCCTCTCTTACCGGGAAATGTCTCCTAGTGTTTCCACCGAGCCATGGTAGCTTGCTACTGCTCCGGAACACTTAGGCTGGCCGGCATGTGTCCTTCTTCGTTCCTATGTCTGTCCCTTCGGGGAAATGTCACGCATTGAGTACCGGAGGCCTGTTAGCCCGCTACAGCCCAGTTTACCGGAGTCCTGCTAGCCCAGTGCTACAGCCCGAACCCACTTGCTGATGACCGACACGTTCGATGCTGGGTCATGGATGCCTGTCCCTGTAAGTCTGTGCCACTTTGGGTTTACGACTAGCCATGTCAGCCCGGGCTCCTTATCATATGGGTGCTAGCGACACTATCATATACGTGTGCCAAAAGGCGCAAACGGTCCCGGGCAAAGGTAAGGCGACACCCGTGGGAATACCGGGCGTGAGGCCGCAAAGTGATATGAGGTGTTACATGCTAGACCTATGTGGCATCGAGTCGGGGCTCTGACAAGGGAAGGTATGTACGCGGTTACCGAATGTTGTTCGGAGTCCCGAATGAGACCCGGACGTCACGAGGAGTCCCGGAATGGTTCGGAGGTGAAGATTGATATATTGGCGAAGGGTTTTGGAGTCCGGAAGTGTTCCGGAGGTACCGGGTGATGACCAGCATGACCGAAAGGTGTTTCGGGAGCCCCGTCAAGTGTTGGGGGGCTTCATGGGCCAAGGGGAGGGGACAAACTAGCCCACTAAGGGGTTGTGCGCCCCCCTCACCTATTCCCACATGACCAGGGGGTTTGGGGCGCCCCATCTAGGGTTCCCACCTCCTGGCTTGGGGGCCAAGTCACCCAAAGGAGAGATCCCATCTGCCCTGGCCGTCGCCCCCCCTAGGGGAAACCCTAGGGTGCCTCCCCCTCTCCCTTCCCCCTATATATAGTGGAGGTTTTGGGGCTTCCCAAGACATGAGTCTCTCTCTCCCAAGGCGCAGCCCTACCTCTCTCCCTCCTCGTCTCTCGTAGTGCTTGGCGAAGCCCTGCTGGAGTATCACGCTCCACCACCACCACCACGCCGTCGTGCTGCTACTGGACGGAGTCTTCCCCAACCTCTCCCTCTCCCCTTGCTGGATCAATTCACGGGAGATGTCATTGGGCTGCATGTGTGTTGTACGCGGAGGCGCCGTTGTTCGGCGCTTAGATCGGAATCAACCGCGATCTGAATCGCTACGAGTACGACTCCTTCATCTGCGTTCTTGTAATGCTTCCGCTTAGCGATCTACCAGGGTATGTAGATGCACTCACCTCTATCTTGTTGCTAGTATCTCCATAGATAGATCTTGGTGACTCATAGGAAAATTTTGAATTTCTGCTACGTTCCCCAACAGGGAGTACTTCTTATATCATTCTGGAAAATTGGCACATAATCTAGATGCCGGTACCGATGAACAAAGGGGAGATTAAAAAAAATCATGGAAACGAACATAATTGTAAAATGTCATAGTAGCAACAACAATTTCTGGAACTTGTGCTGTCAACTGAACCAAACCTTATGCACGACTCACACATAGGCGCCCAGAGGTGCGTCCCAACGCCCAGAGTAGTCCTGGCCATGGGCCGGCCGGCCCAAACAACCCGGCCCGACGCTGCTCCCGGGCCGGGACTAGGCCTAGGTTTTGAGCCCGAAGACTAGGTCGGGCCGGGCCTGGGCCCGCTGTTTCTGCCATTTACTGAAAGAGGCCTAGCCCGAGGCTCGAGGCCCGTTGTGTTTTGTGCAGTGATGCGCTGGGCTTGGGCCTGAAAAGTAGGCCCGACGGTCGGGCCGGGCCTGGCTCGGGCCTGAGTTTTCTACCTTGGGCTTGGTCAGGCCCGGCCTGAAGCCCGGCTCGGCCCGGTGGACGGCCGGGTCTAGCCCAGAGTAACACATGTGTAAGGGTATACTTGGCCAAACCTCGGCCGGGCCGAAGAAAATACTGTCAGAACAAAAATCCATCCAAACAGTTTTTTTCTACACATAGGATATTTTTGCCTTCTTTTGCCACAAATACGTTTCTTGGTATTTTTTCATGAAATTTCACGGAAGTAGATGGGGAACCCAAGCTTGATATTCGAAAACCCCAACTTTTTTAAACAAAATGTTGGTATTTTTCTGAATTTAATGTTCATATAGGGCTGTGGAGCACCCAGGTGCTACAAATGCACTTCCATTTTTTGCAAACTATTTTAGTTATCAGAGTAACTCCAATGGGACGACCCATTTCGTCTGCTGGCGTCCGTTTGGGTCGGCACGGACACAAAAGTCGGCCCAACGCACCGACCCAAATGGACGCACGTCCGCTTGGCATCCGCCTGCCGACCCATTCCCGACCCATTTTTGAGCCGGATTTGCGTCGGCGCGGACACGAGGTGGACACGCGCACGCCTTGTCTGCCCCCTGGTGTGACGCCCAGATAATTAAGCTACATTGAACCTATGCTAATGATGCCATGTCACCATGATTACTGTTACTAATCTCGCGTTAGTTCGAAACAGGTTCGAATTTAAATTAAAAATCAAGCAAACAATAAAAGTTTTCAAATGTCAAAACTAAAATGGTCAACGTGTGGAAAATAATCCCTGGATATTTAACATGTTGAAAACCATATTTTAAAAGGTTTCTAAATGCCCTTAAATGATTAAACTAGGGACTTAAAACAATTATTTAATGCCTTTTAATTTATAAAGATTATTAAACCATTTATTTTTTATTCAAACTAATTCTGGATGTGGCCTAGTTTATTATGCTATTTGAGGCACAAGTTTTGTAATTGTAAAATTAGAACAAAAGAAACTAAAAATGAAGTCAGGAAACAAATAAAAAGAAAACCAAAAGGGTTACGAAAAGGAAAAGGGGGGACAGATGTGCACTAGGCCTAGTGCACAGTACCGGCCCAACTGGCCCAACCCCGGGCCATCCCCTTCCTCCCCCTGTTCACCGCCACGGTGGACGCCGCACCCGCATCCATGGCGCGGATTGCCACATGTCGGCCATGCCGCGGCCATCCCCGTCGCCCTCATCAACTTACAAGGGCACCCTTGCCCCGGTCAAACCCTAGCTGCCCTCCAGACCCCCCTCTCTTCACCGCTCTCCCACACGCCCGAGTTCGCCGTCACCGTGCCGCCGCCGTAGGCGCGGCCACCTCCCCGTGCCATTGGAGGATGCCTAGGAGCTCCGCCAGCCACGCTTCTTCTACCTCGCCACTGGATCGGAGATAGGAGGCCACCTCGTCGACGCCCGCAACATCTTCTCCCTCCTCGACCGCCACCGCCATCGCCGTCGATGATTCCGGCACCTCCACTGCACTTCGCGCCTGCCCGAGCAACTCCCCATCATCGATGTGAGCAGCACAACGGTCCCCCTCCATCCTCTTCCTCGATTGGTTGCTATTGCTGCTAGCTCCGCCATTGACGATGCTCATCGCCGCCGCCTTGCTTTGCCGTCATGGCCGCTGCCTACGCAGCTCGCGTCCGAGCATCACACCATACTCGTGGCACCCCCAGGAACCCGGCCAGCCTGCCCTCTACCTTTGCCCTGCTCCCTAGCCCCGGTTGCGGCCGCACCCGACTTCGGCCACCGCCACTGCTCAACGCCGGCGCCAACTCCGGCGGCCTCAGCTCCTCAGAGTGCTCCCACACAATGTGGCGCACTCTCCCCGTTCGAACGCGCCCGCCCGCGCCTATTTTGGCTGCCGGACGGCGAATCCCGGCTCATGGCCGCCCCTCCGCTACAGATTTGGTCACTGGGGCTAGCTCCAGCGCCACCGCTGACCTGGCCGACTGGGGCCACCCACAGTGTCACTGACCCGTGGGCCCCGATGGCCCCGCTGACCTGTTGACTTCGGTCAACACTGACTGGGAAACCCCCAGCCACTGACTAGTAGGGCCTACCCCCCTAATTAACAGAATTTAACTATATTAATTTAGTTAATCTAAATAGTGACTGACAGGTGGGCCCAGGTTCTAATCAAGTTACCTTAGTTTATTTTGAACCAGTAATTATCCCCACAATGTATGACATGTGCGATCCAGCTGTCAGCTTTGACCTGAGTCAGCTGGGTTGACTACTGACGTCACTCTGACATCACGTTGACACAATATTTCATTTTTTTGATTTAATTTAAATAATAATACATTTCAGAAAATCATCTAAACTTTAAAAAATTATAGAAATTAAACCGTATGTCGGATGAAAATACTTTGTACATGAAAGTTGCTCAGAAGAACGAGGCGAATCCAAATGCGCAGCCCGTTCGTCCGCCACACATCCCTAGCATAGCAAACTCGCAACTTTCCCCCTCCAGTTCATATGTCCGACAACGCAAAACACCGGGGATACTTTCCCGGATGTTTCCCCCTTTCGCCGGTACCACCTACTGCCGCGCTAGGGCACACCTAGCACCGCTCATTGTCATGTCATGCATCGACATGCTTATGTTTGCATTGTATTTATTGTTTCTTCCCCCTCTTCTCTCCGGTAGACTACGAGACCGACGCTGCTACTACCCCGTTCAACTACGGAGTTGACGACCCCTCCTTCTTGCGAGAGCAACCAGGCAAGGCCCCCCGCTTGATCACCAGATATCGCCTATTCTTATCTCTACGGCTTGCATTAGAGTAGTGTAGCATGTTACTGCTTTCGATTAATCCTATTCTGATGCATAGCCTGTCATTGTTGCTACATCTGTTGATACCTTACGTGCAATCCTAAATGGTTAGTATAGGATGCTAGTTTATCATCTGTGGTCCTACATTCTTGTCAGTCTGCCTTGCTATACTATCGGGTCGTGATCACTCGGGAGGTGATCATGGGTATATACTATACATACATGGATACTATACAGATGGTGACTAAAGCCGGGTTGGCTCATTGAGTACCAGCGGTTGATTCGCGGATTGGGGGCTGAAAGGACATACTTTCCCGACGGCCCTTTGAGTGGATCTTTGTGGCGGAGCGACATTGCAGGTTGAGACCACCTAGGTGAGAGGTGGGCCTCGCCCTAGTCGGCGTTCGTGGTTACTTCATAATAAAACGCTTAACAAGATCTTGGTATTTGATCTGAGTTTGGCCACTGGCCTATACGCACTAACCAACTATGCGGGAACAGTTATGGGCACTCGATGTCGTGGTATCAGCCGAAGCGTTCTTGACGTCAGCGATTGAGCGGCGCCCACGCCAAGTTGGACTGGAACGCCTGCCCTTGTATAAGGGAGGCTAGTTCTGCTCATCGGACGCGTTTGCAATGTGCAGGTGTGCAATGGGCGATGGGCCCAGACCCATGCGCGCATAGGATGTAGACCGGTGTGCTGACCTCTCTGTTGTGCCTAGGTAGGGCTCCGACATGTTGATATTCCGAGGCCGGGCATGACCCAGGAAAGTGTGTCCGGCCAGAGGGATCAAGCGTGTTGGGAAAGGTGGTGCACCCTTGCAGGGAAGTTTATCTATTCGAATAGCCGTGTCCCTCGGTAAAAGGAAGATCCAGAGTTGTACCTTGACCTTATGACAACTAGAACCGGATACTTAATAAAACTCACCCAGAGAAGTTCTAGAGACATCCCGGTGATCGCTTTTCCACAGGGTGACGAGGATAGGATCACCGCGTAGGATTATGCTATGCGATGCTACTTGGAGGACTTCAATCTACTCTCTTCTACATGATGCAAGGGAGGCTGCCAGAAGCATAGTCTTCGGTAGGACTAGCTATCCCCCTCTTATCCTGGCATTCTACAGTTCACTCCATCGATATTGCCTCTTTACACATATATCCATGCATATGTAGTGTAAATCCTTGCTTGCGAGTACTTTGGATGAGTACTCACAGTTGCTTTGCTCCCTCTTTCCCTTGTTTTCCTCTTCTTCTCGGTTGGCACAACGAGACGTTGGAGCCCAGGAGCCAGACGCCACCATTGACGATGACTCCTACTACACTGGAGGTGCCTACTACTATGTGCAGGCCGCTGGCGACGACCAGGAGTAGTTTAGGAGGATCCCAGGCAGGAGGCCTGCGCCTCTTTCGATTTGTATCCCAGTTTGTGCTAGCCATCTTATGGCAACTTGTTTAACTTATGTCTGTACTCAGATATTATTGCTTCCGCAGACTCATTTATGTCGGGCACTTGTATTCGAGCCCTCGAGGCCCCTGGCTTGTAATATGATGCTTGTATGACTTATTTTATTTTTAGAGTTCTGTTGTGATATCTTCCCGTGAGTCCCTGATCTTGATCGTACACATTTGCGTGCATGATTAGTGTACGATTGAATCGGGGGCGTCACACCCGGGCCCACTGGTCGGTGGCAGCCTCCGCCATTTCCCTACATTCCCCCCAAAACCCTCCCGCCCGCATGTGCTCCTGCCCCACACCAGCCATGTACGACGACCTCGACGCTGCCACCAGCCTCGCCTCCATCGCCTCGTCCGGCATGCCGACCGCCCCCTCCGGCAAAGGCAAGCCTCACCCCCCCCCCCACATGACCGCCACGCCCAAGCCGAAGAAGGCGCTGACGCCCGAACAGTGGGAAAAGGAGTCGGCCAAGAGAAAGGACCGGAGGCACGCCTTCATGGAGATCCAAAGGAGGAGGGTTGAGATGGACGTGGAGAAGCAAGCCAGGATTCTTGAGATGGAGGCGGAGAAGCAAGCCAAGATGCTAGAGATCGAGGCCGCCAACGCCAAGACCAAGGTGAAAGAAGTGGCTCTCGCAAGCATGATGATGAAGGAAATATGCCCTAGAGGCAATAATAAAGTTGTTATTTTATATTTCCTTATCTCATGATAAATGTTTATTATTCATACTAGAACTGTATTAACCGGAAACTTGAATACATAGACAAAACACTGTGTCCCTAGTATGCCTCTAATAGACTAGCTCGTTAATCAAAGATGGTTAAGTTTCCTAGCCCAGGACATGAGTTGTCATTTGATGAACAGGATCACATCATTAGTGGAATGATGGGATGGACAAGATCCATCCGTTAGCTTAGCATAATGACCGTTCAGTTTTATTGCTACTACTTTCTTCATGTCATATATATATATTCCTCCGACTATGAGATTATGCAACTCCGGGACACTGGAGGAATACCTTGTGTGCTATCAAACATCACAACATAACTGGGTGATTATAAAGATGCTCTACAGGTATCTCTGAAGGTGTTTGTTGGGTTGGCATAGATCGAGATTGGGATTTGTCACTCCGAGTATCGGAGAGGTATCTCTGGGCCCACTCGATAATGCACATCATGTGAAGCCTTGCAAGCAATGTGACTAATGAGTTAGTTGCGGGATGATGCATTACGGAACGAGTAAAGAGACTTGCCGGTAACGAGATTGAACTAGGTATGGAGATACCGATGATCGAATCTCGGGCAAGTAACATACCGATGACAAAGGGAATAACATATGTTGACATTGCAGTTCAACCGATAAATATCTTTGTAGAATATGTGAGAACCAATATGAGCATCCAGGTTCCGCTATTGGTTATTGACCGGAGAGCTGTATCGGTCATGTCTACATAGTTCTCGAACCCGTAGGGTCCGCATGCTTAGCGTTCGATGGCGATATGTATTATATGAGTTATGTGTTTTGGTGACCGAAGGTTGTTCGGAGTCCCGGATGAGATCACGGACATGACGAGGAGTCTCGAAATGGTCGAGAGGTAAAGATTGATATATTGGCAGGTGGTACTCGGACACCAGAGTGGTTTCGGAGTGTTTCAAATATTTATCGGAGTACCGAGGGGTTACTGGAACCTCCCGGGGGAAGTAATGGACCATATGGGTGCTACCTCTTGTGCTTGCGTTGGTTTTCCCTTTAAGAGGAAAGGGTGATGTAGCAAAGTAGCGTATATATTTCCCTCAGTTTTGAGAACCAAGGTATCAATCCAGTAGGAGACAACGCACAAGTCACCAAATACTTGCACAAACAATCAACAACTTGCACCCAACGCGATAAAGGGGTTGTCAATCCCTTCATGGTCACTTGCAAAAGTGAGATCTGATAGAGATAGATAAACGATAAAGTAAATATTTTTTGGTATTTTTGGTTTATAGATTGGAAAGTAAAGATTGCAAAATAGTAGATCGGAAACTAGCAAGATGTAAACGAGATTCAATATAATGGAAAAGATACCCTGGGGCCATAGGTTTCACTAGTGGCTTCTCTCAAGATAGCAAATATTACGGTGGGTGAACACATTACTACCGACCAATTGATAGAAAAGTGCATAGTTATGACGACATCTAAGGCAATGATCATGAACATAGGCATCACATCCGTGTCAAGTAGACCGACTCCTGCCTGTATCTACTACTATTACTCCACACACCAACTGCTATCCAACATGCATCTAGAGTATTAAGTTCATAAAGAACGGAGTAACGCTTTAAGAAAGATGACATGATGTAGAGGAATTAACTCAAGCAATATGATGAAAACCCCATCTTTTTATCCTCGATGGCAACAATACAATAGGTGCCTTGTTGCCCCTACTGTCACTGGGAAAGGACACCGCAAAATTGAACCCAAAGCTAAGCACTTCTCCCATTGAAAGAAAGATCAATCTAGTAGGCCAAACTGAACCGACAATTCGAAGATACTTTCAAAGATATCAAATCATGCATATAAAAATTCAGAGAAGAACCAAATAATATTCATAGATAATCTTGGTCATAAATCCACAATTCCACGGATCTCTAAAAACACACCGCAAAAGAATATTAAATCGAATAGATCTCCAAGAACATCGAGGAGAACATGGTATTGAGAATCAAAGAGAGAGAAGAATCCATCTAGCTAATAAATATGGACCCGAAGGTGTGTGGTAAACTACTAACGCTTCATCAGTGATGTAATGTTGTTGATGTAGAAGCCCTCCGTGATTGAATCCCCCTCCGACAAGACGCTGGAAAAGGTCCCTAGATGGGATCTCACGGGTACAGAAGGTTGCGGAGGTGGAAAATTGGTTTCATGGCTCTCATGGATGTTTTCAGGGTATAAGAGTATATATAGGCGAAGGAACTAGGTCAGGCGATCCACGAGGTGCCCACGAGGGTGGGGGCGTGCCCTACCCCCCTAGGCGCGCCCTCCCGCCTCGTGGATTCCTCGTTGCATGTCCGACTTCATCTCCAAGTCTTCTGGTTTGCTTTCGGTGCAAGAAAGATCACCGCGAAGGTTACATTGCATTTGGACTTGGTTTGGTATTCCTTTTCTGCGAAACTCTAAAATAGGCAAAAAACAGAAACTGGCACTGGGCCCTCGGTTAATAGGTTAGTCCCAAAAATAATATAAAATAGCATGTAAATTCCTATTAAACATCCAAAACAGATAATATAATAGCATGGAAGAATAAAAAATTATAGATACGTTGGAGACGTATCAAGCATCCCCAAGCTTAATTCCTGCTCGTCCTCGAGTAGGTAAATGATAAAAACAGAATTTTTGATGTGGAATGCTACCTAACATATTTATCAATGTAATTTTCTTTATTGTGGCATGGATGTTCAGATCCAAAAGATTCAAAACAAAAGTTCAATATTGAGATAAAAACAATAATACTTCAAGCATACTAACAAAGCAATCATGTCTTATCAAAATAACATGGCAAAGGAAAGCTATCCCTATAAAATCATATAGTCTGACCATGCTCTATCTTCATCACACAAAATATTTAAATCATACACAACCCCGATGACAAACCAAGCAATTGTTTCATACTTTTGGTGTTCTCGAACCTTTTCAATTTTCACGCAATACATGAGCGTGAGCCATGGACATAGCAGTATAGGTGGAATAGAATATGGTGGTAGTGAAGAAGACAAAAAGAAGGAGATAGTCTCACATCAACTCGGCCTATCAACGGGCTATGGAGATGCCCATCAATAGATATCAATGTGAGTGAGTAGGGATTGCCATGCAACGGATGCACTAGAGCTATAAGTGTAAGAAAGCTCAAAAAGAAACTAAGTGGGTGTGCATCCAACTTGCTTGCTCACGAAGACCTAGGGCATTTTGAGGAAGCCCATCATTGGAATATACAAGCCAAGTTCTATAATGAAAATTCCCACGAGTATGTGAAAGTGACCAACGTAGGAGACTCTCTATCATGAAGATCATGGTGCTACTTTGAAGCACAAGTGTGGTAAAAGGATAGTAACATTGCCCCTTCTCTTTTCTCTCTCTCTCTCTCTCTCTCTCTTTTTATTTGGGCCTTCTCTTTTTTATGGCCTCTTTTTTCTTTTCTTTTTTTATATTTCGTCCGGCGTCTCATCCCGACTTGTGGGGGAATCATAGTCTCCATCATCCTTTCCTCACATGGGACAATGCTCTAATAATGAAGATCATCACACTTTTATTTACTTACAACTCAATTCTTAGAAAAAAATATGACTCTATGTGAATGCCTCCGGTGGTGTACCGGGATGTGCAATGAATCGGGAGTGACATGTATGAAAAAATTATGAACGGTAGCTTTGCCACAAATATGATGTCACCTGCATGATCATGCAAAGCAATATGACAATGATGGAGCGTGTCATAATAAACAGAACAGTAGAAAGTTGCATGGCAATATATCTCGGAATGGCTATGGAAATGCCATAATAGGTAGGTATGGTGGCTGTTTTGAGGAAGGTATATGGTGGGTGTATGGTACCGACGAAAGTTGCGCGGTACTAGAGAGTCTAGTAATGGTGGAAGGATGAGAGTGCGTATAATCCATGGACTCAACATTAGTCATAAAGAACTCACATACTTATTGCAAAAATCTATTAGTTATCGAAACAAAGTACTACGCGCATGCTCCTAGGGGGATAGATTGGTAGGAAAAGACCATTGCTCATCCCCGACCGCCACTCATAAGGAAGACAATCAATAAATAAATCATGCTCCAACTACATCACATAATGGTTCACCATACATGCATGCTACGGGAATCACAAACATTAACACAAGTATCTCTCAAATTCACAACTACTCTACTATCATGACTCTAATATCACCATCTTCATATCTCAAAACAATCATAAAGAATCAAACATCTCATAGTATTCAATGCACTTTATATGAAAGTTTTTATTATACCCATCTTGGATGCCCATCATATTAGGAATAATTTTATAACCCAAGCAAATTACCATGCTGTTCTAAAAGACTCTCAAAATAATATAAGTGAAGCATGAGAGATCAACAATTTCTATAAAATAAAACAACCACCATGCTCTAAAAAGATATAAGTGAAGCACTAGAGCAATATTGCCTAGCTCAAAAGATATAAGTGAAGCACATAGAGTATTCTAATAAATCACGAGTCATGCGTGTCTCTTCCAAAAGGTGTGTACAGCAAGGATGATTGTGGTAAAATAAAAATCAAAGACTCAAATCATACAAGATGCTCCAAGCAAAACACATATCATGTGGTGAATAAAAATATAGCCTCAAGTAAAGTTACTGATAGACGAAGACGAAAGAGGGGATGCCTTCCAGGGCATCCCCAAGATTAGGCTTTTGGTTGTCCTTGAATTTTACCTTGGGGTGCCTTGGGCATCCCCAAGCTTAGGCTTTTTCCACTCCTTATTACATAGTCCATCAAATCCTTACCCAAAACATGAAAACTTCACAACACAAAACTCGACAGAAAATCTCATGAGCTCCGTTAGTATAAAAAAATCACCACTTTAAGGTACTGCTGTGAACTCATCCTATATTTATATTGGTGTAATATCTACTGTATTCCAGCTTCTCCATGGTTCATACCCACTGATACTACTCATAGATTCATCAAAATAAGCAAACAACACGCGAAAAACAGAATCTGTCAAAAACAGAACAGTCTGTAGTAATTGATACGTCTCCAACGTATCTATAATTTATGAAGCATTCATGCTATTATATTATCTGTTTTGAATGATTATGGGCTTTATTATACACTTTTATATTATTTTTGGGACTAACCTATTAACCGGAGGCCCAGTCCATATTGCTATTTTCTTGCCTATTTCAGTGTTTCGAAGAAAAGGAATATCAAACGGAGTCCAAGCGGAATGAAACCTTCGGGAGCATGATTTTTGGAATCAACGTGATCCAGGAGACTTGGAGTTCAAGTCAAGGAAGCTTTGAGGTGGCCACGAGGGTGGGGGGCGCGCCCCCTATCTCGTGGACCCCTCGAGCGTCCCCCGACTGACTTCTTTCACCTATATAAGTCCATATACCCTAAAAACACCGAAGACGAAGATATATCAGGAGTTCCGCCGCCGCAAGCCTCTGTAGCCACCAAAAACCAATCGAGACCCTGTTCCGGCACCCTGCCGGAGGGGGGATCCCTCACCGGTGGCCATCTTCATCATCCCGGCGATCTCCATGACGAGGAGGGAGTAGTTCACCCTCGGGGCTGAGGGTATGTACCAGTAGCTATGTGTTTGATCTCTCTCTCTCTCTCTCTCTCTCGTGTTCTCGATTTGGCAAGATTTTGATGTATTGCGAGCTTTGCTATTATAGTTGGATCTTATGATGTTTCTCCCCCTCCACTCTCTTGTAATGGATTGAGTTTTCCCTTTGAAGTTATCTTATTGGATTGAGTCCTTAAGGATTTGAGAACACTTGATGTATGTCTTGCCGTGCTTATCTGTGGTGACAATGGGATATTCACGTGATCAACTTGATGTATGTTTTGGTGATCAACTTGCGGGTTCCATGACCTTGGGAATCTATGCATAGGGGTTGGCACACGTTTTTGTCTTGACTATCCGGTAGAAACTTTGGGACACTCTTTGAAGTACTTTGTGTTGGTTGAATAGATGAATCTAAGATTGTGTGATGCATATCGTATAATCATGCCCACGGATACTTGAGGTGATGATGGAGTATCTAGGTGACATTAGGGTTTTGGTTGATTTGTGTCTTAAGGTGTTATTATAGTATGAACTCTATGATATATCGAAGGTAAAGAATAGCTTCATGTTATTTTACTACGGAGTCTTGAATAGATAGATAAAAAAGGATAACTTTGAGGTGGTTTCGTACCCTACCATAATCTCTTTGTTTGTTCTCCGCTATTAGTGACTTTGGAGTGACTCTTTGTTGCATGTTGAGGGATATTTATGTGATATAATTATGTTATTATTGTTGAGATAACTTGCACTAGTGAAAGTATGAACCTTAGGCCTTGTTTCCTACCATTGCAATACCGTTTATGCTCACTTTTATCGCTTGCTACCTTGCTGTTTTTTATAATTTCAGATTACAAATAGCTTTATGCACCATCCATATTGCACTTGTATCACCATCTCTTCACCGAACTAGTGCACCTATACAATTTACCATTGTATTGGGTGTTTTGGGGACACAAGAGACTCTTTGTTATTTGGTTGCAGGGTTGTTTGAGAGAGACCATCTTCATCCTACGCCTCCCACGGATTGATAAACCTTAGATCATCCACTTAAGGTAAATTTGCCACTGTACTACAAACCTCTGCACTTGGAGGCCCAACAACGTCTACAAGAATAAGGTTGTGTAGTAGACATCAAGATCTTTTCTGCCGCTATTGCCGGGGAGGTGAGTGCTTGAAGGTATATCTTTAGATCTTTCAACCGAATCTTTTAGTTTCTTGTTTTATCACTAGTTTAGTCTACAAAATAAAACTACAAAAAAATGGAATTTAGTTTGTCTCATACACTTCATCTTTTTAATATCTTTTGTGAAAATGATGGAAAGGAGAATTGTGCTCAAGCGCTAGAAGAGGAAACCTATAAAATGTTTGGCACTAAATCTTTGAATGATGAGAATGATTGCAATGTTGTTAGTATGAATTCTTTGAATACCCATGGTGCTAATGATATGCAAAGCCCCAAGCTTGGGGATGCTATGTTTGATGAAGATGATATGTTTAGTCCCCCAAGTTTTGATGAGAATATTTATTATGATGAAACCATGCCTCCTATTTATGATGATTATATTTATGAAAGTGGATTTGGAGAGGTCATGACTTTATTTAGTGACGAGTCCACTATTTCGGAAGAGGTTCCAATTGATTATGAGAATAAAATTGCTATCTATGATGATTATTGTGATGACATGTATGCTATAAAGAATAATGATAACCATGAAACTTGTCATCATGATTTTAGTTTTCAATTGGATTATGCCTCACATGATAGTTATTTTGTTGAGTTTGCTCCCACTATTATTCATGAGAAGAAATTTGCTTATGTGGAGAGTAATAAATTTTCTATGCAAGTAGATCATGAAAATAATGCTTTATGTGCTGGTTCTATTGTTTAATTCATTCATGATGCTACTGAAAATTATTATGAGGGAGGAATATATGCTTGTAGGAATTGCAATAATATCAAGTTTCCTCTCTATGTGCTTAAAATCTTGAAGATTTGCTTGTTTTACCTTTCTATGCTAGTTGATTATTGTTCCCATAAGTTGTTTGCTCACAAAATCCCTATGCATAGGAAGTGAGATAGACTTAAATGTGCTAGTCATATTCTTCATGATGCTCTCTTTATGTTTCAATTCTTATCATTTATGTGAGCATCATTGAAATCATCATGCCTAGCTAGGGGCGTTAAACAATAGCGCTTGTTGGGAGGCAACCCAATTTTATTTATGTTCCTTGCTTTTTGTTCTTGTTATTAATAAATAATTCATCTAGCCTCTGTTTAGATGTGTTTTTATGTTTTAATTAGTGTTTGTGCCAAGTAGAACCTTTGGGAAGACTTGGGTGAAGTCTTTATGATCTTGCTATAAAAGAACAGAAACTTTAGCACTCACAAGATTAGCTGCCATTTTTTTACTGGAGAGTGTTTTTAGGTTGATTCTTTTTGCAGATGATTAATATACAAATTCCTCAGGTCCACCAATTTATTTCAGCATTTTTGGAGTTCCAGAAGTATACGTTTGATACATATTACCACAGGCTGTTCTGTTTTTTTTGTTCCTGTTATTAATAAATAATTCATCTAGCCTCTGTTTAGATGTGTTTTTATGTTTTAATTAGTGTTTGTGCCAAGTAGAACCTTTGGGAAGACTTGGGTGAAGTCTTTATGATCTTGCTATAAAAGAACAGAAACTTTAGCACTCACAAGATTAGCTGCCATTTTTTTACTGGAGAGTGTTTTTAGGTTGATTCTTTTTGCAGATGATTAATAT
Source organism: Triticum aestivum (assembly GCF_018294505.1). Classification (NCBI taxonomy): domain Eukaryota; kingdom Viridiplantae; phylum Streptophyta; class Magnoliopsida; order Poales; family Poaceae; genus Triticum; species Triticum aestivum. The sequence goes on from NC_057810.1 coordinate 112,981,663, forward strand.
ACAAATTCCTCAGGTCCACCAATTTATTTCAGCATTTTTGGAGTTCCAGAAGTATACATTTGATACAGATTACCACAGGCTGTTCTGTTTTTGACAGTTTTTGTTTTCTATGTGTTGCTTGCTTATTTTGATGAATCTATGAGTAGTATCAGAGGGTATGAACCATAGAGAAGTTGGAATACAGTAGGTTTAACACCTATATAAATACAGAATGAGTTCATTACAATACCTAAGTGGTGATTTTGTTGGAAATATGCCCTAGAGGCAATAATAAAATGGTTATTATTGTATTTCCTTGTTCATGATAATTGTCTAGTATTCATGCTATAATTGTATTGACCATAAACCGCAATACATGTGTGAATACATAGACCACAACATGTCCCTAGTGAGCCTCTAGTTGACTAGCTCGTTGATCAATAGATGGTTATGGTTTCCTGACCATGGACATTGGATGTCATTGATAACGGGATCACATCATTAGGAGAATGATGTGATGGACAAGACCCAATCCTAAGCCTAGCACAAGTTCATGTAGTTCATATGCTAAAGCTTTTCTAAATGTCAAGTATCTTTTCCTTAGACCATGAGATTATGCAACTCCCTGATACCGTAGGAATGCTTTGGGTGTAACAAACGTCACAACGTAACTGGGTGGCTATAAAGGTGCACTATGGGTATCTCCGAAAGTGTCTGTTGGGTTGGCACGAATCGAGACTGGGATTTGTCACTCCGTGTGACGGAGAGGTATCTCTGGGCCCACTCGGTAGGACATCATCATAATGTGCACAATGTTATCAAGGATTTGATCACGGGATGATGTGTTACGGAATGAGTAAAGAGACTTGCCGGTAAAGAGATTGAACAAGGTATCGCATACCGACGATCGAATCTCGGGCAAGTACTATACCAATAGACAAAGGGAATTGTATACGAGATTGATTGAATCCTTGACATCGTGGTTCATCTGATGAGATCATCGTGGAACATGTGAGAGCCAACATGGGTATCCAGATCCCGCTGTTGGTTATTGGCCGGAGAGTTGTCTCGGTCATGTTTGCATGGTTCCCGAACCCGTAGGGTCTACACACTTAATGTTCGATGACGCTAGGGTTATAGGGAAGGTATGTACGCGGTTACCGAATGTTGTTCGGAGTCCCGGATGAGATCCCGGACGTAACGAGGAGTCCCGGAATGGTCCGGAGGTGAAGATTGATATATTGGATGAAGGGTTTTGGAGTCCGGAAGTGTTCCGGAGGTACCGGGTCATGACCAGCATGACCGAAAGGTGTTTAGGGAGCCCCGACAAGTGTTGGGGGGCTTCATGGGACAAGGGGAGGGGGCAAACCGGCCCACTAAGGGGCTTGCGCCTCCCTCACCTATTCCCACGTGACCAGGGGGTTTGGGGCGCCCCATCTAGGGTTCCCACCTCCTCGCTTGGGGGCCAAGTCACCCAAAGGGGAGATCCCATCTGCCCTGGCCGCCGCCCCCCTAGGGGAAACCCTAGGGCGCCTCCCCCTCTCCATTCCGCCTACATATATTGGAGGTTTTAGGGCTGCCCAACACATGAGTCTCTCTCTCCAAGGCACAGCCCTACCTCTCTCCCTCCTCGTCTCTCGTAGTGCTTGGCGAAGCCCTGCTGGAGTACCGCGCTCCTCCACCACCATCACGTCGTCGTGCTGCTGCTGGAAGGAGTCTTCCCCAACCTCTCCCTCTCTCCTTGCTGGATCAAGGCATGGGAGACGTCACCGGGCTGCACGTGTGTTGAACGCGGAGGTGCCGTCCGTTCGGCACTAGGATCTTCGGTGATTTGGATCACGACGAGTACGACTACCCCAACCCCGTTCTCTTGAACGCTTCCGCTTAGCAATCTACAAGGGTATGTAGATGCACTCCCGTTCCCTCATTGCTAGATTACTCCATAGATGGATCTTGGTGATGCATAGAAAATTTTGAATTTCTGCTACGTTCCCCAACAGTGGCATCATGAGCTAGGTCTATTGCGTAGATTCTATGCACGAGTAGAACACAAGTTGTTGTGGGCATTGATTTTGTTCAATATGCTTACCGTTACTAGTCCTATCTTGTTTCGACGGTATTGTGGGATGAAGCGGCCCGGACTGACCTTACACGTACACTTACGTGCGACAGGTTCCACCGATTGACCTGCACTTGTTGCATAAGGTGGCTAGCGGGTGCCAGTATCTCCCACTTTAGTCGGATCGGATTTGATGAAAAGGGTCCTTATGAAGGGTAAATAGAAATTGGCATATCACGTTGTGGCTTTTGCGTAGGTAAGAAACGTTCTTGCTAGAAACCCATAGCAGCCACGTAAAACATGCAAACAACAATTAGAGGATGTCTAACTTGTTTTTGCAGGGTATGCTATGTGATCTGATATGGCCAAAAGAATGTGATGAATTATATGTGATGTATGAGATTGATCATGTTCTTGTAATAGGAATCACGACTTGCATGTCGATGAGTATGACAACCGGCAGGAGCCATAGGAGTTGTCTTTATTTATTGTATGACTTGCATGTCACTGAATAACGCCATGTAATTACTTTACTTCATTGCTAAACCGTTAGCCATAGTAGTAGAAGTAATAGTTGGCGAGACAACTTCATGGATACACGATGATGGAGATCATGATGATGGAGATCATGGTGTCATGCCGGTGACGATGATGATCATGGAGCCCCGAAGATGGAGATCAGAAGGAGCAAAATGATATTGGCCATATCATGTCACTTTTTGATTGCATGTGATGTTTATCATGTTTATGCATCTTATTTGCTTAGAACGACGGTAGTAAATAAGACGATCCCTCATAATAATTTGAAGAAAGTGTTCCCCCTAACTATGCACCTTGCGAAAGTTCGTTGTTTCGAAGCACCACGTGATGATTGGGTGTGATAGATTCTAACGTTCACATACAACGGGTGTAAGCCAGATTTACACACGCGACACACTTAGGTTGACTTGACGAGCCTAGCATGTACAGACATGGTCTCGGAACACAAGAGACCGAAAGGTCGAACATGAGTCGTATAGTGGATACGATCAACATGAAGATGCTCACCGATGATGACTAGTCCGTCTCACGTCATGATCGGACACGGCCTAGTTGACTCAGATCATGTATCACTTAGATGACCAGAGGGATGTTTATCTGAGTGGGAATTCATTAGATGAACTTAATTATCCTGAACATAGTCAAAATGTCTTTACAAATTATGTCGTAGCTTACGCTTTAGTTCTACTGTTTAAGATATGTTCCTAGAGAAAATTTAGTTGAAAGTTGACAGTAGCAATTATGCGGACTGGGTCCGTATTCTGAGGATTGTCCTCATTGCTGCATAGAAGGCTTATATCCTTAATGCACCGCTCGGTGTGCTGAACCTCGAGCGTCGTTTGTGGATGTTGCGAACATCTAACATACACGTTTTGATGACTACGTGATAGTTCAATGCGTAATGTTAAACCGTTTAGAATTGAGGCACCGAAGACATTTTTGAAACGTCGCAGAACATATGAGATGTTCCAAGAGCTGAAATTGGGATTTCAGGCTCGTGCCCACTTCAAGAGGTGTAAGACCTCCGGCAAGTTTCTAAGCCTGTAAACTAAGGGAGAAAAGCTCAATCATTGAGCATGTGCTCAGATTGTCTGAGTACTACAATTGCTTGAATCGAGTGGGAGTTAATCTTCCAGATGAGATACTGATGTTTCTCCAAAGTCACTGCCGCCAAGCTACTAGAGCTTCGTGATGAACTATAACATATAAAGGATAGATATGATGATCCTTGAGCTATTCGCGATGTTTGACACCACGAAAGTGGAAATCAAGAAGGAGCATCAATTGTTGATGGTTAGTGAAACCACTAGTTTCAAGAAGGGCAAGGGCAAGAAGGGATACTTCATGAAATGGCAAATCAGCTGCTGCTCTAGTGAAGAAACCCATGGTTAAACCCAAACCCGAGACTAAGTGCTTCTATAATAAGGGGAACGGTCACTGGAGCATAATTACCCTAGATACTTGGTAGATTAGAAGGCAGGCAAGGTCGACAGAAGTATATTGGATATACATTGTATTAAATGTGTACTTTACTAGTACTCCTAGTAGCACCCGGGTATTAAGATGACGGTTCGGTTGCTAAGTGTTAGTAACTCGAAATAAAAGGCTACGGAATAAATGGAGACTAGCTAAAGGTGAGATGACGATATGTGTTGGAAGTGTTTCCAAGCTTGATGTGATCAAGCATCGCATACTCCCTCTACCATCGAGATTGGTGTTAAACCTAAATAATTGTTATTTAGTGTTTGCATTCAGCATAAACATGATTGGATTATGTCTATCGCAATACGGTTATTCATTTAAGGATAATAATGGTTACTCTATTTATTTGAATAATACCTTCAATGGTCTTGCACCTAAAATGAATGGTTTATTGAATCTCGATCGTAGTGGTACACTTGTTCATGCCAAAAGATATAAGATAGTAATGATAGTACCACCTGCTTGTGGCACTGCCATTTGAGTCATATTGGTATAAAACGCATGAAGAAGCTCCATGTTGATGGATCTTTGGACTCACTCGTTTTTTGAAAAGTTTGAGACATGCGAACCATGTCTATTGGTATGTGCGCATGAAGAAACTCCATGCAGATGGATCGTTTGGACTCACTTGATTCTAAATCACTTGAGACATGCAAATCATACCACATGTGCAAGATGACTGAAAAGCCTCGTTTTAGTAAGATGGAACAAGAAAGCAACTTGTTGGAAGTAATGCATTTTGATGTGTGTTGTCCAATGAGTGCCGAGGCATGCAGTGGATATTGTTATGTTCTTACTTCATAGATGATTTGAGTAGATGTTGTATATTTACTTGATGAAACACAAGTCCGAATTATTGAAAGGTTCAAGTAATTTCAGAGTGAAGTTGAAGATCTTCGTGACAAGAGGATAAAATGTCTATGACATGATCATAGAGATGAATATCTGAGTTGCGAGTTTGGTACACAATTAAGACATTGTGGAAATTGTTTCACAACTACCACTGCCTGGAACACCATAGTGTGATGGTGTGTCCGAACGTCATAGTTGCACCCTATTGGATATGGTACATGCCATGACGTCTCTTATCGAATTACCACTATTGTTCATGGGTTAGGCATTAGTGTAACGCCCCGGATACAACTTTCCATATTCGTAACTCCGACTCTTGCCATTTCCGGCTATGGGATTTATTATTTCCTTCGTGGTTGGGTTTTTGTCTGTTGGTTTGCATTTTGTTCTTGTTATGCATCTCATCTCATGGCATCATGTGCATTGCATCGACATCGTTTTCATAAAACTTGCATCCATTCGGGTTTCCCCGGTCCTCTCTGTTGTCCGTTCAGAGTCCAGACACACTCGCACGCGCCCGCGGCACCTCCGAAATATTAGTTTATACGTGGCATAAAAATGTTCTCGGAATGGGTTGCAACTTGTCGTGCGGTCTTATTATAGTGTAGACAGGCCGTCTGCCAAGTTTCATTGCATTCGGAGTCCGTTTGATAGCCCAACCGTCATCCGTAGCGGCACCGTTGCCGGTTTAATCGCCGGACGTTTCGGCTTTCGAAACTACCGTTGGGCCTCTCTCTCTCTTCTCTCCTCTCGGCCCAAGCCTCCCTCTCACACAGCCCTCCTGCAGCCCACCTAGTCCCCTTTTGCCTGGAGCCGCATGATCGCGATCGTACGCTTCGAATCGCTCCTAAATACCACCTAACCCTAGCCATTTCTCTATATAAACACCCACATAGCTCATTTTGGGCATCCCTAGCCCCTAAACCTACCCTACCCCTCCTCCCACCTCTCAGCCGCCACATCTTCCTCAAATTCCGCGCCGACCCTCTTCCCCGCCGCCAACTGGCGCGCCCCCACTGGCCCCCGCCGCCGCAGCCGGTGCCCCGGGCCAACCGGGAGGCGCCACGTCGCTCCAGCCCCGCTCCCCGCCGTCGCGGCCCGCGGAATCCAGGTGCGGCCCGCCCCAGGCCCGATCTGGGCCGCGCCCCGGCCCGCGCGCGCCGCTGCTCGCCTGTCCTGCGCCCCCGTCCGCTCGCTCCTCTGCTTCGGCGCCGTCCCCGTCGCCAGCGCCTCTCCGTCGCCTGCCGGCGCCTCCCTGCGCCCTCGCCGCCACGCCAACGCCAGGCCGGAGCCCCGCCTCCTCATCTCCTTTCCTTCTTCCCCTAATGCTTTCTCTCCTTCCCCTTCGATCTCTCTTTCTCATGATATCCCTCTCCCTCTCTCTGTTTTCGCTCACAGGAGTCCACCATGGCCGCTGCTTCAAGCCTTGCCGCCGTCGTTTCGCGCCGGGAATGGATGGATCCATATCCCCCGCGCCCGGATCTGCCCTGCCGTGTCATTCAGGTGCCCCGCCGCATCTCCACCGCCATCTCCGATCCTCCCTGCTTCGCCTGAAGCCGCCATGGTCTCTGCTTCAGCGCCCCGTAACGCTCCCGTTGACCAACGCGTGGGCCAGCGCCCCCTGGCCCATCTTCCCCCGTGGCCTGCCTGGCCTCCTCTCCAAACCGACCGGCCTGCTAAGGCCCATGGGTGAGCGCCCCTCCAGATCGCCCCTCCTTTGTTTCTTTTTTCTCTCCTGTTGGGCCAGCCTGCAGTTTCGGCCCGCATGCGTTTTTTTTCAGCCTGCGAATTTGCTAATTTCCACAGACTGCAGTTTTGCAGAAAAAGTCCCTAGAGTTCATGTATTTAATAGCTCATCAACCGTGCATCATATCAAAATGTTTTATATATGTAAAATGCTCAGAAAATTGTGTAGATTAATAATATGCCATTTTCATCTATGATAAAAATGTTTAACTTGCTGTTTATTTAAATTTTGCTAATATGCCATGATAAAATGCTTTAATTCATAACTAAATAACCGTAACTCCGTTTTAAATAAACTTTATATGTAAATGGGGTGGAAAAATGCCTAGTTTAACATGGTCCACTTTATTTTCCTGTTTAACAACAATAAAATTGTGTTGAGGGCAGAACAGTGCCAAAACTAAAATATGCATATGGGGATTTACCGGATTTGTTGTTTGTTATATCCGACCCCATTTAAATTGTTTAGATGGTATGGTTTTGTCATGCTTCACCCCTTGCCATGTTTAACAACATTTAACATTGTTGTGTACCTAAATGGGAGCGAACTAAATAACTCAGATGTGGTGTTTCGTCAATATGCAACTCGTTGCATATTGAGCTCCACTTAACTTGTAGTATTGTTTGTTGCACTTTGCCATGCCATGCCTCATTAAACCGGACATGCATCATACTTGTTTGTGCATCATGCCATGTTTATGCTCGTGCATTCACCATGTTGTTTGTTTCTTTCCGGTGTTGCTTCTTGGTTCCGGTAATGTTGCGATTGTGAGGATTCGTTCGACTACGTTGGTTCGTCTTCTTCATGGACTCGTTCTTCTTCCTTGCGGGATTTCAGGCAAGATGACCGCTACCCTGGATCTCACTACTATCATTGCTATGCTATTTGCCTCGTTCTATTGATTTGCTGCGCTACCTATCATCTGTTTGTCGAGCCATCCCATGTTGCCATGAACCTCTAACCTTTGACACCTTTCCTATGCAAACCGTTGTTTTACTATGTTACCGCTTTGGTCAGCCCCTCTTATAGCGTTGTTAGTTGCAGGTGAAGTTGAAGATTGCTCCATGGTGGACAGGATTTTGGTTGGGATATCACAATATCTCTTATTTTATTAATGCATCTATATATTTGGTAAAGGGTGGAAGGCTCGGCCTTATGCCTAGTGTTTTGTTCCACTCTTGCCGCCCTAGTTTCCGTCATACCGGTGTTATGTTCCCGGAATTTGCGTTCCTTACGCGGTCGGGTGATTTATGGGACCCCCTTGACAGTTCGCTTTGAATAAAACTCCTCCAGCAAGGCCCAACCTTGGTTTTACCATTTGCCTCACCACCACCTATATTTCCCTTGGGAGTAATTAACCCAAGGGTCATCTTTATTACAGCCCCCCCAGGCTAGTGCTTGTCTAAGCGTTGGTCCAAACTAGAGCACCGTGCGAGACCATCCCTTGGCAACTTGGGTTACGTAGGTACCTGTACGCTTAGCTTATCCGGTGTTCCCCTGAGAACGAGATATGTGCAGCTCCTATCGGGATTGTCGGCGCATCGGGCGGTCTTGCTGGTCTTGTTTTACCATTGCCGAAATGTCTTGTAAACCGGGATTCCGAGTCTGATCGGGTCTTCCTGGGAGAAGGTCTATTCCTTCATTGATCGTGAGAGCTTGTCATGGGCTAAGTTGGGACACCCCTGCAGGGTATAATCTTTCGAAAGCCGTGCCTGCGGTTATAGGCAGATGGGAATTTGTTAATGTCCGGTTGTAGATAACTTGACACCAGATCCGAATTAAAACGCATCAACCGCGTGTGTAGCCGTGATGGTCTCTTCTCGGCGGAGTCCGGGAAGTGAACACGGTTCCTGTGTTATGTTTGACGTAAGTAGGCGTTCAGGATCACTTCTTGATCATTGCTAGTTGACGACCGTTCCTTTGCTTCTCTTCTTGCTCTTATTTGCGTATGTTAGCCACCATATATGCTTAGTCGCTGCTGCAACCTCACCACTTTACCCCTTCCTTTCCTATTAAGCTTTGCTAGTCTTGATACCCATGGTAATGGGATTGCTGAGTCCTCGTGGCTCACAGATTACTACAACAACAGTTGCAGGTACAGGTTATGTGATGATCATGACGCGAGAGCGATGCTTGCTTGCGTTGAGTTCTTCTTCTGCTTCTTCGATGATCAGGGGATAGGTTCCAGGTCGGCAGCCTGGGCTAGCAAGGTGGATGTCGTTTGAGTTTCTGTTTGTGATTCATCCGTAGTCGGATGATGCTCTTATGTATTGTGATATTGTATTCATGTGGCATTGTATGCCTTATGTATGTATCCCCATGTATTATGTAATGTTTATGTAATGATATCCACCTTGCAAAAGCGTTTCAATATGCGGGTCTATCCTTGGTGGGACCTTCGAGTTCCCTTTGGATAGGGTCGCATATTGGGCGTGACAAGTTGGTATCAGAGCCTCGACCGACCATAGGAGCCCCCTTGATTGTTGGCCGTTGTTGAGTCTAGAACAAAAATGTTTTGAGTCTTAGGATTATATATATCGGAGAGTAGGATTCTTTTTACTCCTCAGCCCCCTTCGTCGCTCTGGTGAGGTATCCTGACGTAGATGTTTTGACTTTCCTCTCCTCAAATTTCACTCAAAATTTTTTTAGGATCACGCGGGTATCTTGGAATCGTTCCGATGGTTTTGTGACGAGAACATTGTTCTTGGTGCCTCCTGTCTATTTTTGTGGCATTGACCCGGGGAGTTGAGCTCCGAGGTGTTGTCGTCACAATTTTATCGTTGCAGTTCTGGAATACCTGAGATTTGCCGACATCGAAAATCTCTTTTGTGCAGTTGTTGGTGAGATAACCCCGATAACCCAGTACTGGGGCAAGCTCGGAAGTATTGCCATAACTCGTATAACGGATGCTTTTCGAAGGTTGAGGTACACAATTTCCGGAGTTTTCTTGGTTATGTGTTGACATATGGATACAGCTGGATGTAGGTATTGTTAGTTTGCGTGAGATATATTGCTTCCCCTGTATCTCCAACACTAGATTGCATAACCAGAATGTTTCGGGAGTTTTATAGGTGGGAATTCAAGTAGCTCCTAGAATATCTTTTCGACAGATGCATGATATGAGATTGGGGTTCGACGTCTAGTGGTCCGCCTTTCCACGGTCGTTTTTACAGTGGTCTCGTTGTGTCTTAAAGAACCCTTGGCTATGCTGGTTCGGGGACACTTCATATGTCATGTGCACTGCCTTGTATATGATGGTGCTGTACACTCGAGCCCGTGTGGGCCCCACCACGAAAACTTCGGACAAAATCTCTATCTTATGTTTGTTCCGGCTTATTCTGCAAGCCAAATCTTTTGCTTTGTTTTATTTGTGGTATTCGAGTTGCTTCAAAGTCAAGTGTTGAATCCATACCTTCCCTAAACGTGGTTCTCATATTTCTATGGGAGTCCTAATCCTTCTTGATCATCGAGATTGTCATCCCAATTCTTTCCAACCGGCGTGCTTCTCTTCAAGGGATTCGATCATTTCAACATCCGCAAGATCAAGTCTAAGTTTTCTCAACGGTGTTTGTTTCATCTGTCCCAAGTTGCCTTTGTTTTCCCGCCCTCCCACCCTTTTCTTCAAGGACTCATTTATTTTAATCAAGCATCCATTTATTCATGTGAAGTCTCTCCATTCTTTTCCTATCAATGTTCTTATCCGGTGATTTCCCATGAAGATGCTCAACAGTTTTAAGTTCATCATCCTTCATTCTTTTTCTTCTCTGGTGGATCCATTTCAAGCTTTCAGTGTTGATCATATTCCTTTCCTCATGTCAAATGCTTTCTCATGCCGGTGCACCTCTTAATTGTTCACCTCTCTCTATTCTTGTCCGTAGTGCTCAAGATATCTTATAAGAATCATGTTTCCTTTCTTAATCCGTTCGAGTTACTTCAAGTTTTTCTCTCTTTCAAGCTATTTAATTCAACCGGTGCAATCTCTCTTTAAAATCAATTGTTCAATGATGTATCTTTTAGTGGGCCCTAACCCACAGGTCTTTTCCCAGGATCTTACCTAACTCTTCTAATTTTCTCGGAGCCATTCCCAAAGTCTTTCGAATTTTGACGTAAGTATGAATTTTCATCAGTCATATGCTTTTCCAAGATTGATTTCAAATTCTTTTCATTGTTGGCTCAATCTCTTCGCTTTTCATTCTCCCGGAGTATCTCAGTAATTTGGTGGTGTTCCCGTTGCCATTTGAAGACCGAAGAAGGATTCTCCAAATCTTATCCGTTTCTCTCAAAGATTCGTGATTCTAGCTTGATGTCATCCTCTCATAATTATTTTCGATTGTGAGAATTCTTTTCACCAATCCGGATCTATTCAAGAGTCTTTTCAGATTGATTCTCTATAGCCCATCATCTCAGAATTATTCATTCTCAGCTTTTAGCTCTCCTTCTCCATATCTTACCGGTGCATCGTTCAAATATCCTCTAATCAGTTCATGATCTCTTTGTTCTCATGTATCTAAACCCCTCAAGTATCTTCATTCGTTTTCCAATTCTTCCCGGGAATTGTGCCTTTGCTAATCTCATTTTCAATTCTTACGGTGGTTCTTTCAACATTTCACTTCCTTCATTATCATATCAATTCATTCATTGTTTCCAAATCCCACCGGTGGTTGTTGAAGCCTTCCTCAAGTTTATGCTATATCCCTCTTAATCCTTTCTACGAGAATAAGTAGTATGCCAAATCCGTTTTGTCATCAATTTAAATTGGTGAAGGATTGGCATAACGTAATTCTTATTATTGTTTCATCCAAGTGATTAATTCCTTCTTCCAGAGATTGTTCATGATGAAGTAATTCTCAGTTCTAGTATTCATCTTTTCTTTCCGGAGTTCCAAGTTCTCTCGGTTCTATCATCGCGAAGCTCCATCTAAATCATCGCAAGGCTTCACCTTGTGTTTTCAACTTCTCTTTCTTTTTATCATCCTTTCATTACCGGAGTTCTCACGAAGGCTCTACATGGTGGTTCGTCAAGGATTCTATTCATTCTTCAATTGTTCTTCAAGATTTCTCTTGAAGTTATGATCCGCCAAGCTATACTCAAAAATAAACATGGTGCTCAACACATGTTTTTTCTGAGGAGTTCAAGCATTCTTCATCTTGCATTCTGAAGTGCAATTCTTTCTACCTTATCTTTTGAGATGGTGTTATGTCACTCTTGACAATTTCCTTCATGTTTCATGATTCATATGTTGTCAAGAAGGAGGTATTTTAAATCCATCATTTTCTCTTCATTCAAGAGATCTTTTCGACCAAAAAACTTCTTCTTGGGAGTTATCTTGGTATAGATTTCACCTAAAGCCTTCCCTAAGGAATGTTGCTCATTGTGGTGACTAGCAATGATCCAAGCTTTCTCCATATCCTTCTCTGTGAAAGAGGTTTTTCATCTCTTCGTTGATCTCAAACAAGCAATTGTTTCCTTTAGTGGTCGGTTGTCACCTCATCATTTTGAAATGTTTGCCATAAGCCCACTACAAACTTGTGTTTTTCGTTGTTGATTTTCCAACAACTCCGTTCTATTCTTCTTTGCAAGGATGCTTTCCAAGTTCATTTCTGGCAGAAGATTTCATTTTCTTCTCCGTCCCTTTATCCCAACAATCTAGCTTCTATTCTTTTGTTCCGGAGGAATTGTGATGATGCTCTTTTCACTCATCATGTTGCTTTGGCAAGATCATGTTCTTCTCCTTGCTTCTCCATTTAACCGGAGTGTGGTGTCATCTCTTCAAGTTCTTTTCATATTATCAAGTTTTGCCTATCGTTTCAATCGGAGTGCTGTCTGAAATCCTTCTTACCCCTTGTGCCATTCCTTCAATAGTTCTGGAGGCAGTGTGTTGTTGATTTCATCAAGTATCTTCCCATCTTCTCAAGTTCATGTTATATTCCTTCCATGTTCAACCGGAGTGCTGCCCGAATTCTTTCTCTCTCATCTTGTTGTAACCGGAGTGGTTTCGAATTCTATCTTGTCCATTAAACTCTTGATTCATGTCTTTGCAACCTTCAAGTTCTTGTAATGTTCCTTGTTCCTCTTTTCTAACGGACTGTTTGCAATCTTGGTCATCTCCGTTGTTTTATTCCTTTCAATTTGTTCAACCTCTCAAGGTTCATGGTTTCACTCATTGGTCGAAGAAGCAACTTAGTTTTACCGCTTATCTTCCTCTTCCTTTTCCCTCCGGTGCCATCCTAGATCTCGGGACGAGATCCTCTCGTGGTGGTGGAGTGTTGTAGCGCCTCGGATACAACTTTCCATATTCGTAACTCCGACTCTTGCCATTTTCGGCTATGTGATTTATTATTTCCTTCATGGTTGGGTTTTTGTCTGTTGGTTTGCATTTTGTTCTTGTTATGCATCTCATCTCATGGCATCATGTGCATTGCATCGGCATCGTTTTCATAAAACTTGCATCCGTTCGGGTTTCCCCGGTCCTCTCCGTTGTCCGTTCGGAGTCCAGACACACTCGCACGCGCCCGCGGGACCTCCGAAATATTAGTTTATAAGTGGCATAAAATTGTTCTCGGAATGGGTTGCAACTTGTCGTGCGGTCTTATTATAATTTAGACAGGCCGTCTGCCAAGTTTCATCGCATTCGGAGTCCGTTTGATAGCCCAACTGTCATCCGTAGCAGCACCGTTGCCGGTTTAATCGTCGGACGTTTCGGCTTTCGAAACTACCGCCGGGCCTCTCTCTCTCTTCTCTCCTCTCGGCCCAAGCCTCTCTCTCACACAACCCTCCTGCAGCCCACCTAGTCCCCCTTTGCCCGGAGCCGCATGATCGCGATCGTACGATTCGAATCGCTCCTAAATACCCCCTAACCCTAGCCATTTCTCTATATAAACACCCACATAGCTCATTTTGGGCATCCCTAGCCCCTAAACCTACCCTACCCCTCCTCCCACCTCTCAGCCGCCGCATCTTCCTCAAATTCCACGCCGGCCCTCTTCCCCGCCGCCAAGTGGCGCGCCCCCACTGGCCCCCGCCGCCGCAGCCGGCGCCCCGGGCCAACCGGGAGGCGCCACGTCGCTCCAGCCCCGCTCCCCGCCGTCGCGGCCCGCGGAATCAAGGTGCGGCCCGCCCCAGGCCCGATCTGGCCCGCGCGCGCCACCGCTCGCCTGTCCTGCGCCCCCGTCCGCTCGCTCCTCTGCTTCGGCACCGTCCCCGTCGCCAGCGCCTCTCCGTCGCCTGCCGGCGCCTCCCTGCGCCCTCGCCGCCGCGCCAACGCCAGGCCGGAGCCCCGCCTCCTCATCTCCTTCCCTTCTTCCCCTACTGCTTTCTCTCCTTCCCCTTCGATCTCTCTTTCTCATGATCTCCCTCTCCCTCTCTCTGTTTTCGCTAACAGGAGTCCACCATGGCCGCTGCTTCAAGCCTTGCCGCCGTCGTTTCGCGTCGGGAATGGATGGATCCATATCCCCGCGCCCGGATCTGCCCTGCCGTGTCATTCCGGTGCCCCGCCACATCTCCACCGCCATCTCTGATCCTCCCTGCTTCGCCTGTAGCCGCCATGGTCTCTACTTCAGCGCCCCGCAACGCTCCCGTTGACTAGCGCGTGGGCCAGCGCCCCTGGCCCATCTTCCCCCGTGGCCTGCCTGGCCTCCACTCCAAACCGACCGGCCTGCTAAGGCCCATGGGTGAGCGCCCCTCCAGATCGCCCCTCCTTTTTTTCTTTTTTCTCTCCTGTTGGGCCAGCCTGCAGTTTCGGCCCGCATGCGTTTTTTTTCAGTCCTGTGAATTTGCTAATTTCCAGAGACTGCAGTTTTGCAGAAAAAGTCCCTAGAGTTCATGTATTTAATAACTCATCAACCGTGCATCATATCAAAATGTTTTATATATGTAGAATGCTCAGAAAATTGTGTAGATTAATAATATGCCATTTTCATCTATGATAAAAATGTATAACTTGCTGTTTATTTAAATTTTGCTAATATGCCATGATAAAATGCTTTAATTCATAACTAAATAACCGTAACTCCGTTTTAAATAAACTTTATATGTAAATGGGGTGGAAAAATGCCTAGTTTAACATGGTCCACTTTATTTTCCTGTTTAACAACAATAAAATTGTGTTTAGGGTAGAACAGTACCAAAACTAAAATATGCATATGGCGATTTACCGGATTTGTTGTTTGTTATATCCGGCCCCATTTAAATTGTTTAGATGGTATAGTTTTGTCATGCTTCACTCCTTGCCGTGTTTAACAACATTTAACATTGTTGTGTACCTAAATGAGAGCGAACTAAATAACTCAGATGTGGTGTTTCGTCAATATGCAACTCGTTGCATATTGAGCTCCACTTAACTTGTAGTATTGTTTGTTGCACTTTGCCATGCCATGCCTCATTAAACCGTACATGCATCATACTTGTTTGTGCATCATGCCATGTTTATGCTCGTGCATTCACCATGTTGTTTGTTTCTTTCCCGTGTTGCTTCTTGGTTCCGGTAATGTTGCAATTGTGAGGATTCGTTCGACTACATTGGTTCGTCTTCTTCATGGACTCGTTCTTCTTCCTTGCGGGACTTCATGCAAGATGACCGCTACCCTGGATCTCACTACTATCATTGCTATGCTATTTGCTTCGTTCTATCGATTTGCTGCGCTACCTATCATCTGTTTGTCAAGCCATCACATGTTGCCATGAACCTCTAACCTTTGACACCTTTCCTATGCAAACGGTTGTTTGGCTATGTTACCGCTTTGCTCAGCCCCTCTTATAGCGTTGTTAGTTGCAGGTGAAGTTGAAGATTGCTCCATGGTGGACAGGATTTTGGTTGGGATATCACAATATCTCTTATTTTATTAATGCATCTATATATTTGGTAAAGGGTGGAAGGCTCGGCCTTATGCCTAGTGTTTTGTTCCACTCTTGCCGCCCTAGTTTCCGTCATACCGGTGTTATGTTCCCGGATATTGCGTTCCTTACGCGGTCGGGTGATTTATGGGACCCCCTTGACAGTTCGCTTTGAATAAAACTCCTCTAGCAAGGCCCAACCTTGGTTTTACCATTTGCCTCACCACCACCTATATTTCCCTTGGGAGTAATTAACCCAAGGGTCATCTTTATTATAGCCCCCCCGGGCCAGTGCTTGTCTAAGAGTTGGTCCAAACTAGAGCACGGTGCGGGACCATCCCTTGGCAACTTGGGTTACGTCGATACCTGTACGCTTAGCTTATCCGGTGTTCCCCTGAGAACGAGATATGTGCAGCTCCTATTGGGATTGTCGGTGCATCGGGCGGTCTTGCTGGTCTTGTTTTACCATTGCCGAAATGTCTTGTAAACTGGGATTCCGAGTCTGATCGGGTCTTCCTGGGAGAAGGTCTATTCCTTCATTGATCGCGAGAGCTTGTCATGGGCTAAGTTGGGACACCCCTGTAGGGTATAATATTTCGAAAGCCGTGCCTGCGGTTATAGGCAGATGGGAATTTGTTAATGTCCGGTTGTAGATAACTTGACGCCAGATCCGAATTAAAACGCATCAACCGCGTGTGTAGCCGTGATGGTCTCTTCTCGGCGGAGTTCAGGATCACTTCTTGATCATTGCTAGTTGACGACCATTCCTTTTCTTCTCTTTTCGCTCTTATTTGCGTATGTTAGCCACCATATATGCTAGTCTTGATACCCATGGTAATGGGATTGCTGAGTCCTCGTGGCTCACAGATTACTACAACAACAGTTGCAGGTATAGGTTATGCGATGATCATGACGCGAGAGCGATGCTTGCTTGCGTTGAGTTCTTCTTCTGCTTCTTCTTTGATCAGGGGATAGGTTCCAGGTCGGCAGCCTGGGCTAGTAGGGTGGATGTCGTTTGAGTTTCTGTTTGTGATTCATCCGTAGTCGGATGATGCTCTTATGTATTGTGATATTTTATTCACGTGGCATTGTATGCCTTATGTATGTATCCCCATGTATTATGTAATGTTGATGTAATGATATCCACCTTGCAAAAGCGTTTCAATATGCGGGTCTATCCTTGGTGGGACCTTCGAGTTCCCTTTGGATATGGTCGCATATTGGGCGTGACAATTAGAGATAACGACATTCACTTTAAATAGGGCACCACGTAATTCCGTTGAGATGACACCGTATGAGCTATGGTTTAGAGAAACCTAAGCTGTCGTTTCTTGAAAGTTTGGGGCTGCGACGCTTATGTGAAAAAGTTTCATCCTGATAAGCTCGAACCCGAAGCGGATAAATACATCTTCATAGGACACCCAAAACAGTTGGGTATACCTCCTATTTCAGATCCAGAAGCAAAAAGTGATTGTTTCTAGAAACGGGTCCTTTCTCGAGGAAAGGTTTCTCTTGAAAGAATTGAGTGGGAGGATGGTGGAGACTTGATGAGGTGGTTGAACGATCACTTCAACTAGTGTGTAGAAGGGCACATGAAGTTGTTCCTGTGGCACCTACACCAATTGAAGTGGAAGCTGATGATAGTGATCATGAAACTTCGGATCAAGTCACTACTGAACCTTGTAGGTCGACAAGGACGCGTACTGCTTCGGAGTGGTACAGTAATCCTGTCTTGGAGGTCATGTTGCTAGACAACAATGAACCTACGAGCTATGGAGAAGCAATGGTGGGCCCGGATTCTAACAAATGGCTCGAGGCCATAAAATCCGAGAGAGGATCCATGTATGAAAACAAAGTGTGGACTTTGGAAGAACCACTTGATGGTCGTAAGGCTGTTGGGTACAGATGGATTTTAAAAGAAAGACGGACAATGATGGTATTTGTCACCAGTAAGAAAGCTCAACTTGTCGCTAAGATGTTTTCCGACAAGTTCAAGGAGTTGACTAAAATGATACTTTCTCACTCGTAGCGATGCTAAGAGTCTGTTGGAATTATATTAGCAATTACTACATGATTTATGAAATCTTGCAGATAGGATGTCAAAACATTGTTTCCTCGACGATATTCTTGAGAAAAGGTTGTATGTGATACAACCAGAAGGTTTTGTCATTCCTGAAAGATGCTAACAAGTGTGCAAAGCTCCAGCAGTCCTTCTAAGGACTGGAGTAAGCATCTCGGAGTTAGAATATACGCTTTGATGAGATGATCAAAGATTTTGGGTTTATACAAAGTTTATGAGAAACTTGTATTTCCAAAGAAGTGAGTGGGAGCACTATAGCATTTCTGATGAGTATATGTTGTTGACATATTGTTGATCAGAAATGATGTAGAATTTCTGGAAAGCATATAGGGTTATTTTAAAAGTGTTGTTCAATGGAAAACCTGGATTAAGCTACTTAAACATTGCGCATCAAGATCTATAAGGATAGATCAAAACGCTTAATAGTACTTTCAAATGAATACATACCGTGTCAAGATTTTCAAGGAGTTCAAAATAGATCGGCAAAGAAGGAGTTCTTGGCAGTGTTGTAAGGTGTGAAAATTGAGTAAGACTCAAGACATGACCACGGCAGAAGAGAGAGAAAGGACGAAGGTCATCCCCTATGCTTCAGACGTAGGCTCTATAGTATGCTATGCTGTGTACCGCACCTGAAGTGTGCCTTGCCATGAGTCAGTCAAGGGGTACAAGAGTGATCCAGGAATGGATC
Organism: Triticum aestivum; assembly: GCF_018294505.1. Taxonomy (NCBI): domain Eukaryota; kingdom Viridiplantae; phylum Streptophyta; class Magnoliopsida; order Poales; family Poaceae; genus Triticum; species Triticum aestivum. The sequence goes on from NC_057810.1 coordinate 112,999,922, forward strand.
ACAGGACAGAGGTCAAACTTATCCTTAGTAACTAGTGGACTAAGGAATTTTCTCGATTATGGAGGTGGTAAAAGAGTTCATCGTAAAGGGTTACTCCGATGCAAACTTTGACACTAATCCGGATTATTGTGAGTAGTAAACCGGATTCGTATAGTAGAATAGTTATTTGGAATAGCTCCAAATAGAGCATGGTAGCTACATCTAGGAGATGACATAGAGATTTGTAAAAGACACACGGATCTGAAAGGTTCAGACCCGCTAACTAATAACCTCTCTCACAAGCGAGATTTGATCAAACCCCATGGGTGTTGAATTCATTACAATCACATAGTGATGTGAACTAGATTATTGACTCTAGTGCAAGTGGGGGACTGTTGGAAATATGCCCTAGAGGCAACAATAAAATGGTTATTATTGTATTTCCTTGTTCATGATAATTGTCTATTATTCATGCTATAATTGTACTGACCAGAAACCGCAATACATGTGTGAATACATAGACCACAACATGTCCCTAGTGAGCCTCTAGTTGACTAGCTCGTTAATCAATAGATGGTTATGGTTTCCTGACCATGGACATTGGATGTCATTGATAACGGGATCACATCATTAGGAGAATGATGTGATGGACAAGACCCAATCCTAAGCATAGCACAAGATCGTGTAGTTCGTTTGCTAAAAGATTTTCTAATGTCAAGTATCATTTCCTTAGACCATGAGATTGTGCAACTCCCGGATACCGTAGGAATGCTTTGGCTGTACCAAACGTCAGAACGTAACTAGGTGGCTATAAAGGTGCACTACGGGTATCTCTGAAAGTGTCTGTTGGGTTGGCACGAATCGAGACGGGGATTTGTCACTCCGTGTGACGGAGAGGTATCTCTGGGCCCACTCGGTAGGACATCATCATAATGTGCACAATGTGATCAAGGAAACGGGATGATTTGTTACGGAACGAGTAAAGAGACTTGCTGGTAACGAGATTGAACAAGGTATCGGCATACCGACGATCGAATCTCGGTCAAGTACTATACCGGTAGACAAAGGGAATTGTATACATGATTGATTGAATCCTTGACATCGTGGTTCATCCGACGAGATCATTGTGGAACATGTGGGAGCCAACATGGGTATCCAGATCCCGCTGTTGGTTATTGGCCGGAGAGTTGTCTCGGTCATGTCTACATGGTTCCCGAACCCGTAGGGTCTACACACTTAAGGTTCGATGACGCTAGGGTTATAGGGAAGGTATGTACGCGGTTACCGAATGTTGTTCGGAGTCCCGGATGAGATCCCGGACGTCACGAGGAGTCCCCGAATGGTCCGGAGGTGAAGATTGATATATTGGACGAAGGGATTTGGAGTCTGGAAGTGTTCCAGAGGTACCGGGTGATGACCCACATGACCGAAAGGTGTTTCGGGAGCCCCGACAAGTGTTGGGGAGCTTCATGGGCCAAGGAGAGGGGGAAAACCGGCCCACTAAGGGGATATGCGCCCCCCTCACCTATTCCCACGTGACCAGGGGGTTTGGGGCGCCCCATCTAGGGTTCCCACCTCCTGGCTTGCGGGCCAAGTCACCCAAAGGGGAGATCCCATCTGCCCTGGCCGCCGCCCCCCCTAGGGGAAACCCTAGGGAGCCTCCCTCTCTCCCTTACCCCTATATATATTGGAGGTTTTGCGGCTGCCCAACACACGAGTCTCTCTCTCCAAGGCGCAGCCCTACCTCTCTCCCTCCTTGTCTCTCATAGTGCTTGGCAAAGCCCTGCTGGAGTACCGCGCTCCTCCACCACCACCATGCCATCGTGCTGTTGCTGGACGGAGTCTTCCCCAACCTCTCCCTCTCTACTTGATGGATCAAGGCATGGGAGACATCACCGGGCTGCACGTGTGTTGAACACAGAGGTGCTGTCCGTTCGGCACTAGGATCTTCGGTGATTTGGATCATGATGAGTATGACTCCCTCAACCCCGTTCTCTTGAACGCTTCCGCTTAGCAATCTACAAGGGTATGTAGATGCACTCCCCTTGCCTCGTTTCTAGATTACTCCATAGATGGATCTTGGTGATGCATAGAAAATTTTGAATTTCTGCTACGTTCCCCAACAGATTTATTTTCTTATACTAATGGAGCTTACGAGTTTTGTTTTGAGTTTCGTGTTGTGAAGTTTTCAAGTTTTGGGTAAAGATTCGATGGACTATGGAATAAGGAGTGGTAAGAACCTAATCTTGTGGATGCCCAAGGAACCCCAAGGTAATACTCAAGGACAACCAAGAGCCTAAGCTTGGAGATGCCCCGGATGGCATCCCCTCTTTCGTCTTCGTTCATCTGTAACTCTAATTGGAGCTATATTTTTATTCGCCACATGATATGTGTTTTGCTTGGAGAGTCAATTTATTTTTTTAGTATTTGCTTGGTGTTATTTAGAATAATGTTCTGCATCTCTATTTTCAATAAAAATGTCAAGGATAGCCTTTACCATGCTTATTTTGCAAGTATACATGTTGCTGTTTCAAAACAGAAAGTTTACCGCTGTTGCAAAAATTCCCTAGAAAAGTCAGAGAGCGATATAATGTTGAATCTTTTTGTATAATGAGCTCTGATAAATCTTCTACATCTTAGTATTTTTCTCAGAATTTTTGGAGTTAGGTAAGTATGATGAATCTTGCATTCTTTACAGACTATACTGTTTTGGCAGATTGCTGTTATGCTTGCATTGTTTACATATGTTTGCTTGTTTAATGATTCTATTTGAGTATAGGAGTATTAAATATGCAGAGACATTTAGTATTCTATGTTCAATAACAATTTAGTAATTTGTTACAATAGAAAATGATAAGGTTTTTTTTATTGGTTTATACTAACTTACCTCACGAGTTCTTGTTGAGTTTGGTGTGGATGAAGTTTTTGAGATTTAGGAAAACCGTGATATGAGAGGAATTAAGGAGACATAAAAGCTCAAGCTTGGGGATGCCCAAGGCACCCCAAGATAATATTCCAAGAAGTCTCAAGCATCTAAGCTTGGGGATGCCCCGGTAGGCATCCCACCTTTCTTCTTCAACAATTATCGGTTAGTTTCGGTTGAACCTAAGTTTTTGCTTCTTCACATGAGTTGTCTATCCTTGCAATGCCATTTTATTTTTTTCGCTTGCTGTTTGAATAAAATACCAGGATCTGAAATTCTTAAATGAGAGAGAGTCTTCACATAGTTACATAATTATTTAACTACTCATTGATCCTCACTTATATCTTTTGGAGTAGTTTGTCATTTACTCATGTGCTTCACTTCTATCCTATGAGTAAATGGTTAAATGAGTTGAATGTCATAAATCTGAAATTATATATGTCTCATTTGCTTATTCCATGGGGAGTAATGACTTCACATATAAGAAGTAGAGGTAGTAAATTTATTGAAGGTTAGCAAGCATTGTATTGGTCACTTGAACAATTCATGAAAGAATATTGAAGGAAGAGAGATTTCACATATAAATATACTATCTTAGACATATTTTATAATTGTGAGCACTCATTAAGTATGACATGCTAAAGAGTTGATGTTGGACAAGGAAGACAACTTAATGGGTTATGTTTTCTCACATCTCAGTTAAAGTATATTGTCATGGATCATTCAAACATGTTGAGCTTGCCTTTCCCCCTCATGCTAGCCTAAATTCCTTGCACCAAGTAGAGATACTACTTGTGCTTCCAATATCCTTAAAATAGTTTTTGCCATGAGTGTCCACCATACCTACCTATATGCGGTATTTACCTGCCGTTCCAAGTAAATTTGCATGTGCCAAACTCTAAACCTTCAAACAATAATCTGTTTTGTATGCCCGAATCACTCATGTAGCGACTAGGGGCTGTCAGTATCTTCCATGCTAGGTGGGTAACCGGGATGCCCAGTCCTATGATCAAAAAATATCAAAATCAAATAAAAAATAATTGCAAACAAAACTCCCCCAGGACTGTTGTTGGTATGGACGGTACCCTGTTGTTTTGGATGGCCGTGGAGTGTGATGGTTGGTGGAGGGGGAGTAACATCTTTACCATTCTGTTTGGGAACCGCCTATAATGTATGTAGTATGGAAGATATTGGGAACTCTTGGTTGTTATGTTGACAATGAGATCATACCTCTCAAAATTATTTATCTCTATTTCAAAATCGAGCTCTGGCACCTCTGCAAATCTCTGCTTCCCTTCGCGAAGGGCCTATCTTTTACTTTATATCTTTTACTTTATGCAAGAGTCAAGGTGATCTTCACCTTTCCCTTTTTCATTTTATCCTTTTGCAAGCACCTCGTGTTGGAAAGATCCTAATATATATATATCCAATTGGACGTAAGTTAGCATGAACTAGTATTGTTGACATCACCCAAAGTTGAATACGTTGGGAGGCAACACTATAAGCCCCTATCTTTCTCAGTGTCCGATTAAAATTCCATAACCATAAGTATTGTGTGAGTGTTAGCAATTGTAAAAGATTATATGATAGTTGAGTATGTGGAGTTTGCTAAATCAAAGCTCTGACATAGACCCTTCTTGAAAATAAGATGAATTGAAATTGTTTGATGACTAAGAATGAAGTTTGCTAGTTTTCAAGAAAGTTTATGGTCTATCCTTTAACATGTGAATAGCTTGCTACTTGATCTTGAGAAGTTTTATGAGATGAACTACTGTTATGACATATAATCATGCTAGAAAAGGTGATTGAAATTATCATTGATCAAACTTATGCCCCTGCTAGCATTCACACTTCATAAATTCTTTCTTTTATCATTTACCTACTCGAGGACGAGCAGGAATTAAGTTTGGGGATGCTGATACGTCTCCAACGTATGTATAATTTATGAAGCATTCATGCTATTATATTATATGTTTTGAATGATTATGGGCTTTATTATACACTTTAATATTATTTTTGGGACTAACCTATTAACCGGAGGTCTAGTCCATATTGCTGTTTTCTTGCCTATTTCAGTGTTTCGAAGAGAAGGAATATCAAACGGAGTCCAAACAGAATAGAACATTCGGGAGCGTGATTTTTGGAACGAACGTGATCCAGGAGACTTGCAGTTCAAGTCAAGGAAGCTTCGAGGTGACCACGAGGGTGGGGGGCACGCCCCCCCTACTGGGCGCGCCCCCTGTCTCGTGGACCCCTTGAGCGTCCCCCGACTGACTTCTTTCACCTATATAAGTCCATATACCCTAAAAACACCAAAGACGAAGATAGATCGGGAGTTCCGCCGCCGCAAGCCTCTGTAGTCACCAAAACCCAATCGGGACCTTGTTCTGGCACCAGGCCGAAGGGGGGATCTCTTACCGGTGGCCTTCTTCATCATCCCGGCGATCTCCATGATGAGGAGGGAGTAGTTCACCTTCGGGGCTGAGGTTATGTACCAGTAGCTATGTGTTTGATCTCTCTCTCTCTCTCATGTTCTCGATTTGGCACGATTTTGATGTACCGCGAGCTTTGCTATTATAGTTGGATCTTATGATGTTTCTCCCCCTCTACTCTGTTGTAATGGATTGAGTTTTCCCTTTGATGTTATCTTATCGGATTGAGTCTTTAAGGATTTGAGAACACTTGATGTATGTCTTGCCGTGCTTATTTGTGGTGACAATGGGATATTCACGTGATCAACTTGATGTATATTTTGGTGATCAACTTGCGGGTTCCGTGACCTTGGGAATCTATGCATAGGGGTTGGCACACGTTTTTGTCTTGACTCTCCGGTAGAAACTTTGGGGCACTCTTTGAAGTACTTTATGTTGGTTGAATAGATGAATCTGAGATTGTGTGATGCATATCGTAAAATCATTCCCACGGATACTTGAGGTGACAATGGAGTATCTAGGTGACATCAGGGTTTTGGTTGATTTGTGTCTTAAGGTGTTATTCTAGTATGAACTCTATGATAGATTGAACGGAAAGAATAGCTTCATGTTATTTTACTATGGACTCTTGAATAGATAGATCAAAAAGGATAACTTTGAGGTGGTTTCGTAACCTACCATAATCTCTTCGTTTGTTCTCCGCTATTAGTGACTTTGGAGTGACTCTTTGTTGCATGTTGAGGGATACTTATGTGATCTAATTATGTTATTATTGTTGAGAGAACTTGCACTAGTGAAAGTATGAACCTTAGGCCTTGTTTCCTACCATTGCAATACCGTTTACGCTCACTTTTATCGCTTGCTACCTTGCTGTTTTTATAATTTCAGATTACAAATACCTTTATCTACCATCCATATTGCACTTGTATCACCATCTCTTCGCCGAACTAGTGCACCCATACAATTTACCATTGTATTGGGTGTGTTAGGGACACAAGAGACTATTTTTTATTTGATTGCAGGGTTGTTTGAGAGAGACCATCTTCATCCTACGCCTCCCACTGATTGATAAACCTTAGGTCATCCACTTGAGGGAAATTTGCTACTATCCTACAAACCTCTGCACTTGGAGGCCCAACAACGTCTACAAGAAGAAGGTTGTGTAGTAGACATCAGTAATCTGTAACTATCGAATACTTCGGTAACTCTAAAAATCCTACCAAATTAGGAAAACCCGAGCAATCCCAATCCGCAGGGACGGTGAGGTGTCAATTGAACACCTTTGAGCTACGCCACAAATACAGTGTGCGCTCCGTCCCCATCCGCAAAAACGACAAAGGACGTAATCAGAGAACACTCGGAAGCAACAAAAGTGAGGGCCAAGATATCCAAGGAAAGCAAAGTTCAGATAAATCCCTCAAAAGTTCAGAACCATTACGGGCATAAGTGCTCAGGCATCAAGCCCGATAGAGTTTAACTGTTACATAACCACTCGGCATCCCGAGGCAAATAAAAGGTGGGTCATAATGTTTGTTCACTCGGCAGGAGGAGGACTCGCTGACTCGACGAAGCTGTCGAGGTCGATGTTGTCTACAATACGCGTGGCAGCGTCAATGAAGGTGTCCATGAAGGACTGGAAGTCGAGCTTCTTTGTGTTGGCTACCTTGAGGGCCGCTAGCTATTCTCCTCTGACGTCTTTGCAATGCACTTGGACAGCGACAGAGTGACATCAGCACCACACCGAGCAGACGACTTCTTCAGTTCCTGCACTCGACCAGGGATCTGATTCAGCTGAGCCATCAGAGACTCAAGGTCCTGTGAAAGTTCCCCCTGAGGCCAGAGTCCTTCATCGACCCGCGTCATCGTGGCCTTCAACCGGGTGAGGTAGTCTACAACACTATCCAAAGGAGACTCCAGTCGCAACATGTTCATCGCAACATCGTCCTTGACAAGGCAGTTTATGGGATCGAGACCTGTCTCAACCTACCCAGTTTCTGCTTCGAAGTCCTCGCAAAGCTCTACACAGTCGGAAAAACAATGAGTTGGTAGTTCAACAAGGCATGTCAGTCGACGTCTGAAATCAGTCGAACCAGAGGAAATACCTTCAAGTTTCAAGATCAACTTCGCAGCAAGCTGCCCTAGATACGACCCCAACACACCCTATTTGGCCTTGAGGGTCCCTACTTCACCAGTCAAGTTCTCTTTGTCCTTCTTCAGTTGCGCGATTTCTTCTTCCAGTTTGTCGACCGAAGCCAGCTTCTTGTCCGCAAGCGCTATTTTCTCACGAGCCTCCTTCTGAGCCGCAGCAAGATCCAGGTCCTTCTGCTCCAGAGTCTGCTTCATTTTGTCTAAAGAAATAACATTTTTCAGACGAGCCTAAAGTTGATGGTTTTCACTATGCACATCTGTTCGAGTGGAATCACTCGGTTCAAAGAGACTGAAAAGAAGAAAGGGAGAATCATAACATAAAACGTTCCAAGTGGTTACCTCCCATGATAGTTGTTCCTCCTGGGCCTTCTTGAGGTTCTTCCTGGCCAACTCCAAGTCAAGATTGATGCTGATCTGCTTCTTGTCCAGCTTAGAAAGTTGGGCCCCAAGGTCACAAGAATTCTGCAGTCAGCAAAAGAGAAATGTCAGTCGACAGCAACAAAGGTTAATCTCAGACTACCGCCGAATCAAACATTCAACGGTAGTATCAGGGACTCACCCAGTGGGTGCACTTGGCGTGATCCCACTGGTTCGGTTGTTACACTCGACATGGTCTGACCAGCACGAGTAAAAAACATGATTCTAAGACCCCAGTCAACTGCCAGCAGTTGACTGTGGTCTCGGGGACTACACCCAGTGGGTGCACTATGTGTGCCCCCACTGGTTCAGAAAAACATTCGACTCGACCCGGTCAACCCAAGCAGAGAAGCTATTTCCGATTGGTTATAAGAAAAACACACCCAGTCGGTGATTGGATGCGGAACAAAGACATCATATGGGCAGTAAAGCAACGGTCGCAACTATCACTACTCAAAAGATTAGTCGGAGATCAACTAACCTTGACGTTCGCCTGCAGAGTGGTCGTGGCCTTGTAAGCAACCTGACTGGCCTCATGCACCACCTTCATCTGTTCCATCACAAGATTCACTTGAGAAGAGCTTCCCGGGCAGGGCTCGGCGGATGGTCCCGGGTCTGGTAGGTGGTGAAGAGGGATGCCAGCAATGCAGTTGGAGCAGCTACAAGATCAGATGCGTGGACTTGTACTGGAGCAGCAGGAGCCTGAGCAGTCGACCCTGATGGGCGGTCAGTCAATAGCGGATTGGCAAACGTGACACTGGCCCGAGCCAGATCTCTGGATCGCTTGACCGCCGGCTCAGGCACTTGTCCTTCAACCGCCCTCCCGCTCGAGGTCCTATCCTTCCTCCTTCTCTCACATAGAGGCGCTTCTTCATCTTCGTCATCTGGAAGGGTAATGACGTCTCGTGGGGCTGCAACACATACAATCTCGAGAATTCAGTCGACCAGTGAATCAGTCGGCAGATCAAACTCAAATTGAGGAAGGCTTACCGACTCTAGAAGTAACCGCGTCATCAGCCTCTTCTTCCCCTGGGGACTTGTCAACATCCATGTCAGTCATAGAAGTCACGGGGCTGAAAAAAGTTCATGATCCACTCGGTAACAACAGAAGTATCAATCGGAAGAAAGGAACACAAAAATATGAAACACTCACCCAGAGGCGATTGGAACATCCATCTTGATCTTCGGCAGGGTTTTTCGAGTCTGTGAGGGCACAACCTTGGGCTGCTTGGCAACCTTCTCAGTCGGCTCCGGAGTCGACCTCCGAGTGCGCTTCTGCGCCTGGGTACTGGGAGCCGTGGCCTTGCCACGCTCGCCCACTGGATCGTGATGATGTTTGGTTCGATGCTCCAAGCATGGCGGCAAGTCAACCCCTCGTCATCCTCCTCCTCATCGCTCTCTTCTTCGTCGTCGTCATCTGGGGACTGCTAGTCGCCGCTCTCATCCGCATTATCCTCCCCCTCCTGGTCCTGCTCCAGAATTTGCCCGCTGTTGGGCATGGAATACATCTCAGTATAAACCTACAAAACAAACAGTCGAGTGAAGTTTAGTCGGATTCAGGGACAGATACAAGATACTCAAGAAAACAGTCGGTGGCAAAAGTTCGAACCTTGTCAGGTGGATTGCTGTCGCTGAATGGGACAACCTTCCTGGCCCCCTGGGGTTGTCCTTGTTGCCCGTGATGATCTTCAACCACATGGACACCATTTTGGTAGGGACTTTCTTCGGATGAACCCGAGCGGTGTCATTGGCACCGGAGTACATCCACATCGAGTGATCATGAGCCTAAAGCGGCTGGATGCATCGACTGAGAAATACCTCCAGTAGGTCCATTCCGGTCATGCCCTGTTTAATCAGCTGGACCACCCTCTCGACCAGCATATCCGTCTCCACCCTCTCTGCCGCAGTCACTTTCAGCGAGGAAGGAGTCTGAACACGATCGAAGGACAAAGGGGGAAGTCCAGTCGACTGGCCTGGAGTGGGGACGTCCTGACAGTAGAACCAGGTCGACTGCCAGCCCTTGACCGACTCGGGAAGGGTCATGGAATGGAAAGAACTCCTTTTCCTCTTCTGGATACCCAACCCCCCACACATCTGGATAACGTGTGTTTTCTCGTCACTCGAGTTAGCCTTCTTGACCGACTGAGAACGGATAGTGAAGATGTTCTTGAAGAGGCCCCAGTGCGGTCGTCAACCAAGGAAATTCTTGCACATGGACACAAACGCCGCGAGGTAGGTGATGGTGTTGGGGAGAAATGGTGAAGTTGGGCTCCGAAGAAGTTAAGAAAACCATGGAAATAAGGGTGCGGGGGAAGCGAAAAACCATGGTCGCTATGTGTGGCAAGCAGAAAACACTCACCCGGTCGCGGCTGCGGATCCGTCTCCCCCCCAGCAACCGCGCGGCGCCATTGGCGATCAACCCGGACTCGGCTAGCTCGTCCAGGTCTTCCTGCCGGAGTGAGGATCGGATCCAGTCACCCTGGATCCAACCGGGCATCAGCGCCAACCGCGACGATGACCCACATTGGGTCTTCTTGCCCTTCGCTGCTCCTGTCACCTTCTTCGTGCATTACAACACCACTGTCTTGTCCTTCACCATGGCAGTAGAGCGGCTGCGTCGAGAGCAGAAGAGCTAGGCGCGATGGAGAAACGAAGGAGAAAGGGGGAGATTGGAAGCGCACAGTGCAAATGCCTCGGCCCCGTCGCCGTTTAAAGGCCCACTTCCGAGTGGCTGATGCGTAGGCCCGGGCGATCCTATCAAATCACGCAGCAGTCGCGCGCTGGGTACATGGCGAAAAAGGTGGCACAGGGATCGAGGCATTCCTTCCTATCCACCCCGCTTACCATGGCACGCTCCGCCCCACGCGCTTCCCCAAAAATTTGAATCCCGCCAAATCCTGGATACGCCATAACCAATTGCGCCGAAGATCTCGCACCAAAAAGCAACAATCGACAGACGATGCTACAAATTCAGTCGACAATTTCTGAATCGATCAAGGCAACTGAAACGAAGCCGAAGTTCCAAGACAAGCCTCCCGTTCAGTGCAAGTATTTATGAAGCGCAAGGGTCGAGAGAAGATCCACTTCAACCTTCTTTCCACTAGGACCTCAATCCATTCGGGGTCTAGTGATGAGGATATAGACCTAGGGTAGGGTCATAGGCCTGGCCAACATACCCTAGCCAAGGTCACTACCCTAGAAGAAAAGAAGCTCAAGAGACAACAGGGAGTACCCAACACAGACGTCGACTGCAATATCATTCGGGTATCCCACCTTTCCGAAGACCACTCGACCATACAAGAAACCACTGGACCTATGAAGACCAGGAGTCACACGGGACTACAATGGTCAAGCATGCACTTCGTAGTCTGCATGGACATTAATGACACTTATGGCTGGCGTTATCAGTAACGTCCCTCCTTTATGTACATTGAACCCTATGTAACGGGGGATGGTTGGGGTCCTGGCGCACTCTATATAAGCCACCCCTTCCTCTGGGACAAGGGTTCGCACCCCTATAACACACATGCATATACTGAAATCCAGTCGAACTCCTTCGGGCACCGATACGTAGGGCTTTTACCTCCTCCGAGAGGGGCCTGAACTCGTAAACACTTGCATACAACCTCACCGCAGCTAGGGCCTTGCCTCCTCCTACGTACCCCTATTCTTACTGTCAGTCTTAGTACCATGACAGTTGGCGTCCACCTTGGGGCAAAGCGTCTTAGTGACTTCCGGCGAGGTTGCATTTTCTTCGGTCTTCATTAACATGGTTTCCGGCAAAAGTTTGATCATGGGCCACGAGTTCTGACTCGGGGCGCTCACTTTCGTCGCCGATGATTCAGCCTGGCTCCAGGAGGCTCCCCTCGATGTTGAGGCACTGCCCATCCATGATTTGTCGCACTTCCGCACGAGTGCCCGTGGCGTCCTCCTCCGGCAGCCGTCGACTCCATACCAGTCGATGCCCATGTTGACCTCTCGCTTCGCTGGATGTTGCCGCAAGCGGTCGGGCCGTTCACGGCTCCAGCGGTGGGTGAAACACGCGGTGGCTCGTCAGGCGTTCACCTCCCAGGTCATGGCTATCGAGCCCGACGCATATCACTGTGGTCCAGTCGACCCGTCAACTGACTTCACAGACTCACTTTCCGAGAGCAGGAGTTGTGACCCCGCGACAGAAGTCCTCATGGTCGACTCTCATCGTGGCCCGCCTGGTTTTCACCGCAACGGCGAGGACCGCGACGGTGACGGTATGTCGCTCGACCATGAGGAGTACCAGCCCCAACCTCTCAGTTTACAGCAGAGGGAAGAGCTGCGTTGCCACAATGAGGAGGCTCTCCACACCCCCATTATGGGGGAAACCGCCGAGGCTTGGGCTTTGGAGGATGTACACTTGGCCACGCTGGCCGAACGCACCCGTTTCGAGAACCTCCAACATTCTCTTGATGAGCATGCCCGTCGACTGATCCCCAGATACAGTCGACACACACGACAACTATTTCCACCAGAAACTAAGGTATTCCACACACCTATTCAAAATCTCGCAGTTGTTGCATGTATTGCGAAGTCCATTCAGCCATCTCTCTCGGAGGCTGGGAGGGGCCTGGAACAGACCAGAGCGCTGCTCCGGGCGGCAGGAGATCCGAACTCCATAGTGTCCCAGTCACGGAACAGGATTCACAGTCGATCAGTAAGGACAGAAACCGTTCAGTCAGCACATAGTCCTAGATCCCCGTTGAGGCAAAGATATCATGGGCATCGTCAGGATCGACATTTGGGAAGGGTCCATGGAGATGATGACCATGAGTTCACCCATGGCAATTACCGTCGAGTGCCTTCGCCCCTTCCGAGGGGTGGGTCGTACGCGCCCCGGCGGTATGACGACAGGCGTCCGTTCGGTAATGACCGCAGAGTTCTAGTCGACCCAAGGGAGCTTGGGTTCGATGCGAGGTCAGTCCTTGTGCAGGTCTTGGTCGACCGGAACAGAGCATACAAAGAAGGATTGGACAGAGACAGGCCCAACAGCAGCAGGGTCCATGTGTCTGGCCCCGAGTGCTTCGGAAGATCCATTAGGGCCGAGATCCCCCACAACTTCAGATTGGTGACTGGTGTTAGCAAGTTCACGGGAGAGTCGAAGCCTGACACTTGGGTTGAAGATTACCGAGTGGCTGTGCACATCGGTGGCGGCAGCGATGAGGTGGCCATGAAGCACCTCCCTCTGATGCTTGAGGGTTCTGCCAGAGCTTGGCTCAATCAGTTGGCCCCTGGGAGCATTTTTAGTTGGGATGAGTTGGCCCGAGTGTTTACCAGAACATTCAAGGGCACCTGCAAGAGACCAGTCGGTCTACCAGAGTTGCAGCATTGTGTGCAAAAACCGAATGAAACCTTGAGAGAATATATCCAGAGATGGATCACTCTACACCACACAGTGGAGAATATGTCAGATCACCAAGTAGTCTGTGCCTTCAAGGAAGGCGTTCGCTACAGAGAGCTCAATCTGAAGTTCGGTCGGACATGAGATAAGACTCCGACTCGGATGATGGATATTGCTACCAAGTATGCTAACAATGAAGAGGAAGACCGACTCCAGAGTGGTAAGCACAAAACAGTCGCCCAGGACACAAGAGGAGGAAATTCCAGTCGAAAGCAGAAGCGAAAGGATGAGGCAGCAGGGCCTGCCGAGGCAGCAGTGTTGAATCAAGGGAAGTTCAAAGGGAAGCCCAAAGGGCCCTGAAATCCCAAGAAAGTGAAAGATCAAGATGGAAATGACGTGATGGATTTGCCGTGTCATATTCACACCAAGAAAGATGAAGGGGGGAATTTGATCCTCCCCAAGCATACCACTTGACAATGTCGACTCCTGATCCAGAGCTTCCAGTAGAACGGTCAGACCAGTGAAAAGGATAAAGACTCTGAAAAGGAGGAAGACAAGGAAGAAGAGGAGGATGGATATCCCCATGTTAATGCCACCCTGGTGATTTTTGCTGATGTCGAGAGCAAAAGTCGACTGAAAGTCATTAATCAGGAAGTGAACATGGTCGCTCCGGCGACACCTAAGTATTTGAAGTGGTCAAAGTCTCCTATCACATTCGACCAGTCGGATCACCCGCCGCGAGTAGCTACCCCTGGGCGGCAGGCGCTAGTGGTCGACCCAGTTGTCGGAGGCACCCGACTGACCAAAGTTCTGATGGATGGCGGCAGTGGCCTTAATATTTTGTATGCCGAATCTCTTAAGGGAATGGGCATTCCGATGTCCAAACTGAGCAAGAGTAACATGAGGTTCCATGGTGTCATCCCTGGAAAGAAAGTTGATTCAATCGGCCAGATAGCCCTTGATGTGGTTTTTGGCGATGAGAAGAATTACCGCAAAGAGAAGTTGACATTTGAGGTTGTGGATTTCGAGAGTGCTTATCACGCCATTCTAGGCAGACCAGCCTATGCCAGTTTCATGGCTCGACCATGTTATGTGTACCTCAAAATGAAGATGCCTGGCCCCAAAGGCGTGATAATAGTCTGCGGCAACTGGAAGAAAGCAGAAGATTGTCTTCAAGATGGTGCAAAAACAGCAGATGAGCAGATGGCAGCCGTGGAGTTCCAAGAGTATAAGAAGACGGCAGATCCGAGTGATTTGTTGCGTGCTAAGAGGCCCGCCTCAGAGTCCGTGTTCCAGTCGATCGGGGAGACAAAGCTGGTTCACATCCACCTGACCGATCCCAATGCTGCTCCGACCCATATTTCAATGATGCTCGACAGCAAATAGGAATCCGCGCTCATCCAGTTCCTCCGTGAGAACTGGGATATCTTTGTATGGAAGCCATCTGACATGCCGAGTGTACCCAGGGAACTAGCTGAGCACCGTTTGCGAGTCGACTCAAAAGTAAAACCGGTCAAAGAGCATCTCCGTCGGTCCGCCACGGAGAAGAGGAAAGCCATTGGTGATAAAGTGGCTCGACTTCTGGCCGCTGAGTTCATTCGCAAGATCTACCACTCCGAGTGGCTCGCCAATGTTGTCATGGTTCCCAAGAAAGACAAATCACTTCAAATGTGTATTGACTTCAAGCACATCAATTGGGCCTGCCCGAAAGATCATTTTCCGCTGCGCCGCATTGACCAGATAGTCGACTCAACTGCGGGGTGTGAGCGACTGTCCTTCCTGGACGCCTATTCTGGGTACCATCAGATCCGACTGTTTGGACCCGATGAGATCAAGACTGCTTTCATCACCCCGTTTGGGTGCCTTTGTTATGTCACCATGCCCTTCGGCCTCAAGAATGCTGGTGCCACATTCATGCGCATGATCTAGAAGTGCCTGCTCACTCAGATCAGTCGGAATGTGGAAGCAGACATGGACGACATAGTGGTTAAGTCACGCAAAGGTTCCGACCTGCTGACTGACCTCGCAGAAACCTTTGCCAACATGAGAGATATGATATCAAGCTCAACCCATCAAAATGCACATTTGGAGTCCCAGGCGGAAAATTACTCGGTTTTCTCGTTTCTGAACGAGGAATCGACGCAAATCCAGAGAAGATTGGCACAATCCTCCGAATGAAGCGCCCAGTGCGAGTGCATGATGTTCAGAAGCTTACTGGTTGTTTGGCCACATTGAGTTGATTCATCTCGCGCCTCGGTGAAAAGGCATTGCCTCTTTACCGACTAATGAAGAAATCTGACAAGTTCGAGTGGAGTGACGAAGGTGAAGCAGCATTTGAAGAGCTCAAAGCCCTGCTTTCCACCCAGCAGGTGCTTGCTGCTCCAGTCAGCAAAGATCCTCTTTTGCTTTACATCGTAGCCATAGGACAAGTTGTCAGCACAGTGCTCATGGTCAAGCGGGAAGAGGAAGGCAAAGCCTTCAAGGTTCAGCGCCCAGTCTATTATATTTCTGAAGTTTTGACCCCATCCAAGCAGAGATACCCTCACTATCAGAAGCTTGTTTATGGGATTTACTTAACAATGAAATAGGTTGAACATTACTTCTCTGATCATTCAGTTTCAGTCATCAGCGATGCTCCATTGTCAGAGATTCTAAATAACAGAGATGCAACTAGTCGAGTGGCAAAGTGGGTGATTGAACTTCTTCCATTGGATATTAAGTTTGAGGCAAAGAAGGCCATCAAGTCTCAAGCGATTGCAAATTTCCACGCAGAGTGGACAGAACAACAGTAGGCGACTCAAATCCAGTCGGAACATTGGACCATGTTCTTTGATGGGTCCAAGATGTTGAATGGCTCTGGCGCAGGAGTGGTCTTAGTATCTCCATGAGGTGACAAGCTCAGTAATGTCCTCTAGATTCACTTTGATTCTTCGAACAATGAAGCGGAGTATGAGGCGCTATTATATGGGTTGCGTATGGCCATCTCACTCAGCGTCCGACGCTTGATGGTCTACGGCGACTCAAATTTAGTGGTCAATCAGGTGATGAAGGAATGGGATGTCAGGAGCCCTGCTATGACTGGTTACTGCAACACAGTGAGAAAGTTGGAAAAGAAGTTTGAGGGGTTAGAGCTCCACCACATACCCCGACTCAAGAATCAACAAGCTGATGATCTGGCGAAGATAGGGTCCACTCGGAAGCCTATCCCCAGTAATGTGTTCTTGGAACATCTCGATACCCCGTCAGTACAAGAGGATCCCTTCAAGGAAGATCCCCCACAACCGATAAGTTCAACCAACCCGACTGAGATTGAGATTCCAGCTGTGGTCGACTTGGTCATGGAAGTCCTAGTGATCACGCCCGACTAACCAGTGTCGTACATTGCATACATTCTCAAGAAGGAGCTCCCAGAAGACGAGGACGAAGCCCGTCAGATAGTCCATCGATCCAAGGCCTTTACAGTGATGAAAGGTCAGCTTTACAGAGAAAGTGTCACAGGAGTAGCCCAGCGCTGCATCACCCCTAAAGAAGGTCGAATGATCTTGAATGCTATCCACTCAGGGACCTGTGGTCACTGAGGGAGTTCCAGACTAGGGGGTGTCCGGATAGCCGAACTATCGTGATCGGCCGGACTCCAAGACTATGAAGATACAAGATTGAAGACTTCGTCCCGTGTCCGGATGGGACTTTCCTTGGCGTGGAAGGCAAGCTTCGCGATACGGATATGTAGATCTCCTACCATTGTAAACGACTCTGTGTAACCCTAGCCCTCTCCGGTGTCTATATAAACCGGATGGCTTTAGTCCATAGGACGAACAACAATCATACCATAGGCTAGCTTCTAGGCTTTAGCCTCCTTGATCTCGTGGTAGATCCACTCTTGTAACACACATCATCAATATTAATCAAGCAGGACGTAGGGTTTTACCTCCATCAAGAGGGCCCAAACCTGGGTAAACACCGTGTCCCTTGTCTCCTGTTACCATCCGCCTAGACGCACAGTTCTGGACCCCCTACCCGAGATCCGCCGGTTTTGACACCGACATTGGTGCTTCCATTGAGAGTTCCTCTGTGTCGTCACCGATAGGCTCGATGGCTTCTTCGACCATCATCCAAAACGCAATCCAGGGTGAGACCTTTGTCCCCAGACAGATCTTCGTATTCGGTGGCTTCGCACTATGGGCCAATTCGCTTGGCCAACTGGAGCAGATCGAAAGCTACGCCCCTGGCCGTCAGGTCAGATTTGGAAGTTTGAACTTCACGGCCGACATCCGTGGGGACTTGATCCTCGATGGATTCGAGCCACAGCCGAGCGTGCCGCACTGTCACGACGAGCATGATTTAGCTCTGCAGCCGGAAAGTACCCTGGAGGCCGCACTCGAACCCGCTCCGATCTTCAATTCGGAGCCGGCTGCGCAGATCGAGGACGGATGGCTAGACACCACCTCGGGGGCTGCAACCTCTACGGCGATAGAGCCGAACACCGACCTTGTCCCTCATAAAGCTCGTGACTCCGAGGTGCCGGACTCCTTGCCGGATTCTGAACCTCCCGCGCCCCCTCCGATCGAATCCGATTGGGCGCCGATCATGGAGTTCACCGCAGCGGACATCTTTCAACACTCACCTTTCGGTGACATCTTGAGTTCGCTGAAGTATCTCTCGTTATCAGGAGAGCCCTGGCCAGACTGCGGTCAGGACTGTTGGGATGCGGATGACGAAGAAATTCAAAGCCCACCCACCACCCACTTGGTAGCCGCTGTCGACGATCTAACCGACATGCTAGACTACGACTCCGAAGACATCGACGGTATGGACGATGATGCCGGAGACGACCAAGAACCAGCGCCTACTGGGCACTGGAAAGCCACCTCATCATATGACATATACATGGTGGATATCCCAAAGGATGGGAATGGCGAAGGAACAGCGGAGGATGACCCCCCCAGGAAGCAGCCCAAGCGCCAGCGTCAGCGGCGCCGCTCTAAATCCCGCCATAGCAAGAATGAGGAATCCGGCACCAGAGATAATAATACACCGGACAGTCCTGAAGACAACCCACTCCAGCAAGATGCAGCGCAGGAGGACGGAGACGCCAACCCTCATGAGAGAGCGGCAGAAGAAGAGGTAGAGGATTATATGCCTCCCTCCGGAGACGAGGCAAGCCTCGACGACGATGAATTCGTCGTGCCTAAGGATCCCGTCGAACAAGAGCGTTTTAAACGCAGGCTTATGGCCACGGCGAACGACCTCAAGAAAAAGAAGCAACAGCTTAGAGCTGATCAAGATCTGCTCGCCGACAGATGGACTGAAGTCCTCGCGGCCGAAGAGCATGAGCTCGAACGCCCCTCCAAAAGCTACCCTAAACGCAAGCTGCTCCCCCGATTAGAGGAGGAAGCGTATGAACCCGCATCACCAGGAGACAATACGGCTGACCGACCACCCCGTGGTCGCGACAGAGAGGCCTCTAGGCCCTTCACTAGACCCATACCCCGGCATAGCTCGAAAAGCACAAGGCCACAGGGGAACGCTCCGGACATGCAAGATATATTGGAGGATAAGGAAAGACAATCAAGATCGAACTATGGATCGCGTGGGCGCCCCACGGTACATGACGACAACCGTCGAGCCGGACACCGTAAGTCCGGCCGGGCCGAACAAAACAGACAAAGCTCTTTTGAGCTCCATCGTGATATCGCCCAGTACAGAGGCGCCGCACACCCACTATGCTTCACAGATGAAGTAATGGATCATCAAATCCCCGAAGGGTTTAAACCCGTGAATATCGAATCTTACGATGGCACCACAGACCCCGCAGTTTGGATCAAAGACTATCTTCTTCACATCCACATGGCCCACGGTGACGATCTTCATGCCATCAAATATCTCCCCCTCAAGCTTAAAGGACCAGCCCGGCATTGGCTTAACAGCTTGCCAGCAGAGTCAATTGGCAGTTGGGAAGACCTGGAAGCCGCATTCCTCGATAACTTCCAAGGCACGTATGTGCGACCACCAGACGCCGATGACCTAAGCTACATAATTCAGCAGCCAGACGAATCGGCCAGACAATTCTGGACACAGTTCTTAACCAAGAAAAACCAAATCGTCGACTATCCAGATGCGGAGGCCCTCGCGGCCTTCAAGCATAACATCCTCGACGAGTGGCTTGCCCGGCACCTGGGATAGGAAAAGCCGAAATCCATGGCAGCCCTCACATCACTCATGACCCGCTTCTGCGCGGGTGAGGACAGCGGGCTAGCACCCAGCAACAACCTCAGCAAAAATTCTGGCAGTCCGGATTTCAAAGACCGAAATGGCAGGTCGCGTCGTAACAAAAAGAAGCGCCGCATCAAGGGCGACAATAGTGAGGATACGTCAGTCAATGCCGGATTCAGAGGCTCTAAACCCGGTCAGCGGAAAAAGCCATTCAAAAGAACTACTCCGGGTCCGTCCAATTTGGACCGAATACTCGACCGCTCGTGCCAGATACACGGCACCCCCAAAAAACCAGCGAACCACACCAACAGGGACTGTTGGATATTCAAGCAGGCAGGCAAGTTAATTGCCGAAAACAATGACAAGGGGCTGCATAGTGATGACGAGGAAGAGACCCGACCGCCGAACAATAGAGGACAGAAGGGTTTCCCCCCACAGGTGCGGACGGTGAACATGATATACGCAACGCACATACCCAAAAGGGAGCGGAAGCGTGCACTCAGGGATGTATACGCGATGGAGCCAGTCGCCCCGAAGTTCAATCCATGGTCCTCCTGCCCGATCACTTTTGACCGAAGGGACCACCCCACCAGCATCCGCCACGGCGGATTCGCCGCATTGGTCTTAGACCCAATCGTCGATGGATTTCACCTCACCAGAGTCCTGATGGACGGCGGCAGCAGCCTGAACCCGCTCTATCAGGATACAGTGCGCAAAATGGGCATAGACCCCTCAAGGATTAAACCTACCAAGACGACCTTTAAAGGCGTCATACCAGGTGTAGAAGCCAATTGTACAGGCTCAGTTATACTGGAAGTGGTCTTCGGATCCCCGGATAACTTACGAAGCGAGGAGTTAATCTTCGACATAGTCCCGTTCCGCAGCGGCTATCATGCCTTGCTCGGACGTACCGCGTTTGCAAAGTTCAACACGGTGTCGCACTACGCATACCTCAAGCTCAAGATGCCAGGCCCTCGAGGAGTCATCACGGTCAACGGAAACACTGAACGTTCTCTCCGAATGAAGGAACATACAGCGGCTCTCGCGGCAGAAGTACAATGCAGCCTCTTAAGGCAATTCTCGAGTCCGGCCGTTAAGCGGCCGGACATAGCTAAGCACGCCCGGAGTAACCTACAACAAGACCACTCGGCACGTTCCGAGCACGCGTAGCAGTGCGGCCCCAACCCCAGCCCCTACAAAAACGTCAAAACAGGTCCTTCATGTACACCATTACGCTTTGAAGATACCATGGGCATGGGGAGAGGGGCACGACCACGATAAGCCCAGACTGTGGCTCAACCACACCAGGGGCTCTCAAGTGTGTCGTTTTTTTTTCTTTTTACCTTTTATTTTTTACCCACAGGACTCCGTTCGTCAGAGGCCCTGTCCGGCAGCAGACCTGCCGAACTCACGATGCAACAGCCAGGGAAGGATAAAGGCTACAACGAATATACATGTGGTCTCCATTACGAGCATTTTTATACACGACTCCGCAGCCTACCCCTGGAGGGGGACATGTTTAACAGTCCCGTGCCTTGCTTATCACACTATTTGTATCATTGTGCATTCATAGCAGCTCTTCTTGAATAAAACAATGCAACACCTTTTTGCTTATAATTGCATTTCTTTTTTATACATATGTTCATTTATGACATGTTGCATCCGTACACTTTGGTACGGTTAAAACACACCAGGGGCTTATGTTTCCCGCATCATGGTGTGATAAGTCCGAACACTTTCACAAGTGCGGCACCCCGAACTTATAGCATTATATGCATCGGCTCCGAATAATGTCTTGGGTCAATAGTTGGGTTTGCCCGGCTCCCATGTTTTGGTACCTTACGTTCCGTTGTATCGGCTAAGGTAGCACTGGGAGAACCACTGCGATTGCGCCCCAGTTGAGCTGGGTTAACGCCTCAGCGGAGAAAGCTAAAACTGACCGTCATGATGAGGCGAGAGGCGGTCGCTGTTCGAGAGGTTTTTTGCGAGTCCTTAAAGACTTATGCCGCTTAGAGAGAGGAGCCAGATCTTGTCCGGCCCAGGCGTGGATAGCGCCCCAAATTCGGCCTTCCGAAGACTAGGGGCTTCGCCGAAATTTAAAATTATAGAATTCTATGGCTAAGTGAGAGTGTTCAAGCATTATAAGTCCGGTTGCCTTGTTCGCTGTGTTGAGCGCCTCCCTAGATGGACCCAAAATTGGGAACAAGAGTGCTCAAGTTTATCCTGAACACCCCAGCACTCGTGGCATGGGGGCTGAAGCCGACGACTTGCCATCTCTCAGATTTGATAAACAGCCACATAGAAGGTAATATTTTAAATTAACAAGCGTTGCTTAGCGCATATGAACTAAGTTTTTAGCGCACAGGATAAGAAAATGCAATAGTGCGGCCGCCCTTCAGCACACTCTTATAATACATCTCGGGCGTGCGATGCTCCTTGCCCTCTAGTGGCGGGTCCGTCACGAGTTTCTGGGCATCCATCTTGCCCCAGTGCACCTTTGCGCGGGCAAGGGCCCGATGGGCACCTTCAATACAGGCGGAGTGCTTGATGACTTCAACCCACGAGCACGCATCCACCAGCCGCCGCACCAGGCCGAAGTAGCTCCCAGGCATGGCCTCCTTAGGCCACATACGAACTATGAGGCCCTTCATGGCCTGTTCGGCCGCCTTGTGGAGCTCGACCACCTGCTTTAGCTGGTCGCTAAGGGGCACCAGATGTCCAGCCTCAGCATACTGAGACCAGAAGACCTTCTTCGTCGAGTTCCCCTCCTTGGCCCGGTAGAACGCGGCAGCATCAGACATGCTGCGAGGAAGATTTGCGAACGCTCTTGGAGAGCTCCAAATTCGGGTAAGCAACAGGTAATTAACACTCACATGCTTACTTTGCATGAAAAATGCCTTACCCGCTGCTATTTTCTTCACCGCCTCAATCTCCCAGAGGGCCTTGTAGGCTTCGGCCTTAGCGGCTTTGGCACTCTCAAGAGCCGTTGCAATCTCAGACTCTTGAGTCTTCGAGTCACGCTCCAGGCTCTCATGTTTTTTCACGAGATCCTGGAGCTCTTGCTGTACCTCGGCCACTCACGCCTCCTGCTTCTCTCACTCGGTGCACTCTGCGGCCGCATTGCGTTTGGCCGCGGCCACCACGTCTTTCAGGGTTTCCACCTCGTTAGTGGCCCCTGCAATACCCACGTTATCCTTGTCATTCTTTTTGCAACCAAAATCCTTTTCTGTAAGGTACAATTTTAATAAGGTCTTACTCACCTTCCTTGTCCTCGAGCTGCTTCTTGGCACGGCCGAGCTCGTTCTCGGACCGCTCGAGGTCTTCCTTCAAAGTATTGACCTCCGCAGTCAGTGCGGCAGAGGTCAGCAGCGTAGCCTGCACTCCCATATTGACATATTTTTTATGACTCCTACGTATATCTTTGTAGATCCTCAGTCTGGCTTTTCTTTCCGAACACCGAACCGAGCATCAGGGGCTACTGTCTATGTGGTACCATTTTATACATATCGAAATTCTTACCTCAAAGCCTGTTAGAAGGCTGCTGCAGGCTTCGGTCAGCCTGCTCTTGGCGAGTTACACCTTCTGAATCACCGCACTCATAACAGTGCGGTGTTCCTCTTTGATGGAGGCGCCGTTGAGCGCCTCTAGCAAATTATCCGGCACCTCCGGTTGGACGGAGGCAGCCGGCGTCACGGTCTTGCCCTTCTTGCGAAGGGGTTGCCCGCCGGACTCCGGAGCCACTGTGGGTTCCGGGGCCGACTCCGGTGCAAAGTCCGGGAGGTTGTCCTGTGACACCTCCGAGGCCTCCTCCTCCTGGTGGGTCCATTCCTGGGATCCCACCTTGGCATCGTCCGCGGCACGGGGGGTGGAGGCAGTCGGAAGAGAATCCATATCCGACGCACCTCAGGACCCGCTCGACGAAGCGGGAAGATCATCCTTGGGCGGACTGCAGGGTTGTATGCGGCATTAGAAAGACATTATGTGGCGGAAAGGAAAAACCTTGAAGTTATTCAGGAGTCCGGATACTTATGATCTCGCCAGGGGCTTGGCCCTTGGAGGCTAGTCCTCGTCGTCGTCACTGGCGTTGGCGGAGCAGTCCGGGGGAAGAGTTTTTCCCTTCTTGGACCCTTCGGACTCCCTTGTTGGGGAGGCCTTCCTTTTCTTCCCTCCCCCCGCTGGGGGAGAGGCTTTATTCTTCTCCTCCTCGCCTTGGTGGGAGGAGTCGGCATCGGATTCATCATCCGATAGCACCTAAAAACGGGAACTCTTCCGAGTCCCCATGGCCTTCTTCTTGGCCTTCTTCTCCGCTCCACATGGGGTGCCGGAGCCAGCAGCCCCGTTAGGCGGGCGTCCGCTGGGTCCTCTGGCAATGGGGCCGGACAGATAGTCCGTTCGGCCTTCGCTAGCCATTCCTGTCAAAGGTAAAGGGAGTTTAGATCCCGCATAGAGTCAAACTATGGAAAACAAGTGGCAAAATCACTTACCTCGTCAGCCGGACGCTGCGAGCGGAATCCACGATCTTCGGTAGCGGATGCAGGAGCCTCGGCGCCCTTGAACAACACCTTCCAGACATCTTCGTACGTAGTGTCGAAGAGCCCGCTCAGAGTTTGGTGCTGCACCGGATCGAACTCCCACATGTTGAAACCCCGTTGTTGGCACGGGAGAATCCGGCGGATGAGCATGACCCGGACTACGTTGACAAGCTTGAGCTTCTTGTCCACCAGCTTTTGGATACAGGCTTGGAGTCCGGTCAGCTCCTCCGGATCGCCCCAGATCCAGCCACTCTCTTTCCAGGAGGTGAGCCGCGTGGGGATGCCAAATCTGAATTCGGGGGCCGCTGCCCAGTCAGGGTCACGCGGCTCGGTGATGTAGAACCACCCCGATTGCCACCCCTTAATGGTTTCCACGAAAGTGCCCTCCAGCCAGGTAACGTGGGACATCCTGCCCACCATGGCGCCTCCGCACTCCGCTTGGCTGCCCTTCACAACCTTCGGCTTGACACTGAAGGTCTTGAGCCACAAGTCGAAGTGGGGCTGGATGCAGAGGAAGGCCTCGCACACGACGATAAACGCCGAGATGTTGAGGATGAAATTCGGGGCCAGATCGTGGAAATCTAGGCCGTAGTAGAACATGAGCCCCCGGACAAAGGGATGAAGTGGGAAGCCCAGTCCGGGGAGGAAATGGGGAAGAAATACTACCCTCTCATGGGGCTTGGGGGTGGGAATGAGCTCTCCCTCGTCGGGGAGCCAGTGCGCGATGTTGCTGGACAGATATCCGGCGTCGCGCAGTTTCTGGATCTGCCCCTCCGTGACGGAGGAGGCCATCCACTTGCCTCCCGCTCCGGACATAGTTGGAGAAGGTTGAGGCGAGAAGTGCGGACTTGGGCGCTGGAGCTCGAGTTCACGGTGATGGATAAGCCAAGGAGGAAGAAGGCGCAGGTAAAAGGGTTGGATCTTTATCCCCTTATATGGGCGGACAAAAACATGTGTCCCCACCGGCCTGGTAAAACTTGCTTATCTCCCAAGCATCACAATCAATGGCGCGGTTGGGTTACCCATGTCCGTATTGATGGGAATCCCGGAATAAGGGGAACACGACCTCTGCTTCGACAAGACATGCCAATGGAACCGCTTCGCTAAACGCGCGGAGGTGGAACAATGAAAACAATTTGAGTAAAGGCTTGGTAGTGGTGTGACATCACGCCACAAAATACGTTAGCAGATTGAACTTGTGTAATATTATTCTCTCTACGGTGGTACGTTGAATTTATTTTTGCAGAGCCGGACACTATCCTGGTGTTCACAATCTTCTATAAATTATTCGGAGGAAGAACCCGCCTTGCAACGCCGAAGACAACATGCGCGCCGGACTCGTCGTCATTGAAGCCTCGTTCAGGGGCTACTGAGGGAGTTCCGGACTAGGGGGTGTCCGGATAGCCGAACTATCGTGATCGGCCTGACTCCAAGACTATGAAGATACAAGATTGAAGACTTCGTCCCGTGTCCGGATGGGACTTTCCTTGGCGTGGAAGGCAAGCTTGGCGATACGGATATGTAGATCTCCTACCATTGTAACCAACTCTGTGTAACCCTAGCCCTCTCCGGTGTCTATATAAACCGGATGGCTTTAGTCCATAGGACGAACCACAATCATACCATAGGCTAGCTTCTAGGGTTTAGCCTCCTTGATCTCGTGGTAGATCCACTCTTGTAACACACATCATCAATATTAATCGAGCAGGACGTAGGGTTTTACCTCCATCAAGAGGGCCCGAACCTGGGTAAAACACCGTGTCCCTTGTCTCATGTTACCATCCACCTAGACGCACAGTTCGGGACCCCCTACCCGAGATCCGCCGGTTTTGACACCGACAGTCACCATGCGTCCTCTCGGACCATAGTGGCCAAAGCATACCGAGCGGGATTCTATTGGCCTCGAGCAAATGAAATGGCAAAGGATATAGTCGATAAGTGTGCAGGCTGCCAGTTCTATTCCAACATGTCCCACAAGCCAGCATCTGCCTTGAAGACTATTCCTCTCGTCTGGCCGTTCGCAGTCTAGGGGTTGGATATGGTCGGCCCCTTCAAGACTGGCGCGAGTGGTTTCACCCATGTGCTCGTAGCAGTCGACAAGTTCACCAAGTGGATTGAAGCTAAACCCATCAAGAACCTCAGTGCAAGCACCGCTGTCAGTTTCATCAAAGAGTTGATATTCAGATATGGAGTTCCTCATAGCATTATCACAGATAATGGCTCCAACTTTGATTCTGACGAGTTTAATGCATTATGTGCAACCCAAGGCACTGAAGGAAATATACCCTAGAGGCAATAATAAAGTTATTATTTATTTCCTTATATCATGATAAATGTTTATTATTCATGCTAGAATTGTATTAACCGGAAACATAATACATGTGTGAATACATAGACAAACAGATTGTCACTAGTATGCCTCTACTTGACTAGCTCGTTGATCAAAGATGATTATGTTTCCTAGCCATAGACATGAGTTGTCATTTGATTAACGGGATCACATCATTAGGAGAATGATGTGATTGACATGACCCATTCCGTTAGCTTAGCACACGATCGTTTAGTATGTTGCTGTTGCTTTCTTCATGACTTATTCATGTTCCTATGACTATGAGATTATGCAACTCCCGTTTACCGGAGGAACACTTTGTGTGCTACCAAACGTCACAACGTAACTAGGTGATTATAAAGGTGCTCTACAGGTGTCTCCGAAGGTACATGTTGGGCTGGCGTATTTCGAGATTAGGATTTGTCACTCCGATTGTCGGAGAGGTATCACTGGGCCCTCTCGGTAATACATATCACTTAAGCCTTGCAAGCATTGAAACTAATGAGTTAGTTGCGGGATGATGTATTACGGAGCGAGTAAAGAGACTTGCTGGTAACGAGATTGAAATAGGTATTGAGATACCGACAATTGAATCTCGGGAAAGTAACATACCGATGACAAAGGGAACAACGTATGTTGTTATGCGGTCTGACCGATAAAGATCTTCGCAGAATATGTGGGAGCCAATATGAGCCTCCAGGTTCCGCTATTGGTTATTGACC
Organism: Triticum aestivum; assembly: GCF_018294505.1. Lineage (NCBI taxonomy): Eukaryota > Viridiplantae > Streptophyta > Magnoliopsida > Poales > Poaceae > Triticum > Triticum aestivum. The sequence continues at coordinate 113,026,988 of NC_057810.1, forward strand.
GGAGACGTGTCTCGGTCATGTCTACATAGTTCTCGAACCTGCAGGGTCCGCACGCTTAGCGTTACGATGACAATTATTATGAGTTTATATGTTTTGATGTACCGAAGGTTGTTCGGAGTCCCAGATGTGATCGCGGACATAACGAGGAGTCTCGAAATGGTCGAGACATGAAGATTGATATATTGGAAGCCTATGTTTGGATATCGGAAGTGTTCCGGGTGAAATCGGGATTTTACAGGAGTACCGGGAGGTTACAGGAACCCCCCGGGAGGTTAATGGGACTTAGTGGGCCTTTACGGAGAAGAGGAGAGGCGGATAGGGCTGGGCTGCATGCCCCTCCCCCTAGTCCAAATAGGACAAGGAGAGGGGGGCGGCGCCCCTCCTTCCTTCCTTTCTCCCTCCTCTTTCCCCCCTCCCAAGTCCTAATCCAACTAGGAAAGGGGGGAGTCCTACTCCCGTGGGAGGAGGACTCCTCCCAGCGCGCCTCTCCCCTTGGCCGGCCGCACCCCCTTGCTCGTTTATATACGGGGGCAGGGGGCACCCTAGAGACACAACAATTGATCGTTTGATCTTTTAGCCGTGTGCGGTGCCCCCCTCCACCATAGTCCACCTCGATAATACTGTAGCATTGCTTAGGTGAAGCCCTGCATCAGTAGAACATCATCATCATCACCACACCGTCGTGTTGACAAAACTCTCCCTCAACACTTGGCTGGATCGGAGTTCGACGGACGTCATCGGGCTGAACGTGTGCTGAACTTGGAGGTGTCGTACATTCGGTACTTGATCGGTCGGATCGTGAAGACGTACGACTACATCAATCGCGTTGTGCTTACGCTTCCGCTTTCGGTCTACGAGGGTACATAGACAACACTCTCCCCTCTCATTGCTATGCGTCACCATGATCTTGCGTGTGCGTATGAATTTTTTTGAAATTACTACGTTCCCCAACAGTGGCATCCGAGCCTGGTTTTATGCGTAGATGTCATATGCACAAGTAGAACACAAGTGAGTTGTGGGCGATATAAGTCATACTGCTTACCAGCATGTCATACTTTGGTTCAGCGGTATTGTGAGATGAAGCGGCTCGGACCGACATTACGCGTACGCTTACGCGAGACTGGTTTCACCGCCACGAGCACTAGTTGCTTAAAGGTGACCGGTGGGTGTCCGTCTCTCTCACTTTAGTTGAACTGAGTATGGCTACGCCCGGTCCTTGCGAAGGTTAAAACAACACCAACTTGACAAACTATCATTGTGGTTTTGATGCGTAGGTAAGAACGGTTCTTGCTCAGCTGGTAGCAGCCACGTAAAACTTGCAACAACAAAGTAGAGGACGTCTAACTTGTTTTTGCAGGGCATGATATGATGTGATATGGTCAAGACATGATGATAAATTTTATTGTATGAGATGATCATGTTTTGTAACCGGGTTATTGGCAACTGACAGGAGCCATATGGTTGTCGCTTTATTGTATGCAATGCAATCGCCCTGTAATGCTTTACTTTATCACTAAGCGGTAGCGATAGTCGTAGAAGCATAAGATTGGCAAGACAAAAATGATACTACGATGGAGATCAAGGTGTCGTGCCGGTGACGATGGTGATCATGACGGTGCTTCGAAGATGGAGATCACAAGCACAAGATGATGATGTCCATATCATATCACTTATATTGATTGCATGTGATGTTTATCTTTTATGCATCTTATCTTGCTTTGATTGACGGTAGCATTATAAGATGATCCCGCACTAAATTATCAAAGTATAAGTGTTCTCCCTGAGTATGCACCGTTGTGAAAGTTCTTCATGCTGAGACACCACATGATGATCGGGTGTGATAGGCTTTACGTTCAAATACAACGGGTGCAAAACAGTTGCACACACGGAATCCTCAGGTTAAACTTGACGAGCCTAGCATATGACAGATATGGCCTCGGAACACGGAGACCGAAAGGCCGAGCATGAATCATATAGAAGATATGATCAACATAGTGATGTTCACCATTGAAACTACTCCATCTCACGTGATGATCGGACATGGTTTAGTTGATTTGGATCGCGTGATCACTTAGAAGATTAGAGGGATGTCTATCTAAGTGGGAGTTCTTAAGTAATATGATTAATTGAACTTAAATTTATCATGAACTTAGTACCTGATAGTGTCTTGCTTGTCTATGTTGATTGTAGATAGATGGCCCATGTTGTTGTTCCGTTGAATTTTAATGCGTTCCTTGAGAAAGCAAAGTTGAAAGATGATGGTAGCAATTACACGGACTGGGTCCGTAACTTGAGGATTATGATCATTGCTGCTCAGAAGAATTACGTCCTGGAAGCACCGCTGGGTGCCAGACCTGCTGCAGGAGCAACACCAGATGTTGTGAACGTATGGCAGAGCAAAGCTGATGACTACTCGATAGTTCAGTGTGCCATGCTTTACGGCTTAGAACCGGGACTTCAACGACGTTTTGAACGTCATGGAGCATATGAGATGTTCCAGGAGTTGAAGTTAATATTTCAAGCAAATGCCCGGACTGAGAGATATGAAGTCTCCAATAAGTTCTACAGCTGCAAGATGGAGGAGAATAGTTCTGTCAGTGAGCATATACTCAAGATGTCTGGGTATAATAATCACTTAATTTAACTGGGAGTTAATCTTCCCGATGATAGCGCCATTGACAGAATTCTCCAATCACTACACCAATCTACAAGAGCTTCGTGATGAACTATAACATGCAAGGGATGGCTAAGACGATTCCCGAGCTCTTTGCAATGCTAAAAGCTGCGGTGGTATAAATCAAGAAGGAACATCAAGTGTTGATGGTCAATAAGACCACCAGTTTCAAGAAAAAGGGCAAAGGGAAGAAGAAGGGGAACTTCAAGAAGAACAGCAAGCAAGTTGCTGCTCAGGAGAAGAAACCCAAGTCTGGACCTAAGCCTAAGACTGAGTGCTTCTACTGCAAGCAGACTAGTCACTGGAAGCAGAACTGCCCCAAGTATTTGGTGGATAAGAAGGATGGCAAGGTGATCAAAGGTATATGTGATATACATGTTATTGATGTGTACCTTACTAATGCTCAAAGTAGCACCTGGGTATTTGATACTGGTTTTGTTGCTAATATTTGCAACTCGAAACAGGGCCACGGATTAAGCGAAGATTGGCTAAGGACGAGGTGACGATGCGCGTAGGAAATGGTTCCAAAGTCGATGTGATTGCGGTCGGCACGCTACCTCTACATCTACCTTCGGGATTAGTTTTAGACCTAAATAATTGTTATTTGGTGCCAGTGTTGAGCATGAACATTATATATGGATCGTTTTTGACGCGAGACGGTTATTCATTTAAATCAGAGAATAATAGTTGTTCTATTTATATGAGTAATATATTTTATGGTCATGCACCCCTGGAGAGTGTTCTATTTTTATTGAATCTCGATAGTAGTGATACACATATTCATAATATTGAAGCCAAAAGATGCAGAGTTTATAATGATAGTGCAACTTATTTGTGGCACTGCCGTTTAGGTCATATCGGTGTAAAGCACATGAAGAAACTCCATACCGATGGACTTTTGGAACCACTTGATTATGAATCACTTGGTACTTGCGAATCGTGCCTCATGGGCAAGATGACTAAAACGCCGTTCTCCGGTACTATGGAGAGAGCAACAGATTTGTTGGAAATCATACATATAGATGTATGTGGTCCAATGAATGTTGAGGCTCGTGGCGGATATCGTTATTTTCTCACCTTCACAGATGATTTAAGTAGATATGGGTATATCTACTTAATGAAACATAAGTCTGAAACTTTTGAAAAGTTCAAAGAATTTCATAGTGAAGTTGAAAATCATCATAACAAGAAAATAAAGTTTCTACAATCTGATCGTGGAGGAGAATATTTGAGTTACAAGTTTGGTATACATTTGAAACAATGCAGAATATTTTCACAACTCACGCCACCCAGAACACCACAGCGTAATGGTGTGTCCAAACGTCATAATCGTACTTTACTTGATATGGTGCGATCTATGATGTCTCTTACTGATTTACCGCTATTGTTTTGGGGTTATGCTTTAGAGATGGCTGCATTCACGTTAAATAGGACATCATCAAAATCCTTTGAGATGACGCCTTATGAACTATGGTTTGGCAAGAAACCAAAGTTGTCGTTTCTTAAAGTTTGGGGCTGCGATGCTTATGTGAAAAAGCTTCAACCTGATAAGCTCGAACCCAAATCAGAGAAATGTGTCTTCATATGATACCCAAAGGAGACTGTTGGGTACACCTTCTATCACAAATCCGAAGGCAAGACTTTTGTTGCTAAATTTGGAGTTTTTCTAGAGAACGAGTTTCTCTCGAAAGAAGTGAGTGGGAGGAAAGTAGAACTTGATGAGGTAACTGTACCTACTCCCTCATTGGAAAGTAGTTCATCACAGATACCGGTTCCTGTGACATCTAAACCAATTAGTGAGGAAGTTAATGATGATGATCATAGAACTTCAGATCAAGTTGTTATTGAACCTCGTAGGTCAAACATAATAAGATCCGCACCAGAGTGGTACGGTAATCCTGTTTTGGAGGTCATGCTACTGTAACATGATGAACCTACGAACTATGAAGAAGCGATGGTGAGCCCAGATTCCGCAAAATGGCTTGAGGCCATTAAATATGAGATGGGATCCATGTATGAGAAGAAAGTATGGACTTTGGTTGACTTGCCCGATGATCGACAAGTAATTGAGAATAAATGGATCTTCAAGAAGAAGACTGACGCAGACGGTAATGTTACTGTCTACAAAGCTCGACTTGTTGTGAAAGGTTTTAGACAAGTTCAAGGGATTGACTACGATGAGACCTTGTCACCCGTAGCGATGCTTAAGTCTGTCCGAATCATGTTAGCAATTGCCACATTTTATGATTATTAAATTTGGAAAATGGATGTCAAAACTGCATTCCCGAATGGATTATTGGAAGAAGAGTTGTATATGATGCAACTGGAAGGTTTTGTCAATCCAAATGGAGCTAACAAAGTGTGCAAGCTCCAGCGATCCATTTATGGACTGGTGCAAGCCTCTCGGAGTTGGAATAAATGCTTCGATAGTGTGGTCAAAGCATTTGGTTTTATACAGACTTTTGGAGAAGCCTGTATTTATAAGAAAGTGAGTGGGAGCTCTGTAGCATTTCTGATATAGAATTTCTAGATAGCTTAAAGGGATACTTGAATAAGAGTTTTTCAATGAAACACCTCGGTGAAGCTACTTACATATTGGGCATCAAGATCTATAGAGATAGATCAAGACGCTTAATTGGACTTTCACAAAGCACATACCTTGACAAAGTTTTGAAGAAGTTCCAAATGGATCAAGCAAAGAAAGGGTTCTTGCCTGTGTTACAAGGTGTGAAGTTGAGTAAGACTCAATGCCCGACCACTGCAGAAGATAGAGAAAAGATGAAAGATGTTCCCTATGCTTCAGCCATAGGCTCTATCATGTATGCAATGCTGTGTACCAGACCTGATGTGTGCCTTGCTATAAGTTTAGCAGGGAGGTACCAAAGTAATCCAGGAGAGGATCACTGGACAGCGGTCAAGAACATCCTGAAATACCTGAAAAGGACTAAGGATATGTTTCTCGTTTATGTAGGTGACAAATAGCTCATCGTAAATGGTTACGTTGACGCAAGCTTGGACACTGATCCGGACGATTCTAAATCACAAACCGGGTACGTGTTTACATTGAACGGTGGAGCTGTCAGTTTGTGCTGTTCTAAACAAAGCGTCGTGGCGGGATCTACATGTGAAGCGGAGTACATAGCTGCTTCGGAAGCAGCAAATGAAGGAGTCTGGATGAAGGAGTTTATATCCGATCTAGGTGTCATACCTAGTGCATCGGGTCCAATGAAAATCTTTTGTGACAATACTGGTGCAATTGCCTTGGCGAAGGAATCCATATTTCACAAGAGAACCCAGCACAATAAGAGACGCTTCAATACCACCCGGGATCTAGTCCAGGTGGGAGACATAGAAATTTGCAAGATACATACAGATCTGAATGTTGCAGACCCATTGACTAAGCCTCTTCCACGAGCAAAATATGATCAACACCAAGACTCCATGGGTGTTAGAATCATTACTGTGTAATCTAGATTATTGACTCTAGTGCAAGTGGGAGACTGAAGGAAATATGCCCTAGAGGCAATAATAAAGTTATTATTTATTTCCTTATATCATGATAAATGTTTATTATTCATGCTAGAATTGTATTAACCGGAAACATAATACATGTGTGAATACATAGACAAATAGATTGTCACTAGTATGCCTCTACATGACTAGCTCGTTGATCGAAGATGGTTATGTTTCCTAGCCATAGACTTGAGTTGTCATTTGATTAACGGGATCACATCATTAGGAGAATGATGTGATTGACATGAACCATTCCGTTAGCTTAGCACATGATTGTTTAGTATGTTGTTGTTGCTTTCTTCATGACTTATACATGTTCCTATGACTATGATATTATGCAACTCCCGTTTACCGGAGGAACACTTTACGTGCGACCAAGCGTCACAACATAACTGGGTGATTATAAAGGTGCTCTATAGGTGTCTCCGAAGGTACATGTTGGGTTGGCGTATTTCGAGATTAGGATTTGTCACTCCGATTATCGGAGAGGTATCTCTGGGCCCTCTCGGTAATACACATCTCTTAAGCCTTGCAAGCATTGCAACTAATGAGTTAGTTGCGGGATGATGTATTACGGAACGAGTAAAGAGACTTGTCGGTAACGAGATTGAACTAGGTATTGAGATACCGATGATCGAATCTCGGGCAAGTAACATACTGATGACAAAGGGAACAACGTATGTTGTTATGCTGTCTGACCGATAAAGATCTTCGTAGAATATGTGGGAGCGAATTTGAGCATCCAGGTTCTGCTATTGGTTATTAACCGGAGACATGTCTCGGTCATGTCTACATAGTTCTCGAACCCGTAGGGTCCGCACGCTTAATGTTACAATGACAATTATTATGAGTTTATATGTTTTGATGTACTGAAGGTTGTTCGGAGTCCCGGATGTGATCACGGACATGACGAGGAGTCTCAAAATGGTAGAGACATGAAGATTGATATATTGGAAGCCTATGTTTGGATATCGGAAGTGTTCCGGGTGAAATCGGGATTTTACCGGAGTACCAGGAGGTTACCGGAACCCCCCAGGAGGTTAATGGGCCTTAGTGGGCCTTTACGGAAAAGAGGAGAGGCGGCCAGGGCTGGGCTACGCGCCCCTCCCCCCTAGTCCGAATAGGACAAGGAGAGGGGGGGCCTTCCTTCATCTCTCCCTCCTCTCTCCCCCCTCCCAAGTCCTAATCCAACTAGGAAAGGGGGGGAGTCCTACTCCCGGTGGGAGTAGGACTCCTCCCGGCGCGCCTCTCCCCTTGGCCGGCCGCACCCCCCTTGCTCCTTTATATACGGGGGCAGGGGGGCACCCTAGAGACAGAACAATTGATCGTTTGATCTTTTAGCCGTGTGCGGTGCCCCCCTCCACCATAGTCCACGTCGATAATACTGTATCAGTGCTTAGGCGAAGCCCTGCATCGGTAGAACATCATCATTGTCACCACGCCGTCGTGCTGACGAAACTCTCCCTCAACACTCGGCTGGATCGGAGATCGAGGGACGTCATCGGGCTAAACGTGTGCTGAACTCGGAGGTGCCGTACATTCGGTACTTGATCGGTCGGATCGTGAAGACGTACGACTAAATCAACCGCGTTGTGCTAACGCTTCCGCTTTTGGTCTACGAGGGTACATAGACAACACTCTCCACTCTCGTTGCTATGCATCACCATGATCTTGCGTGTGCGTAGGATTTTTTTGAAATTACTACATTCCCCAACAGGCACTCGTGTCAATTATGCATCGGTCGCACACCCTTAGTCAAATGGACAAGCAGAAAGGGCGAATGGTTTGATCCTCCAAGGATTAAAACCCCTCCTAATGCGTAACCTCAAGCATGCTGCTGGAGTATGGGTAACCGAGTTGCCTTACGTCTTATGGGGCTGAGAACAACGCCGAATCAGTCGACTGGCCGGACTCCTTTCTTCTTGGTGTAAGGTGCAGAGGCTGTACTCCCGAGTGATTTGCTGCACAATGCCCCCAGAGTGGAACTATTCACAGAAGCTGAAGCAGAACAAGCACAAGAAGACGCCGTTGATCTCTTGGAGGAAGAACGCGAGATGGCTTTGATCCAGTCGACCATCTATCAGCAAGATGTGCATTTACTCCATGCATGAAACGTCAGAGGAAGAGCATTCCAAGAAGGAGACCTGGTTCTCCGAGTGGATCAGAAGTGACCGCACAAGCTTGCTCCGTCCTGGGAAGGCCCCTTCATCATCACCAAGGTGCTTTACAGTGGAGCCTACCACATCTACAACGTAGCCAAGAAGATAGATGAACCACGAGCATGGAATGCAGAGCTACTTCGTCACTTCTACACATAGATCACTCGACCTGATGAGTTGTAATAAAAGTATTTCAGTTTACTTTCCGAAGATAAGATTTTCTCAATATCATAATGATCAATTTCACATAAGCATCTGTGTCTAAAATCCCCCAGTAGTTAGCTTAGCCGCGAATCCGATTCGCCTAAGTTAAAAAATACTCCGAGTGGAGAGCAATCCTCCACCCCGGGGGCTTAGCTGCGACCCCGTAATCGCCTAAGTTAAAAAATACTCCGAGTGGAGAGCAATCCTCCCACTCGGGGGCTTTATTGCGACCCCGTAATTGCCTAAGTTAAAAAACACTCCAAGTGGAGAGCAATCCTCCTACTCGAGGGCTTAGCTGTGACCCCGTAATCAACTAAGTTAAAAAAAACTCCGAGTGAAGAGCAATCCTCCCACCCAGGGGCTTAGTCGCGACCCCGTAATCGCCTAAGTTAAAAATACTCCGAGTGGAGAGCAATCCTCCCACTCGGGGGCTTAGCTGCGACCCCGTAATCGCCTAAGTTAAAAAACACTCCGAGTGGAGAGCAATCCTCCTACTCAGGGGCTTAACTGCGACCCAATAATTACCTAAGTTAAAAAATACTCCGAGTGAAGAGCAATCCTCCCACTCGGTGGCTTAGCCGCGACCCCGTAATCGCCTAAGTTAAAAATACTCCGAGTGGAGAGCAATCCTCCCACTCGGGGGCTTAGCTGCGACCCCGTAATCACCTAAGTTAAAAAACACTACGAGTGGAGAGCAATCCTCCCACTCGGGGGCTTAGCTGTGACCCCGTAATCACCTAAGTTAAAAAATACTCCGAGTGGGGAGGAATCCTCCCACTCGGGGGCTTAGCTGTGACCCCGTAATCTCCTAAGTTAAAAAACACTCTGAGTGAAGAACAATCCTCCCACTCGGGGGCTTAGCTGCGACCCCGTAATCGCCTAAGTTAAAAAAAATTCCGAGTGGAGAGAAATCCTCCCACTCGGGGGCTTAGCTGCGACCCCGTAATCACCTAAGTTAAAAACATTTCCGAGTGGAGAGCAATCCTCCCACTCAGGGACTTAGCTGCGACCCCGTAATCGCCTAAGTTGAAAGCATTCCTCTGAGCTATGCCACGAATACAGCGTGCGTTCCATCCCTATCCACAGGGACGATGAGGTGTCGATTGAACACCTTTGAGCTAGGCCACAAATACAACGTGCGTTCCATCCCTATCCGCAGGGACGACGAGGTGTCGATTGAACACCTCTGAGCTGCGCCACAAATGCAGTGTGCGCTCCATCCCCATCCGCAAAAACGACGAAGTACGTAATCAAGAGAACACTCGGAAGCAACAAAAGCGAGAGCCAAGATATCCAAGGAAAGCAAAGTTTAGATAAATCCCTCGAAAGTTCAGAACCACGACGGGCAGAATTGATCATGCATCAAGCCCGATAGAGTTTAATGGTTACATAACCACTCGACATCCCGAGGCAAATAAAAGGTGGGCATATTGTTTGTTCACTCGGCAGGAGGAGGACTCGCTGGCTCGACAAAGCTATCGAGGTCGATGTTGTCTGCAATACGCGTGGTGGCGTCAAGGAAGGTGTCCATGAAGGACTGGAAGTCGAGCTTCTTTGTGTTGGCTACCTTGAGGGCCGCCAGCTTGTCTTCTCTGACGTCTTCGCAATGCACTCGGACCAGCGATAGAGCGACATCAGCACCACACCAAGCAGACAACTTCTTCCATTCCTGCACTCGACCAGGTATCTGATTCAGCCGAGCCATCAGTGACTCAAGGTCCTGTGAAAGTTCCCCCTGAGGCCAGAGTTCTTCGTCGACCCACATCATCGCGGCCTTCAATCGAGCGAGGTAGTCTACAACACTATCCAAATGAGACTCCAGCCGCAACACGTTCATCGCAACATCGTCCTTGATGGGGCAGTTTATGGGATCGAGACCTGTCTCAGCCCACCCAGTTTCCGCTTCGAAGTCCTCACAGAGCTTTGCACAGTCGGGAAAACAATGAGTCGACAATTCAACAAGGCATGTCAGTCGACGTATGAAATCAGTCGAACCAGAGGAAATACCTCCAAGTTTCAAGACCAATTTCGCAGCAAGCTTCCCCAGAAACGACTACAACGTGCCCTGTTTGGCCTTGAGGATCCCTACTTCACAAGTCAAGTTCTCTATGTCCTTCTTCAGTTGCGCAATTTCTTCTTAGAGTTTGCCGACCGAAGCTAGCTTCTTGTCTGCAAGCGCTGTTTTCTCACGAGCCTCCTTCTGAGCTGCAACAAGATCCAGGTCCTAATGCTCCAGAGCCTGCTTCATTTTGTCTAAAGAAATAACATTCTTCAGACGAGCTTGAAGTTGATGGTTTTTACTATGCACATCTGTTCGAGTGGAATCACTCGGTTCAAAGAGACTGAAAAGAAGAAAGGGAGAATCATAACGTAAAACGCTCCGAGTGGTTACCTCCCATGTTAGCTGTTTCCTTCTAGGACTTCTTCAGGTTCTTCCTGGACAACTCCAAGTCAAGATTGATGCTGATCTGCTTCTTGTCCAGCTTAGAAAGTTGGGCCCTAAGGTCACAAGAATTCTGCAGTCAGCAAAAGAGATATGTCAGTCGGTAGCAACAAAAGTTAATCTCAGACTATTGCCGAATCAAACATTCAATGGTTGTCTCGGGGACTACACCCAGTGGGTGCACTTGGCCTGCCCCCACTGGTCCGGTTGTTACACTCGGCATGGTCTGCCCACCACGGGTAAAAAAACATGATTCTTAGACTCTAGCCAACTGCCAGCAGTCGACCGTGGTCTCAGGGACTACACCCAGTGGGTGCACTATGCGTGCCCCCTCTGGTTCAGAAAAACATTCGACTTGACCTGGTTGACCCAAGAATAGAAGCTATTTCCGATTGGCTATAAGAAAAACACACCCAGTGGGTGATTGGATGTGGAACAAAGACATCATATGGGCAGTAAAGCGACGGTCACAACTATCACTACTCAAAAGATCAGTCGGAGATCAACTAACCTTGACGTTCGCTTGCAGAGTGGTCGTGGATTTGTAAGCAACCTGACTGGCCTCATGCACCACCTTCATCTGTTCCATCTCAAGATTCACTTGGAGAAGAGCTTCCCGGGCAGCGCTTGACAGATGGTCCGGGGTATGGTAGGTGGTGAAGAGGGATGCCGGCAATGCAGTCGGAGCAACTATAGGATCAGATGCGTGGACTTGTACCGGAGCAGCAGGAGCCAGAGGAGTCGACCCTGACGGGCGGTCAATCGACAGCAGACTGGCGAACGTGATGCTGGCCCGAGCCAGATCTCCAGATCGCTCGACCGCCGGCTCAGGCACTTGTCCTTCAGCCGCCCTCCCTCCCTCAGAGGCGCTTCTTCATCTTCGTCATTTGGAAGGGTAATGACGTCTCGCGGGGCTGCAACACAGTCAATCTTGAGAATTCAGTCAACTAGTGAATGAGTCGGTAGATCAAATTCGAATTGGAAAAGGCTTAACGACTCTGGAAGTAAATGCGTCATCAGCCTCTTCTTCCCCCAGGGCCTTGTCAACATCCACGTCAGTCACAGAAGTCACGGGGCTTAAAAAAGTTCATGATCCACTCAGTAACAACAGAAGTATCAATCAAAGGAAAGAAACACAAAAAGATGAAACACTCACCCTGAGGCGACTGGAACGTCCATCTTGATCTTTGGCAGGGTTTTCCGAGTCTTCGAGGGCACAACCTTGGGCTACTTGGCAACCTTCTCAGTCGGCTCCGGAGTCGACGTCCGAGTGCACTTCTGCGCCTGGGTGCTGGGAGCCGCAGCCTTGCCACGCTCACCCACTGGATCGTGATGATGTTTGGTTCGACGCTCCAAGTGTGGCGGCGAGTCGACCCCCTCGTCATCGTCCGCATCATCGCTCTCCTCCTCCTTGTCGTCATCCGGGAACTGCTAGTCGCCGCTCTCATCCGCGCTATCCTCCCCTCATGGTCCTGCTCCAAAATTTGCTCGCCGTTGGGCATGGAGTACATCTCAGTATAAACCTACAAAACAAAGAGCCGAGTGAAGTTCAGTCGTATTCAGAGATGGATGCAAAATACCCATGAAAACAGTCGGTGGAAAAAGTTCAAACCTTGTCGGGTGGATTGCTGTCTCTGAATGGGACGACCCTCCTGGCCCCCCTTGGGTTGTCCTTGTTGCCCATGATGCTCGTCAACCACGTAGCCACCATTTTGGCCGGGACTTCCTCCGGATGAACCCGAGTGGTGTCATTGGCACCGGAGTACATCCACATCGAGTGATCCTGAGCCTGAAGCGGCTGGATGCATCGACTGAGAAATACCTCCAGTAGGTCCATTCCGGTCACACCCTGATTAATCAGCTGGACCAACCTCTCGACCAACATATCCATCTCCACCCTCTCCACACCAGTCACTTTCAGCGAGGAAGGAGTCTGAAAACGATCAAATGAAAAAGGGGGAAGTTCAGTCGATTGGTCTGGAGTGGGGACGTCCTGGCAGTAGAACCAGGTCGACTGCCAGCCCCTGACCGACTCAGGAAGGGTCATGGAAGGGAAATAACTCCTTTTCCTCTTCTGGATACCCAAACCCCCACACATCTGGATAACGTGTGTTTTCTCGTCGCTCGAGTTTGCCTTTTTTACTGACTGGGAACGGATGGTGAAGATGTGCTTGAAGAGGCCTCAGTGCGGTCGACAACCAAGAAAATTCTCGCACATGGACACGAACGCCGCGAGGTAGGTGATGGTGTTGGGAGAAAAACGATGAAGTTGGGCTCCAAAGAAGTTCAGAAAGCAACAGAAAAAGGGTGCGGGGGAAGCAAAAAACCACGGTCGACGTGGGTGGCGAGCAGAACACACTCACCCGGTCACGGCCGCAGCTCTGTCTCCCCCTCCAACAACCTCGCGGAACCATTGGCGATCAGCCCGGACTTAGCTTGCTCGTCCAGGTCTTCCTGCCGGAGTGAATATCGGATCCAGTCACCCTGGATCCAACCCGTCGGCAGCGCCAACTGTGACGAGGACCCCCGTTGGGTCTTCTTACCCTTCGCCGCTCTCGTCGCCTTCTTCGCGCGTTACAGCGCTGTCATCTTGTCCTTCACCATTGCGGCGGAGCGGCGGCGTCGAGGGCGGAGGAGCCGGGTGCGATGGAGAAGCAGAGGATAAAAGTGGGGAATAGACGCACACAGTGCAAGCGCCTCGGACCCGTCGCCTTTGAAAGGCCCACTTCCGAGTGGCTGACGCGCGGGCCCAGGCGATCCTGTCAAATCTCGCAGCAGTCACGCGCTAGGTACGTGGCAAAAAAGGTGGCGCGGGGTGACGGAGTCCTGGATTACGGGGTATCCGGACAGCCGGACAGTATACTTTGGCCGGACTGTTGGACTATGAAGATACAAGATTGAAGACTTCGTCCCGTGTCTGGATGGGACTCTCCTTTGCATGGAAAGCAAGCTTGGCGATTGGGATGTCAGATCTCATTCTCTGTAACCGACTCTGTGTAACCCTAGCCTCCTCTGGTGTCTATATAAACCGGAGGGTTTAGTCCGTAGGACGGGAATAATCAGAATCATAGGCAAGCTTCTAGGGTTTAGCCTCTACTATCTCGTGGTAGATCAACTCTTGTACTACTAATATCATCAAGATCAATCAAGCATGAAGTAGGGTATTACCTCCATCGAGAGGGCCCGAACCTGGGTAAACATCGTGTCCCTAGCCTCCTATTACCATTAGCCTTAGACGCACAATTTGGGAGCCCCTACACGAGATCTGCCGGTTTTGAAACCGACATTGGTGCTTTCATTGAGAGTTCCTCTGTGCCGTCGCTGTAAGGCTCGATGGCTCCCTCAATCTCCAACGACGACGCGGTCCAGGGTGAGACCTTCCTCCCCGGACAGATCTTTGTGTTCGACGGCTTCTCACTGTGGGCCAATTCGCTTGGCCATCTGGAGGAGATCGACAGCTACGCCCCTGGCCGTCAGGTCAGGTTCGGAAACTTCAATTACACGGCCAACATCCGCGGAGACATGATCTTCGACGGATTCAGTCCTACGCCAGGAGCGCCGAACGGTCACGACGAGCACGACTTAGATCTGCTGTCGGACAGTATTCGGGATACCGCACCTACAGCAGCTCCAGATCTAAATCCGGGGCAGATCGCTTCGTCCGAGGACGGGTGGATGGAACCCACCATGGAGGCCGCATACTCATCGGTGTTGGAGCCGAACACAGACTGCACCTCTAAGGAAATCTGTGTCGCCGGACCCCCGGACTTGTTTCCGGCCGCGGGTCCCGGACCGCGCACATCCGTGCCCATCCAAGCTGATTGGGCACCAATCATGGAGTTCACCACCGCGGATATCTTTCAGCGCTCTCCCTTTGGTGACGTGCTAAACTATTTAAGGTCTCTCTCTTTGATAGAAGACACTTGGCTGAACTATGTCCGGCTCGAGTGGGATACGGACGACGAAGAAAATCGCGGCCCACCCACCACCCACTTAATAGCCACTATCGATGACCTAATAGACATGCTTGACTTCGACTCTGATGACATCGACGGTATGGACGTCGATGCTGGGGACGATCTGGAACCACCGCCCACGGGGCGCTGGACTGCCACCTCATCATATAATATATACATGGTGGACAAGCCGAAGGAGGACAAGAGCGACAAAAAGGACACAACAGAGGATAACCCCCCCGGACAAAAGCCAAAACGACGGAGCATGCGCCGCTCTAAACCCAGTCACAGTAAAAATAGCAATAACTGTGCAAGAAAAATTGACACCCTGGTCGAATCTAGAGGCAACAACGACATATGGACCCAGCGATGGAGCAGGATGAGCCAGGTCACGCCGAACATAGCCCGGAGCAGACGCCGATCACAGTGATCCCGAGGGTCGAACCCATCAACCTTGCCTCCGGAGAGGAGGACAGTCTGGACGACGATGCATTCATCATCCCGGAAAAACGTATGGAACAAGATAACCTCCGTAGAAGGCTCATGGCCACCGCGAGGAGCCTAAAGAAGCAGAAGCAAAGGTTAAGGCCACACAGGATATGCTCAACCGCAGATGGAATAAAGTGCTAGACAGCGAAGAAAAATATGGCGACGATTGCCACACAAAGAGCTACCCGAAGCGCAAGCTGCTACCCGAATTCGACGGTGAGGCCATAGAGCCCATTTGGCCGAAGAACAATATGGCCAATTGGCCGGACCAACCACCTCATGGCCGCGATAGAGCAGCTACTGACGCTGCACACAAGCCAGCACACGATTTGCGTGAGCACCTGTACAAAAAGGCTGGAGCGACCAGGTCCATCTATGGATCAAGAGGACATGCTCCAGCACGGGATTATGGTCACCAAAACGATCACACTGATCGAATACCAATTCGGAAACAACACCGGACACAACTAAAGTCGATAGCATGCCACATCATGTCCAGATACAGAGGGGCTGTCCACCCTCTGTGCTTCACCGACGAGGTGCTGGATCACAAATTTCCATAGGGATTCAAACCCATGAACATAGAGGCATACGACTGAATGACATACCCTGGGGTCTGGATTGAGGATTTTATCCTTCATATCCACATGGCTTGTGGGGATGACCTCCACGCCATCAAATACCTTCCTCTCAAGATGAAAGGGCCAGCTTGGCATTGGTTGAAAAGCCTTCTCGAAAATTCAATCGGAAGTTGGGAGGAACTTGAGGACGCTTTCAGGGAAAATTTTCAAGGGACCTATGCCCGACCTTCGGACGTAGACGACTTAGGTCACATAATACAACAGCCCGGAGAGTCAGCCCATAAGCTATGGAACAAATTTCTCACTAAGAAGAATCAAATTGTTGATTGTCCGGATGCCGAAGCTCCAGTGGCCTTCAAGCATAGTATCTGGGACGAGTGGCTCACCAGACACCTCGGCCAATAAAAGCCGAGGACAATGGCGGCCTTAACAAGCCTTATGACCCGCTTCTGCGTGGGTGAGGACAGCTGGTTGGCCCGTAGAGGCACCAGTGACCCAGGCACATCCGAAATTAGGGATGGCAACGGAAGCCACGACGCAATAAAAACAAGCGTCGAAACAAGGAAGAAAGTCCGGACAACACGGCGGTCAACGCCGGATTTAGGGGCTCTCGACCCGGTCAACGAAATAAGCCATTTAAAGGCAGCAAAGAGGATTGTCCGGCCTGAACAAAGTCCTGGACAGATTGTGCCAAATTCCTGGAACCCCCGAAAAACCTGCGAATCACACTCATAGAGAATGCTGGGTCTTCAACCAGGCCGGCAAGTTAAATGCCAAACACAAGGGAAGGGAAACACCAAGTGAAGACGAGGATGAGCCTCACCAGCTGAACATTGGGGGACATAAGAAATTCCCACCAGAAGTCAAAACAGGAAACATGATCTACGCGACTCACATACCAAAGAGAAGGCGCAAACACGCACTCAGAGACGTATACGCTGTAGAGCCCGTTGCCCCCAAATTCAACCCCTGGTCGGCTTCCCCGATCACTTTTGATCACAGGGACCACCCGACTAGTATCTGGCATGGAGGATCGGTTGCCTTGGTGCTTGACACAATAATTGATGGATACCATCTCACTCGAGTCCTCATGGATGGCGGCAATAGTCTTAATCTGATATATCAGGACACCATGCACAAGGGGATAGACCCATCTAGAATCAGCCAAAGTAACACCACCTTTAAAGGAGTGATACCAGGCGTTGAGGCCCGCTGCAGGGGCTCCCTCGTATTAGAGGTGACATTTGGTTCTCCCAACAACTTCAGAAGAGAAGAATTACTCTTCGACATCGCTCCCTTCTGCAGCAGTTATCATGCATTACTCGGAAGAATGGCCTTCGCTCGCTTCAACCCAGTACCGCACTATGCCTACCTTAAACTCAAGATTCCCGGTCCACACGGTGTCATCACTGTTAGCGGAAACACAGAGCATTCCTTACGTGCGGAAGATTATGTGGCGGCTCTCACTAAGCGGCCTCTCCTATCAGAATGCATGATCGGTCGTTAAGACCACGGACACGGTTAGACGAGTCCGGTGCACCACCATCGGTAACAGCCCAGATAAGCCTGAGCTGGGTGCTATACATATACCCCCATAGATGGTACCAGGGGCTGCAAACATGTAACAAAGACCACAATTCGGCTTGACCTTATTCATATGCCAATATCTCACATTTTTACTATCCATTGAGAATAACCAACTTTTCACACGCTTACGCCATACTCTTTTACATGAGTTTTCCTGTTTACAGACACCATTCGGGCGACACCCTTACAGGATACGGCACAACGGAGGCAAAGGCGCAGACGCGCAGCAGGGCCCCGCTCAAAGGTTTCTCTTTAGATTAAGCCCCTGTGTAAACCTTCTTTACTGTCTCTTGTTGCTTGACATCCCATGGGTATTCGATACACCCACAGGGGATACTGGCGTTATAGGCATTTCACCACGACCGATTAATGCACGTACCTGGAAATACAGGGTTCATAATCGAGGGCATTACTCAACCCAGTATATGTTATAAAGTCCGAATACCTTCGGGAGTGTTCGGCGTCGCGAGTTTGGCCTTATATGTATCAGCTCCGGATCATGTCTTTGCTCAAATGTTTGGTTTACCTGGCTCCTGGGTTTTCTGCCTTACATTCCGTTCTATCGGCTAAGGCGGCCAAAGGAGAACTACTGCAACTGTGCCCTGGTTATTTCAGATGAGCACCTCAGTAGAGAAAGCCGAAAACTGATTGTCATGATACAGCGAGAGAGTGGTCAACCACTCGAGGACTCATCAGAATCTTCGGGATTCCTCCGCATTAACGAAGGACTGTTTCCCGGTCATGTACATACGCGCCCCTATCCGGATGCACGCGGAGGTACTAGGGGCTACATAGTAGCCCCACCGTCAAACTCCTATCCGGATGCAAGTGAAAGTGTTAAAGCTATATAGTCCAGTTGCCTCATTCGATGTGCGATCACCTCCTTAATGGACTAAGACGTTGGTTCAAGTGTGATTACGCACAGTTTTGGGAACACCCCCGCATTATATGCGTGGGGGCTGAAGCCAACGACTGCTAACTTTCAAGTTATATACATACATAAACGGCCGCACAAGAGGCACTATAACACTTTCGGGCGAAAGTATAAACACAGCCTTTTTAATTAAAATAGAATTGTTTTTACAATTGAACGACTTGTCACTTGAACATTACAATCTTTGAGCACTGAGCCTCTATTAAATGGGCACCTTCTATGACCTGCTCAAAATAGTGCAAGACAAATTTCGAACACTTAAGTCGTGTCCGACTCTGCAAGACAAATTTCACATACCATCGTAGAGAGAACAATAATCCACAAATCTTATCTGCTAACAACTCTTCACAGCGTGAAATCACACCATGGTTCCAACCACTATTCGTACCGTTTCTTTTCAACCAGCTACCGCACACATTACGAGGCGGTTTCCTTGGCACGTCTTATCGAAGCAGAGATTGTGTCCAATTATCATGGGATCCTCATCAATATGGTTATGGGTAACCCAACCATGCCATCAATCGTGGCGCTTGGAAAATGAGTGATTTTGAGAGGCAAGTCGGGAGGCGCACATTTTTCACCGCATTTATAAAGGGATAAGGATGTCCCGTTTTCACCCACGCCTTCTTCCTCCTTTGCTCATCCATTCTTGCACTCTTGAGCTCTAGAGCCCAAGTTCTCACCTTCTCCGTAGGACCATCCGCAACATGTCCGGAGCGGGAGCCAAGTGGATGGCCTCCTCCGTCACGGAGGAGGATATTACCAAGCTTCGGGCGGCCGGATACCTGGCCAAAAACATTGCGCACAGGCTTCCAGCGGAGGGACCGGTCAACCCCACCACAAAGTCTCGGGAGAGAGTTGTATTCCTCCCTCATTTCGTTCGCGGACTAGGATTTCCACTTCACCCGTTCGTCCACGGGCTTATGTATTACTACGGGCTAGATTTTCATGATCTAGCCCCAAATTTTGTCCTCAGCATCTCGGCGTTCATCGTCGTGTGCGAGGCCTTCCTTCGCATCAAGCCCCACTTCGGCCTGTGGCTGTAGATCTTCTGCGTGAAGCCGAAGATTGTGAGCGGCCAGCAGGCGGAGTGCGGAGGCGCCATGGTGGGTAAAATGCCCAATGTTACATGGCTTGACGGCTCCTTTGTGGAGATCGTGAAAGGGTGGCAATCAGGGTGGTTCTACATCACCGAGCCGCACGATGCCAATTGGGTGGAGACCCCTAAATTCAGATCCAGAATCCCCATGCGGCTAACCTCTTGGAAAAAGAAGGACCTGGCCTGGGGCGAACCTGCAGAGCTGACCGGACTCGAGCCCTGCATCAAAAGTATGAGGGACAAGAAGATCAAGCTCATCAACGTGGTCCCACCGGATTCTCCCATGTCAAAGACGGGCATTCAATATGTGGGAGTTCGATCCAGCCGAACACCAGATGCTGAATGAGCTCTTCGACACAACGCATAAGGACGTCTGGAAGGTGCTGTTCAAGACCGGCGAAGTTCCTCCTCCTATTTCCGAGGACTGTGGGCTCAGCGCAAAGCGCCTCGCCAATCCGGTAAGTCCTCTGAATATCACAAGATGTACCTTTCCCAGCATATTCGTGGGAGGATTTTTAAGTCACCATGCTGACAAAACAGGATTACGTGAAGACGGCGGAGCGGTGTCCGTCTCCGCTACCTGAAGATCCAGTGACCGCACTCCTGACGGAGATGCTGGTTCCGGTGCCTTGCAAGGTGCTGGAGAAGAAGGCCGAAAGGAAGGCCACGGGGACTAGGAAGGGTCTCCGGCACGAGGTTGCACCAGACGCCTCGCCAGAAGACGATGAGGTGCACTCCTCCCTTGAAGGGGAGGAGAGAAAAAGAAAGGTCCCCCCGATAGAGGGGGCCGAAGTGTCCAAGAAGGCAGCCGCGGGGACCAGAAAAGGTCTCCGACGCAGGGCCGTGATAGACTCGTCATCCGAGGATGACGAGGCAGATTCCTCCCACGAAGACTGGGGGAACCATGAAGAAATGCCCCGTTCCGGCACTTGGGAGGAGAAGAAAAGGAAGGCCGCCCCACAGGGGGAGGCTAGGACGCCGAAGAAGGGAAACACATCCCTTCCGGATCACTCCACTACCGCCGCCTACAGCGAGGAGGAGTGGCTGCCCCGGGGCAAGCCCCATGCGAGGTCGTAAGTATGCGCAGTCCGTAATTCTTTTCGTGCGACCTTAACCTCATAGTTTGTAATAACGCCGAACACGTATATGCAATCCAGCTGGGTCCAATCTCGGGGTATCCTCTTCGGATGTGTCCCTGAGTGAGTCGGAGATGAATTCTCTCCCGACAGCCACCTCCCCACGACCTGCAGACGACACCGAGGTGTTGTCCGAAAGGATACCAGAGCCTGGGGCGGCGGTTCTGGAGACGCCCCAAGGCGAAATCCCAGATGCCAGGCACATGGGGGTAAGATCCCCATGGATTATGCGGACGGAAGCCACCACAAGCCTGGCTCCCGGCCGGTTACTGCGCCGGAGCCTCTAAAGGCTCTGGATTCCAGTAGGCAGCCCCTCATGAAGGAGGGCGAGCCGGCCGTGCCGATGACCTCCACCCAACCGGAGGCATCGGATAATTTGTTGGAAGTGCTTCGAGGTGCTTCCGTTGACGAAGAGAACCATACTCTTATGAGTACGGTGATTGAGAAGGTTCGGTCCACTAAGAGCGGGTTGACCGAAGCCTACACCAGCCTACTAACCGACTTTGAGGTAAGTAAAAAGTGTGAGAAAATATCACCTAATAGACAGTAGCCCCTGATACTTAGTTTGGTGTTCGTAAAGAAAAGCCAGACGGAGGATCAACTAAAAACCACAGGAATCTGATAGTACTTATCTATGTTAATATGCAGGCATTGCTGCTGACCGCAGTTGTGCGCACGTCTGAGGTGGCCGGACTCAGGCGGGACCTGGGGCATGCTGAAGAAGAGCTCGGCCTCATGAAGAGGCAGCTCGAGGAGAACAAAGGTAAGTGATACCCCACCCGTGTGTCATATAGAGGATAAAAATTGGTGATGCTAACAAAAAGCATCATGATTTTTAATAGGGGCCACGACCGAAGTGGCGGCCCTGAAGAAAGCGTTGTCCGAGGCCGAAGCCAAGGTGGCCACGGAGCACACCGAGCATGAAAAGCAAGATGCTCGGGTGGGAGAGGTACAACAAGAGCTCTAGGAGTTCATCAAGAATTCGAATCCTTGGAGCATTACTTTAAGACACAAGCGTCCGAGCTTGCCAAAGCCCTCGAGAGCGCGAAAGATGCCAAGGCCGAAGCCCAAAAGGCCCTCCAGGAAGTCTAGGCGGCCAAGAAGATAGCGGAGGGTAAGGCATTCATTATGTAGAGCAAGCATTTGGAGGAGACATTTCTTATACTTAACCGAATTCGGAGCTTGCCAGGGGCATTCCAGATCTGCCACGTAGCATATCGGATGCCATGGAGTTCTACCGTGCTGAAGAAGGGAGCTCAACGGAGAAGCTGTTCTGGTCCTAGTACGCCAGAGCCGAACACTCGATGCCCTTGAGTGACGAACTAAATCAGCTTGTCGAACTCCACAGAGCGGCCGAACTGGCTATGAAGGACCTCATAGTCCGGATGTGGCCTGGTGAGCCCCTGCCCGATAGCTATTTTGGCCTTATAAAGCAGATGGTGCATGCCTATCCACGGCTTGAAGTTATCAAGGAGTCCGTCTATATTGAGGGTGCCCGCCGGGCCTTTGTCCGTGCGAAGATGCATTGGGCCAAACTGGATGCTGAGAAGCTCATGAGGGATGGACCCCCGGAGGGTAAGGAGCGTCGCTACCCCGAAAAATATTATGATGGCGTTATGAAAGGTGCTCGCCTTGTGGCCGATGAATGTGCCAAGAACATAATCTTTGAGTGAAGTCATCTTTGTAATATGAAAACGAGTTTGTTTGTGCTATATGTCACTTTTGTCGATTTAAAATATTACCTTCTGTGCGCCCGTTTATAAAATTCTGAAAGTAGGCCAGTTGTCGGCTTCCGCCCCCATGTAACTAGTAGTGGGGTGTTCGGGGAAAACCCAAATAGTCTTTATCCAAATTTTTGGTCCTTTAAGAAGGTGTTTAGCATAGCGAACAAGGCAATCAGACTATGCGGCTTTATAACTCTCACTTGGCCATAGAAGTCTATAATTTTAAATTTTGGCGAAGCCCTAGTATTAGGACGGCTGAATTGGGGCGCTATACATGCCTAAATCAGACAAGGCCGATTCCTCGCCTTAAGAGGAAAAAATCTTAAAGGTTTAGTACCTCACGAACAGTGACCAGCTCTCGCAGCATCATGACGGTCAGTTTTCGGCTTTCTCTACTGAGGTGCTCGTCCGGAAGAACTGGTACACAATTGCAGTAGTTCTCCCTTATAACGGAACGTAAGGTACCAAAACAAGGGAGCCGGGCTAACCCAACTATTCACTCAAGACATGATTCGGAGCTGATGCATATAATGCAATAAGTTCGGGGTGCCGCACTGTCGAAAGTGTGGACTTATCTTGCCATGTTATGGGGCTCAACAAAACGCCCCTGGCAAACTGATCATACCAAGGTTTAGAGATGCAATATTAAATAAATATTCAAGGGAAAATGTGAAGATAGTAGTAAGAAGCTGACGCTGTATACTATTTCCTGTTGTTTTTTGGATAATACGTCAAGGAGTATGTGTACAATTAATGCATTAAGCAAAAATAAATAGGACTATTTGACATGTCCTATCCAAAGGCAGGCTTCATGCGGGTATGTAAAACAGGTATAACGATCATTAACAGAGACCACCTGGGCATTCCCTTGTGTGCAACGCCTCTTGCCTCCTTGGTGTTCCCTCCTGTGATGAGTTCGATGGTCCGGTTCTTCTGAAGGGGCTGCCCGAAAGTACGGTCCTAAAAGAAAGAAAGAAAAAGGGTGTGCGGGCCTCGTGGCGGCTGAACCACACTGTAGGCTGGATCGTCGTCTCGCCTCCGCCTATGCCCATGGTATTTTGAGTGCGTAGTTATGTACGCGGGGCACAAAAGCCTCCTTACTGGGGCTGGGGCGGAGTCCGGATTGCTAATCGAGCTCTTGGCGTGCCTGTAAATCCTGTTGGAGGGTGCTATGGGCTTGCTTGATGGTGTTCGAGGTTGTCATTGCCCAATTGGTTGTCTGTCGAAGAAGGCTACTTTGTACTTCTGCCGCAAGGGCCGCAGTGTGCTCTTCCGTACGGAGGAAGCGGTCTATGTTTCCATTGACTGTTATAACCCCGCGAGGTCCTAGCATATTGAGCTTAAGGTATGCATAGTGAGGTACCGCATTGAATCAAGCGAACGCGGTTCGTATGAGTAGTGCATGATAGCCACTATGAAAAGGGACGATATCAAAGATTAACTCCTCGCTTCAGAAGTTATCCGGAGATCAGAAGACCACTTCCAGTGTTATTGAGCCCATACAGCGGGCCTCTACCCCTGGAATTACACCTTTAAATGTGGTTTTGGTGGGTTTGATCCGTGATGGATCAATGCCCATTTTGCACACTGTGTCCTGATAAAGCAGGTTCAGGCTACTGCCACCGTCCATAAGGACTCGCGTGAGGTGGAATCCGTTGATGATTGGGTCAAGGACCAATGCGGCTAAACCGCCATGACGGATGATGGTAGGATGGTCCCTACGATCAAAGGTGATTGGGCCGGATGACCACGGGTTGAACTTTGGGGTGACTGGCTCCATCGCATAGACGTCCCGCAGTGCACGCTTTCGTTCCCGCTTGGGAATGTGGGTGGCATAGATCATGTTTACCGTTTTCACCTGGGGGGGTGATTTCTTCTGTCCCCCAGTGTTCGGACGCCGGGGCTCCTCGTCATCATCGCTGTGCAGCCCCTTGTCCTTGTTTTCGGCATTCAATTTGCCGGCCTGTTTGAACACCCAACAATCTCTGTTAGTGTGATTGGCTGGTTTGTCGAGGGTTCCGTGAATCTGGCATGAGCGTTTGAGTATGCGGTCCAGACTGGACGATCCCGAATTGTTTCTTTTGAATGGCTTTTTCCGTTGAGCGGATTTTGAGTTGCTGAATCCGGCATTGACTGTTGTATCTTCAGCGTTGTCACCATTATTCCGACACTTATGTCTATTGCGCCGTGCCTTTCCATTACTGTCGCGGACATCTGAAGTGCCGGAGTTTCTTGGCGTGGTGCTACTGTGAGCCAGCCAACTATCCTCACCCGCGCAAAAGCGGGTCATGTGTGTCGTGAGGGCTGCCATGGACTTCGGTTTTTCTTGGCCGAGGTGTCGCGCGAGCCACCCGTCATGGATATTATGATTAAAGGCCGCCAGGGCCTCGGCGTCCGGACAGTCGACAATTTGGTTCTTTTTAGTTAGGAACCGAGTCTAGAATTTCCTGGCTGACTCTCCGGGCCATTGGGTGATTTTGCTTAAGTCATCAGCATCCGGTGGTCGCACGTAAGTGCCTTGCAAGTTGTCGAGGAAAGCATGCTCGAGATTTCCCAACTGCTGATGGAGTTCGCCGGCAGGCTATTCAGCCAATGTCTGGCTGGTCCTTTGAGTTTAAGGGGAAGATACTTGATGGCGTGTAGGTCATCACTGCGGGCCATGTGAATGTGGAGAAGAAAGTCTTCGATCCACACCGCGGGGTTTGTTGTGCCATCGTATGACTCGATGTTTACGGGTGTAAACCCTTCTGGGAATTCATGATCCATTACTTCATCAATGAAGCAGAGGGGGTGTGCGGCGCCTCTATGCCGGGCTATGTCGTGATGCAGTCCGACTAAGTCTGGTCGGTTATGTTCACCCTATTCGGACTTATTATTAGTGTATCCGGCATGACGATCATCGTCATGTACTGTGGTGCAGCCCCGTGATCCGTATATCGATCTGGGTTGTCCTGCGTTGTTTTCCAATATGTCTCGCAGGTCCTGCGTATTGCCCCAAGCTGTAATGACCTGGCGTGGGGGTGCAGGCTGGTATTCGGTCTGATATGCCGTTTTATCGCGGCCACGAGGTGGCCGGTCAGCCTCGTCTTGCGCTGGTAGTGTAGGCTCTACGGCCTCCTCCTCTAGTTGAGGTAGCAACTTGTGCTTTGGGTAACCTTTGGTGGGGGGCTCGAGTCCGTATTCTTCGGCCGCCAGGACCTTGGTCCATCTGTCTGCGAGCACATCTTAATCAGCTTGGAGCTGCCGTTGCTTCTTTTTTTAGGCTTCTTGCAGTGGCTATAAGCCGGCGTTAGTGCTCCTGCTCTATGGGATCCTCGGGTACGCCGAATTCATCGTTGCCGAGGCTCACCTCGTCTTCGGAGGGAGGCATGTAGTTGTCATCCTCCAAGTATCCGTTTGTCGCTTGTTCGTCTAGGATAGCCTGCTCGTCTTCCTCTTCGGCCTGCTCGAAGGTGGGCTGATCAGGATTGTATTCCTCTTTGGCACCATCTGGATTGTTTTCATCTTCTGCGCTGGTATTGCTGTGACGGGGCTTAGAGCGGCGCCGATGACGCCCATGTTGTTGTTTCTTCCCTAAGGGGTTATCCTCTGTTGCCTCATCGCCATTTTTTTCTTTGGGGGTGTCCACCATATATATATATATATCATATGAAGAGTTGGCTATCCAGCGCCCTGTGGTCGGTGGTTCCTGTTCTTCTCCTGCATCGTCGTCCATACCGTCGATGTCTTCAGAGTCGAAGTCAAGCACGTTGGTCAAATCATCGACAGTGGCTATTAAGTGGGTGGTGGGTGGGTAAGGAATTTCTTTGTTGCCTGCTTCCCACTTGAGCCGAACATAGTTCGCCCAGGAATCTCCTGACAGAGAGAGAGACCTTAATGAATTTAGCACATCGCCAAGAGGGGAGTGCTGAAAGATATCAGCGGCGGTGAACTCCATTACTAGAGCCCAGTCAGACTCATGGGCCCGGGTGCATGCGGTCCGGAACCTACGGCCGGAGACAAGTCCCGAGGTCCGGCGACACTGATTTCCTTAGAGGTGGAGTCTGTGTTCAGCTCCAGCGCCGATGAGTATGCGGCCTCCGTGGCGGGATCAATCCACCCATCCTTGGACGACGCGATCTGCCCCGGATTTAGGTCCGGAGCAGCTGCAGGGGCGACATCCCGGATTTTGTCCGATAACAGATTTAAGTCGTGCTCATCGTGACTGCTCGGCGCTCCTGATGCAGGCCCGAATCCGTCAAAGATCAAGTCTCCGTGGATATCGGCCGTGTAATTCAAGTTTCCGAACCTAACCTGATGGCCAGGGGCATAGCTGTCGATCTCCTCCAGATGGCCAAGCGAGTTGGCCTGCAGAGCGAAGCCGCCGAACACGAAGATCTATCCGGGGAGAAAATCTCACCCTGGGATGCGTTGTTGAAGGTTGAGGGAGCATCGAGCCTTACAGCGATGACAC
The DNA here is from genome assembly GCF_018294505.1 of Triticum aestivum. Taxonomy (NCBI): domain Eukaryota; kingdom Viridiplantae; phylum Streptophyta; class Magnoliopsida; order Poales; family Poaceae; genus Triticum; species Triticum aestivum. The sequence goes on from NC_057810.1 coordinate 113,053,940, forward strand.
AGAGGAACTCTCAATGAAAGCACCAATGTCGGTGTCAAAACCAGCGGATCTTGGGTAGGGGGTCCCGAACTATGCGTCTAAGGCTAATGGTAACAGGAGACTGGGGACATGATGTTTACCCAGGTTCGGGCCGTCTCGATGGAGGTAATACACTACTTCCTGCTTGATTGATCTTGATGATATGAGTATTACAAGAGTTGATCTACCACGAGATCACAGAGGCTAAACCCTAGAAGCTAGCCTATGATTATGATTGTTGTTGTCCTACGGACTAAACCCTCCGGTTTATATAGACACCGGAGGGTCTAGGGTTACACAGAGTCGGTTACAGAGAAGGAGATCTATCATCCGAATCGCCAAGCTTTCCTTCCACGCAAAGGAGAGTCCCATCCGGACACGGGACGTAGTCTTCAATCTTGTATCTTCATAGTCCAATAGTCTGGCTGTCCGGATACCCCCTTATCCAGGACTCCTTCAACGGGCAAGAGCCATCCGTGCACCCTCTATGCACGCCGACCTCTTCATGGCATCGACTCACGATACGACGCCAACGAATTGTTGCACTAAACCAAAATAACTGTAGAGCTCATTGCAAGACCGGACAACCTATGGAGCTCGGCCATAGCGGCCATCCTCTCACTCAATGGCAGCAGGCGCGTTGGAGCACTGAATTGCGACCAAAATAGCCTTTCTATTTCATTATCTTTTTGATCCTTGAAGAACTTGGTCGCATCAGCCGTACTTTTTGCCAGATGCGCATACGCGTCTACAGCACTCCAAGACTAATCCAGAGGAGCGTACTTTGGATCTCCGAACTTCCAGCCGTGATGTCTTCGGCCTGTCGAAGCTCCTCCCATGCAGCTCTAATTTCAGAGCGCATCTCCTTGGCCGCATCCAGGGCCTTCTTCAGGTCAGCCGACTTCTCCTGACTCTCCTTTTCAAGGAGCTCATACCGGCCGGCAGCGTCCCTCAGCTCCACAGCCATTTCGGCTATTTTTCTTTGCTTCGGCGATGAGCAGCCTGTTCGGCTCTCAAATCTTTGGCCGCCTTTAGGGCAGCCGCATTGCTAGCCTGGGCTTGTTCCTTGGCTAGGGCAAGTTCCACCCTCAGGGCCTCCATGGCAGCAGCTCTGCCTGCAGCCACAGCATATCATATTAACATTATGCTCCTCTTATTATTTCCTAAACAAATGAGGAAAAATGAGGACATACTCTATGCTCATCAAGCCACTTGTTTACAAGCGTGATGTCAGCGTCCACCACATCAATCTGTCGCCTCAGTTCGGCGAATTCAGCGCTCCGGCCTACTACCGGACCCTTAGCCACCTGCGCATGAATACAGTGCAATCATTACTTGCGAGTGTGATCCTCCGTTTGCCGCCTAGGGCTGGCAACCAGAGTGTCAGGGGCTACTATCTATACGGAGCGCACCTAGCGCGTGCGGTACAACCAAAAAATTACCTGTTTCGTTGCATACCTCAAAGCCTTTGAGCAGGCTCGTAAAAGCTTCATTCAACCCGCTTCTGGCGGATGAAATCTTCTCAAACACCATACCCATTAACGTACGCTGATGCTCCGAGAGAGCAGCTTGCTCCAGAAGGCCCGTCAGTGTGTCCGGTCGGGCGCCGGACTGTCCCGGACCCTTCCTATTGCCCACCGTGGGAGCCGAACACTCTGGGCTTGGGGTGCCGAAGTGTTAGCTTCTGGCCTCGACGGATCTGGATTCCTCCATGACGACACCTCAGGGTCACCCGCCCCATGGGGCGGAGACGCAGGTGGGGTTTCACTCTCCATCATCTCCTGAAGAAGATCCCCCAAAGACAAATTCTGTTGAGAAGAGCTACAAGCCGGACTGCAAAGGATAGATCCTGGTTATTGTTCTCGGAGGAGGAAGCAATATCTTTTTATGATTAACTTACAGCTCGGTGGAGGGCTGGCCCATTTGCAGGCAAGGTGTGGTGAGGACGCCCTCCAGGGCAGGGCCCCCTGGTGAAGTTTTCTTCCCTTGTTTAGGCACCTCCGTTTCCGAGTCTTCGGAAGCGGCCCTCTTCTTCCTGCGGGGGGAGGAAACCTTAGATTCACCTCCTCGATTATCCTCCTTCATGGAGACAGTAATTCCCCCGGTTTGTATGTGCAATATGTGAAGCTCAGCTTCTCTATTGTTCCTTTCGCCTTTCCCCGAGGGCACTTGACTTAGCGCACGTCTAAGCATCCTAGCTATCGCAGGACTAGGCGAGCCTTCGAGAAGTGGGGCCAGACACATGATCCTCTCTGCCTTGCTGAGCCAGTCCTGGCCGCGGACAGTTTTCAGAATAATGTTGTGATAAATATAAACAAAGTGTTCGGTTACAGGGTTACTTACTGGGGTATCTGGGCGGTTGCAGCTCAGGCCCGCATCCTCGATGGTATCCGGACACTTTACTCGTGGTCCGAAGAATAACCTATATATCCCTTCGAGCATCATGCCGAAGAAGTGCTGAATAGTTCGCGGACCTTCTGGGTTGAACTCCCACATCCGGAGAGGTTGACGTTTGCACGGCAGTTCCCGTCGAACTAGCATTACCTAAATTATTCTGACAAGACTGAAATCCCTCTCAAGAAGCTCCTGAATGCGGCTCTGCAGTGTTGGTACATCATTAGCAGGCCCCCAGTCCAGTCCCACGTTGGCCCACGACGCCAGTTCAGGTGGAGGGCCCGAGCGGAAGGCGGGGGCAGCCTCCCACTTTGTGCCTCGGGGAGCTGTGATGTAGAACCACCTCCGTTGCCATAGACCAGACACCTCCGGGAAGGAACCCTCTGGCCATGGGGCATCGGCGTTTCTGCTTATTGCAGCACCTCCGCACTCCGCGTGTCGCCCCTCGATCACCTTCGGCTTTACATTGAAGGTCTTGAGCCATAAGCCGAAGTGTGGGGTGATGTGGAGGAAGGCTTCGCACATGATGATAAACGATGAGATGTGAAGGATGGAATCCGGAGCTAGATCGTGAAAATCTAGCCCGTAATAGAACATGAGCCCTCTCACGAAGGTATCAAGACTAAATCCTAAGCCTCTCAGGAAGTGGGAAACAAACACAACACTCTCGTTGGGTTCGGGAGTGGGGATGACCTGCCCTGGAGCAGGAAGCCTGTGCTTGACGTCGGCGGTCAGATATCTGGCCTCCCTGAGCTTCGCAATGTCCTCCTCTATGATAGAGGAGGCCATCCACCGGCCTCGAAGGTTGGATCCGGACATGATTGAAGATCCGAAGTGCCTAAGCTTGAGCTTCGGGTGTTGGAACTCGAGATGCGGAAAGGCGCAAGTTTGGTAAGAAAGGGATAGGCCTCGACCCCTCTATAAAGGGTGTGAATATCAAGCGTCCTGAGCGTAACCATTTGGGACTTGCCTAAAAACACGGAGTCATGCCAACAGGCGTAGTTGGGTTACCCCCCCCCCCGTATTACCGAGAATCCCGCGATAAGGGGGACACGATCTCTACTTCGACAAAGCATGCCAATAAAACCGCCTTGCAGTACGTGTCGTGGCAGGCTGAGAAAAACGATTCGTATTAAACCAAGCCGTGGCGTGAGGACACACTGTGAAAAATTGTCAGCAGATTAGATTAGTAATGTATCGTGCTCTCTAAGGTGGTATGTGGAAATTATTTTGCAGAGCTGGACACGATCCTTGTGTTCAAAATCTTCTATGGAGTATTCGAAGATGGAGCCCTCCTTACAATGCCGAAGACAATTTGCATGCCGGACTCATCGTCATTAAAGCCTGTTACAGGGGCTACTGAGGGAGTCCTGGATTAGGGGCTATCCGGATAACCGGACTATGTACATTGGCCTGACTGTTGGACTATGAAGATACAAGAATGAAGACTTCGTCCCGTGTCCAGATGAGACTCTCCTTTGCGTGGAAAGCAAGCTTGGCGATTCGGATCTTAGATCTCCTTCTCTGTAATCGACTCTGTGTAACCCTAGCCTCCTCCGGTGTCTATATAAACAAGAGGGTTTAGTCTGTAGGACGGGAATAATCAGAATCATAGGCTAGCTTCTAGGGTTTAGCCTCTACGATCTCGTGGTAGATTAACTCTTGTAATACTCATATCATCAAGATCAATCAAGCAGGAAGTAGGGTATTACCTCCATCGAGAGGGCCCGAACCTGGGTAAACATCGTGTCCCTAGCCTCCTGTTACCATTAGCCTTAGACGCACAATTCGGGACCCCCTACCCGAGATCCGCCGGCTTTGACACTGACACGGGGATCGAGGCACTCCTGCCTATCCATCCCGCTTCCCACGGCATGCTCCGTTCCACGCGCTTCCCCTAAATTTCAAATCCCGCCAAATCCGGGATACACCGTAACCAATCGCGCCGAAGATCTCGCACCAGAAAGCAACAATCGATAGACGATGCTACAAATTCACTCTACAATTTCCAAATCGATCAAGGCGACTGGAAGGAAGCCAAAGTTCCAACATGAGCCTCCCGTTCAGCGCAAGTATTTGTGAAGCACGAAGGTCGAGGCAAGATCCACATCAACCTTCTTTCCACTCGGACCTCAATCCATTCGGGGGCTAGTGATGAGGATATAGACCTAGGGTAGGGTCAAAGGCCTTGCCAACAGACCCTACCCAAAGTCACTACCCTAGACGCAAAGAAGCTCAAGAGACAACATGGAGTACCCAACGAAGAGGTCGAGTGCAATCCACTCAACCAATCATATCACTCGGGTATCCCACCTTTCCTAAGACCACTCGACCATACAAGAAACCACTCGACCTATGAAGACCAGGAGTCACACAGGACTGCAACAATCAAGCATTCACTCCGTAGTCTTCATGGACATTAATGACACTTATGGCTGGCGTTATCAGTAACGTCCCTCCTTTATGTACATTGAACCCTGTGTAACGGGGGATGGATGGGGTCCTGGGAGTACTAGGGAAAAGCCTGGAAGCAGCGCGGGTTTTAGGTATATCAGTAGCGCGGGAGGCGGCGCTACTAATAAGGCGCTACAGCTAACCCATAGCAGCAGCACGTGCCGGCCCACGCTACTGATATACAAGTGTAGCAGTAGCATTCTTCGGTGGAGCCCGCTACTGCTAATAGCTATAGCGCGCTTCCCTGGTGCACGCTACTGATACAACCGCGCTGCTGCTAACTTTTCTCCACTCGCTACTGCTAATTTTTTTTGCATATTTGTTTTGTATTCGAACATGCTTTATAGAAGAATCTTTAGCACATACAAATTTCATCATGATACACATACAAATGTCATCATGATACACATACAAATGCGTGCGAGACCACAAATGTAATCGTAGCATATACATAGAAATAGTCTCATCATAATCATCATCCAACACAAAGTGGTATCTTGTCATCATCTCGAAAATAGTGATACATGCAAGTCTCGAATACTTGCAACTACAATGTCATCTATCTAAACAAAGGTATACGCGAGAAGAGCTATCACTATGAGTGAGAGCGGAACTATGCAGTACATGAGGCGGCGGTTACGAGTCCTCTCTCGCGCTAGCATGAACCTCAAGTAACCAGCTTCTCCTTCTTGTCTGCTTTTGAAGCCTTTGTGGCTGGCGCTCGAGAACCCATTCACTTGTGCCTGACACTCAAGCCACTCATTGTACACCCCTGGAACCTTCCCTTTTTACATGACATAGCACTTCCATCTCGCCATCAAGAAACTAGGTACCTGTTAGAGATGCATGTTCATGAAGAGGATGTACAATCATATGCAATAAAATATACTAGAGCAACACGAAAAAGAAATGGTTAGCCACTAGATGCAACATACAATATGCAAACTAATTAACTGGAGGTACGCAGGTCATCGTACGCAAACTAACAAAGTAGCATTATGCAAGTTCGGCAGGGACCGTGGACATCACAAAGTTTCATCGCTACAAAAATTATACAAGTTCAACCGACACATATCATCATCATCGGCATCATAAATCACTAGAAGTTCCATCCTTCCATATCATCGAGGATGGACCCTAGCTTCTTGAACGGCGTGAGGTCTAGACGTTGCATGCCTATGCGAGTTCGAAAGTCAGCTCGCGATATAGGGCCGTGGTGGAACATCCCCTTCTCATCGACGACTTCTTTCATGATGATCGTCACAATGTCCCTTTGGATGCGAAAGAAGTCATATCTAAGTTTATAATCCGCTTCTCCATGAGATTCTAGCCACTTGTGGATATTATCATCATTTCTGTTTGTCATGCGAAGCTTTTGGTGATCCGTGTTGAACTGAATCATGAGATGGACGATGTAGAATCCATCCTTCTTGCTTGGTTTTGGGACATGTATGCAAGAGAAGTTAGTTTTATGTGCGAAACCCAGCTTCTTGTTCCTTTGTTTCCTGATCTGCATGTGGCCACCTCTAATGCTAAAGCCTTGGGGAGCATCATCTAGAATATTCATTATGTGGGTGTAGTCTTTTTTCTCGTAGTCTCTGGAAGGGTCAAAATACACGGCGTGGGAGACTTGCGGGTAAAGAACGATAAGGACGGTGCGCCCATTGCTGCGGGGAAAAGACACCTCAAATTATTCCCCATATGAGAGAGAAGGAATGATTGAAATGTATGAAAGGGTAGTCCGGAACTAACTTACTTTGGATGATAAGGCACGAGGACAATTTCCCGGTCCTTATTCTGTACCATGAAGTTTTGGAGGTACTCCCTAGAAGTTTCACGCTCAAAATCCGCCGAGACTCAAGAAAGACTCATGCATGTAGTACGGATCCGCCACACAGATTTGCGAGACTTCTTCACTCTTCATGACGGAGCTCATATGTAGCGCAAAAAGGCGGACGATTGTAAAATCGAGCCGCCTTGTCAGTAACATCTCAAATATATGGTCAAACCGCAGGAAGAACACCTCTGTGGGCCGTGTCTCGACGTAGCACTTCCCCTCAGGCACACGAGCCGCGTATGCAGATATCCTGGATCCTTTGAGGCTTGTGGGCTTTTCTCAGTCGACAGCACATGGTCGTGCAGTCTCCTGAGATCCCCTGATAGTGCCTCCAGTGGTTTTGGTGATAGCATCGGCTCACCCGTGAGATGGAACATGGCCGCACCTTTCACGGGTACACGGTCTTCAGAATGCATCGTCTGGCTGCTATTTGCTCTGGCTTGTTTGGAGGCAATTATCTTCCCTGATCTCTTCCTCTCCTTTTTCTTGGGCACACCTTCCAGACCCTTCCTTAACCCCTACCCCAGGGTTCCCGGGCTAAGCACTGTACGACCCCCGGCTAGTTGAGCCTGTGTTGAGGCGACATCCACTACTAGAAAAAGGGCTATAGATGGGATTGACACTAATGGCGCACCAGACAAGTGGTGCGCCATTAGTATATACTAATGGCGCACCACCTTCTGATGCGCCATTAGAGTTGAAACTACTAATGGCGCACCATGTCCATGGTGCGCCATTAGTATCAATTTTTTTTGAACTAGTGCGCCTGTCCAAACATACTAATGGCGCATCCATAGTAAGTGCTCCATTACTAGTTGTAACTAGTAATGGCGCACCAGCCAGAAAGTGCGCCACTAATGTTATTTTTTTTTATTCCTTTTTTTGCAAAATTACTAATGGCGCACTCACACGCAGTGCGCCATTACTAGACTCATCGAAAAGTCAGGCACGTCGACGACGCACACCCTCCTGCTCGCGCGATTATCCTCCTTCATGGAGACAGTAATTCCCCCGGTTTGGATGTGCAATATGTGAAGCTCAGCTTCTCTATTCTTCCTTTCGCCTTTCCCCGAGGGTACTTGACTTAGCGCACGTCTAAGCATCCTAGCTATCGCAGGACTAGGCGAGCCTTCGAGAAGTGGGGCCAGACACATGATCCTCTCTGCCTTGCTGAGCCAGTCCTGGCCGCGGACAGTTTTCAGAATAATGTTGTGATAAATATAAACAAAGTGTTCGGTTACAGGGTTACTTACTGGGGTATCTGGGCGGTTGCAGCTCAGGCCCGCATCCTCGATGGTATCCGGACACTTTACTCGTGGTCCGAAGAATAACCTATATATCCCTTCGAGCGTCATGCCGAAGAAGTGCTGAATAGTTCGCGGACCTTCTGGGTTGAACTCCCACATCCGGAGAGGTTGACGTTTGCACGGCAGTGCCCGTCGAACTAGCATTACCTAAATTATTCTGACAAGACTGAAATCCCTCTCAAGATGCTCCTGAATGCGGCTCTGCAGTGTTGGTACATCATTAGCAGGCCCCCAGTCCAGTCCCACGTTGGCCCACGACGCCAGTTCAGGTGGAGGGCCCGAGCGGAAGCCGGGGGCAGCCTCCCACTTTGTGCCTCGGGGAGCTGTGACGTAGAACCACCTCCGTTGCCATAGACCAGACACCTCCGGGAAGGAACCCTCTAGCCATGGGGCATCGGCGTTTCTGCTTATTGCAGCACCTCCGCACTCCGCGTGTCGCCCCTCGATCACCTTCGGCTTTACATTGAAGGTCTTGAGCCATAAGCCGAAGTGTGGGGTGATGTGGAGGAAGGCTTCGCACATGATGATAAACGACGAGATGTGAAGGATGGAATCCGGAGCTAGATCGTGAAAATCTAGCCCGTAATAGAACATGAGCACTCTCACGAAGGTATCAAGACTAAATCCTAAGCCTCTGAGGAAGTGGGAAACAAACACAACACTCTCGTTGGGTTCGGGAGTGGGGATGGCCTGCCCTGGAGCAGGAAGCCTGTGCTTGACGTCGGCGGTCAGATATCTGGCCTCCCTGAGCTTCGCAATGTCCTCCTCTATGATAGAGGAGGCCATCCACCGGCCTCGAAGGTTGGATCCGGACATGATTGAAGATCCGAAGTGCCTAAGCTTGAGCTTCGGGTGTTGGAACTCGAGATGCGGAAAGGCGCAAGTGTGGTAAGAAAGGGATAGGCCTCGACCCCTCTATAAAGGGGGTGAATATCAAGCGTCCTGAGCGTAACCATTTGGGACTTGCCTAAAAACACGGAGTCATGCCAACAGGCGTAGTTGGGTTACACCCCCCCCCCCCCCCGTATTACCGAGAATCCCGCGATAAGGGGGACACGATCTCTACTTCGACAAAGCATGCCAATAAAACCGCCTTGCAGTACGTGTCGTGGCAGGCTGAGAAAAACGATTCGTATTAAACCAAGCCGTGGCGTGAGGACACACTATGAAAAATTGTCAGCAGATTAGATTAGTAAAGTATCGTGCTCTCTAAGGTGGTATGTGGAAATTATTTTGCAGAGCCGGACACGATCCTTGTGTTCAAAATATTCTATGGAGTATTCGAAGATGGAGCCCTCCTTACAATGCCGAAGACAATTTGCAAGCCGGACTCATCGTCATTAAAGCCTGTTACAGGGGCTACTGAGGGAGTCCTGGATTAGGGGCTATCCGGATAACCGGACTATGTACATTGGCCTGACTGTTGGACTATGAAGATACAAGAATGAAGACTTCGTCCCGTGTCCAGATGAGACTCTCCTTTGCGTGGAAAGCAAGCTTGGCGATTCGGATCTTAGATCTCCTTCTCTGTAATCGACTCTGTGTAACCCTAGCCTCCTCCGGTGTCTATATAAACAAGAGGGTTTAGTCCGTAGGACGGGAATAATCAGAATCATAGGCTAGCTTCTAGGGTTTAGCCTCTACGATCTCATGGTAGATTAACTCTTGTAATACTCATATCATCAAGATCAATCAAGCAGGAAGTAGGGTATTACCTCCATCGAGAGGGCCCGAACCTGGGTAAACATCGTGTCCCTAGGCTCCTGTTACCATTAGCCTTAGACGCAGAATTCGGGACCCCCTACCCGAGATCCGCCAGTTTTGACACTGACACGGGGATCGAGGCGCTCCTGCCTATCCATCCCGCTTCCCACGGCATGCTCCGTTCCGCGCGCTTCCCCTAAATTTCAAATCCTGCCAAATCCGGGATACACCGTAACCATTCGCGCCGAAGATCTCGCACCAGAAAGCAACAATCGATAGACGATGCTACAAATTCACTCTACAATTTCCAAATCGATCAAGGCGACTGGAAGGAAGCCAAAGTTCCAACATGAGCCTCCCGTTCAGCGCAAGTATTTGTGAAGCACGAAGGTCGAGGCAAGATCCACATCAACCTTCTTTCCACTCGGACCTCAATCCATTCGGGGGCTAGTGATGAGGATATAGACCTAGGGTAGGGTCAAAGGCCTTGCCAACAGACCCTACCCAAAGTCACTACCCTAGACGCAAAGAAGCTCAAGAGACAACATGGAGTACCCAACGAAGACGTCGAGTGCAATCCACTCAACCAATCAGATCACTCGGGTATCCCACCTTTCCTAAGACCACTCGACCATACAAGAAACCACTCGACCTATGAAGACCAGGAGTCACACAGGACTGCAACAATCAAGCATTCACTCCGTAGTCTTCATGGACATTAATGACACTTATGGCTGGCGTTATCAGTAACGTCCCTCCTTTATGTACATTGAACCCTGTGTAACGGGGGATGGATGGGGTCCTGGGAGTACTAGGGAAAAGCCTGGAAGCAGCGCGGGTTTTAGGTATATCAGTAGCGCGGGAGGCGGCGCTACTAATAAGGCGCTACAGCTAACCCATAGCAGCAGCACGTGTCGGCCCGCGCTACTGATATACAAGTGTAGCAGTAGCATTCTTCGGTGGAGCCCGCTACTGCTAATAGCTATAGCGCGCTTCCCTGGTGCACGCTACTGATACAACTGCGCTGCTGCTAACTTTTCTCCACTCGCTACTGCTAATTTTTTTTTGCATATTTGTTTTGTATTCGAACATGCTTTATAGAAGAATCTTTAGCACATACAAATTTCATCATGATACACATACAAATGTCATCATGATACACATACAAATGCGTGCGAGACCACAAATGTAATCGTAGCATATACATAGAAATAGTCTCATCATAATCATCATCCAACACAAAGTGGTATCTTGTCATCATCTCGAAAATAGTGATACATGCAAGTCTCGAATACTTGCAACTACAATGTCATCTATCTAAACAAAGGTATACGCGAGAAGAGCTATCACTATGAGTGAGAGCGGAACTATGCAGTACATGAGGCGGCGGTTACGAGTCCTCTCTCGCGCTAGCATGAACCTCAAGTAACCAGCTTCTCCTTCTTGTCTGCTTTTGAAGCCTTTGTGGCTGGCGCTCGAGAACCCATTCACTTGTGCCTGACACTCAAGCCACTCATTGTACACCCCTGGAACCTTCCCTTTTTACATGACATAGCACTTCCATCTCGCCATCAAGAAACTAGGTACCTGTTAGAGATGCATGTTCATGAAGAGGATGTACAATCATATGCAATAAAATATACTAGAGCAACACGAAAAAGAAATGGTTAGCCACTAGATGCAACATACAATATGCAAACTAATTAACTGGAGGTACGCAGGTCATCGTACGCAAACTAACAAAGTAGCATTATGCAAGTTCGGCAGGGACCGTGGACATCACAAAGTTTCATCGCTACAAAAATTATACAAGTTCAACCGACACATATCATCATCATCGGCATCATAAATCACTAGAAGTTCCATCCTTCCATATCATCGAGGATGGACCCTAGCTTCTTGAACGGCGTGAGGTCTAGACGTTGCATGCCTATGCGAGTTCGAAAGTCAGCTCGCGATATAGGGCCGTGGTGGAACATCCCCTTCTCATCGACGACTTCTTTCATGATGATCGTCACAATGTCCCTTTGGATGCGAAAGAAGCCATATCTAATTATTCCCCATATGAGAGAGAAGGAATGATTGAAATGTATGAAAGGGTAGTCCGGAACTGACTTACTTTGGATGATAAGGCACGAGGACAATTTCCCGGTCCATATTCTGTACCATGAAGTTTTGGAGGTACTCCCTAGAAGTTTCACGCTCAAAATCCGCCGAGACTCAAGAAAGACTCATGCATGTAGTACGGATCCGCCACACAGATTTGCGAGACTTCTTCACTCTTCATGACGGAGCTCATATGTAGCACAAAAAGGCGGACGATTGTAAAATCGAGCCGCCTTGTCAGTAACATCTCAAAGATATGGTCAAACCGCAGGAAGAACACCTCTGTGGGCCGTGTCTCGACGTAGCACTTCCCCTCAGGCACACGAGCCGCGTATGCAAATATCATGGATCCTTTGAGGCTAGTGGGCTTTTCTCAGTCGACAGCACATGGTCGTGCAGTCTCCTGAGATCCCCTGATAGTGCCTCCAGCGGTTTTGGTGATAGCATCGGCTCACCCGTGAGATGGAACATGGCCGCACCTTTCACGGGTACACGCTCTTCAGAATGCATCGTCTGGCTGCTATTTGCTCTGGCTTGTTTGGAGGCAATTATCTTCCCTGATCTCTTCCTCTCCTTTTTCTTAGGCACACCTTCCAGACCCTTCCTTAACCCCTACCCCAGGGTTCCCGGGCTAAGCACTGTACGACCCCCGGCTAGTTGAGCCTGTGTTGAGGCGACATCCACTACTAGAAAAAGGGCTATAGATGGGATTGACACTAATGGCGCACCAGACAAGTGGTGCGCCATTAGTATATACTAATGGCGCACCACCTTCTGATGCACCATTAGAGTTGAAACTACTAATGGCGCACCATGTCCACGGTGCGCCATTAGTATCAATTTTTTTTGAACTAGTGCGCCTGTCCAAACATACTAATGGCGCATCCATAGTAAGTGCGCCATTACTAGTTGTAACTAGTAATGGCGCACCAGCCAGAAAGTGCGCCACTAATGTTATTTTTTATTTATTTTTTATTCCTTTTTTTGCAAAAGTACTAATGGCGCACTCACACGCAGTGCGCCATTACTAGACTCATCGAAAACTCAGGCACGTCGACGACGCACACCCTCCTGCTCGCGCGAGGTCGAAAGATGCCTTCGACTCTCTCTGACCGGTAGGCCCATCATCATCATCACAGAAACAGGCCAAAAGGATCTAGTAGCAGTATCACTCCCACATTTCCGTCAGTTCAGGTCACCGCACCGCACCACCACCGGTAGCCATGGGACCCACAGGTCAGTCTCGCACCCTCTTGCTTCTGCTCCTCGCCGCCGCCGCCGCCGCCGCGCCAGAGCACGAATCCTTGCTCCGCCTCCCCTCCTCGGCACGCTCCCTCGCCCCGAAGACCCCCCGCTCCGCCGGCACCGACCTCATCCGCGCCCTCAACCTCCACCCCCGCGACACCTTCCTCCGCCGCCCCGGCGGCGTCGGCGTCGGCGACAGCGATGCTCTCCCGGCCGGAACCCTCATCGAGAGGCCGATCCGACTCGCGTCTCTGGTGGCCGGAGACGACGACGGCGGCGGCACATCGGTGAGCAACCTCGGGCACCACGCCGGGTACTACCGCCTCCCCACCACTCACGACGCCAGGTGAGCGGAGCTCACTCCTCCCGTCTCATGCCGCGTCTCACGTGAGGATCCAGTTCCCGTGTCTTGACATCTGCCACTTTTGCGCACCGTGTAGGCTCTTCTACTTCTTCTTCGAATCCAGGCAGCACAAGAAGGAGGACCCCGTGGTGATCTGGCTGACGGGAGGGCCCGGCTGCAGCAGCGAGCTAGCCCTTGCTGTTAATTTTTCAGGGTTTTGCAATTGGTAACGAACTTACAGATCCAGCGATACAGTACAAGGCATACACCGATTATGAATTGGATATGGGTTTAATCACACAGTCAGAATTTACCAAGATTAATAAAATAGTTCCTGCTTGTGAATTTGCTGTCAAGCTATGTGGTAATTATTCCTGGACTCATCGTTTGCTTGTGTGTAATAAATCTGTACCATTCGTCAATTGGTCTCTTGGAGACTGTCTTCATTAACATCATTGCTTTGTTGTGCCAATTTGTTCATGGAAGTAAGAAAAGGCATAAGCCCAACTCTGATATACCTCACTTGATTTTGTCTTTTGTTTCAGGTACCTCTGGCACTGTATCTTGCTTTGCTGCCTATTTTGTTTGCAATACAATATTTAGTTCCATCAGGTTGATAATCGGGAACAAAAATGTAGGGTGGAATACAAAAGTTTATTTGGTTTTTCCTCATTTTTTGAAGTTTTCTGATTGATCACCTCATCTTTGCAGTATTATGACGTCAGGAAGCCATGCATGGGGAGCCTATGCTATGATTTTTCTAACTTGGAGAAGTTTCTCAATCTGAAATCTGTCAGACAGAGCCTAGGAGTTGGAGACATAGAGTTTGTTTCCTGCAGCCCGACCGTCTATCAGGCTATGCTCTTAGATTGGATGAGGAACCTTGAAGTTGGGATCCCTGAACTCCTTGAGAACGACATCAAAGTGCTGATTTATGCTGGAGAGTATGATCTCATATGCAACTGGCTAGGTGAGTGTCTTACAACTTGCAACAGAAAACTCTTGAAAATTGTATGCTATAATTTGCTTCTGTTTTGTCCATACCACATATCATCTGAGATTCTTCACTCTTAGAATCACATTGCCACACTTTTGTCATGTGATACTTGTGCTATGCTTCCTTACAATTGTGATTCGTGCAAGAGATCCATTAAGAATTTAATGGGCTTTAATATGCATTCATATAGCTTGAATCTTGATCGGTTCTGTAGTATGGAAATCGTATTGGAAGCACAGTTTAGAAATATATGTTGTCACACATTTGAATAACACAAGGCATAATTGACCTAGTAGAGGTCATCTATACTTGTCAAATCACAGAAAAGGATAAAATCTACCTTTAATGCTTTTCATGCGGTGTTGTACATAACGGCAAACTGTATAACAAGTGCATGAAATAAGTAGGACAATATACGGTTCAAAATAAATATGCTCCGCTATTGGTTTTCTTGATTCTGGCTTTGTTTTCCTGATGACATACATATATAATCTACTGGTGACTTGGGTAGGAAACTCAAGATGGGTAGACTCTATGGAATGGTCTGGAAAGAAAGCCTTCGTGTCCTCGGTGGAGAAACCCTTCACGGTTTATGGAAAATAAGCCAGCATTCTAAAAAGCCACGGCCCTTTGAGTTTTTTGAAGGTACGCAAATGCAAAGCTGACCCCCTTACCAACAGTCAGTTCTGGAACAAACAATAACCAGGCCTTTACTCAAGAGATTATCTGTCAATACAGTAGAGCAGAGTGTTATAAGGGCAAATGCCTATTGCGTATTGTGCCGCGCTACATCAGTTTGGATTTTACCGTGAAACTAACTAGAGATGTTTTTGGCACTATGATCAGGTCCACGATTCTGGTCACATGGTACCCATGGATCAACCGAAGGCCGCCTTGGAGATGCTCAAGAGGTGGATGTCAGGAAACCTTTCAGACGCCTCCTCGAGCTCTCAGAGGCTCGACTTCGCCATATAATCCATCCTTGCACTGGCTACGCATGCACATGCCTTGGATGATCTTAGGTGATGGGAAGCTCGTCGGCGACCGTGCATACGCTATTTCCCTTGTACGGTGCTCGAGGTTGATGAGCGTGTAATAAAAGGCTTTCAGATGATTGCTGGGGCAATGCGAATGCCGAATGTATCACGAAGATTATCGCCAATGAGTGACATTTGGACTACTTTATGCATTCCCTTATGCCTCCTTTGGTTCACAAGATTCTAGAAAAGAACATACTAGAAAATTGATGGGAATGCATGTGTAAAATAGAGGTGTGAGGACCCCGACTCAATGCCACATCGATCTAGCATGTAACACCTCATATCACTTTGCGGCCTCACACACGGTATTCCCATGGGTGTCGCCTTACCTTTGCCCGGGACCGTTTGCGTCTTTTGGCACACGTATACGATAGTGTCGCTAGCATCCATATGATAAGGAGCCCGGGCTGACATGGCTAGTCGTAAACCCAAAGTGGCACAAACTTACAGGGACAGGCATCCATGACCCAACATCGAACGTGTCGGTCATCAGCGAGTGAATCCAGGCTGTAGCACTGGGCTAGCAGGACTCCGGTGAACCGGGCTGTAGCGGGCTAACAGGACTCCGGTATTCATCGCGTGACATTTCCCCGAAGGGACAGACACAGGAACAAAGAAGGACACATGTCGGCCAGCCTAAGTGTTCCGGAGCAGTAGCAAGCTACCATGGCTCAGTGGAAACACTAGGAGACATTTCCCGGTAAGAGAGGCTACTAAGGATAAACAACTAGATAGTCAGATCCCGCACATATCAAGCATTTCAATAACATACACACAATATGCTCGATATGTGCAAATACGACATGGCATCACAACATGACTCTACGACTCAAGTATTTATTAGGCTCCGAGGAGCGAGATATTACAAACATGGGTCTCATGACCCAACACTCAGAGCATACAAGTCAAATCACAAGCGGAAGCTATCATGTCTGAGTACAGACATCTATAAATGAAAAAAAGGCTAAGAAGCCTGACTATCTACCAGATCCTGCCGAGGGCACAAGATCGTAGCTGAGGTAACAAGCTAAACGTCGAAGTCCAAGCGGAACTACTAGTGAGACTGAAGTCTCTCTGCAAAAACATAAAATAGGCAAACATGAGTACAAATGTACCTAGCAAGACTTACATCAGATCTATCTACATATGCATCATTATCAACAAGGGGGTGGTGGGGTTTAACTGCAGCAAGCCAGCTTTGACTCGGTGGCTATCCTGAACTACGACTGCAAGTAACTCTTTTGAGGTGGCGCACACGAGTCCACATATTCACCATATCAATACACCACTATGGATCCGCTCTCGTCTCCCTACGAGAACGCCATCCATAGCACTCACGCTTATCTTGCGTATTTTAGAGTATCCACTTTCACTTGTCTATGAACTGTACAAGGGGTCCAAGTTTCCATATCCGAGGAATCCGGCTATTCGAATAGATGATGTTAACCCTGCAGGGGTGTACTTCTTCACACACGCTCTCGCCACTTACCGCCCTGTACACGTCATGTACCTCGGCAACCTTCAAGCGGAAGCCGGGCGAGGGAGTCGGCCACGACCTGACTAACCGAACAAGTCTCTAGTCCAGGTTTATCGCCTATTCGGGTTCCATCCGCAAGGAGATCCGGCCGGGGTGTCGCTCACGGCCCCAAACGATGTGAGCAGGGTTCCCAAGCCCACCATCCGGGTGCCACTTGGTACACCGTGCCACTGTGCCTAGTCTGTCCCAAGCCCACCTGTACCGGGTGCCACTTGGTAGACTACTAACACTACCTACAAACACCAGAAACTAGTTGCAACTCCTGGACAGAGATCATGTTGATTAATAAGTCGAGAGGGGTCGAGTTACCGGAACCCAATGTGTGGTAGTAACTGGTCATGGATCACAAACACAGAACTCAGTTCCTGAGGACGGCTGCAATGAGACAACCCACCATGTACTCCTACATGGCCTCTCACCGCTACCTTTACCAAATCGTGTTCACACACTTAGCTCACACACAGTAGGACATGTTCACACGCCTCTGATTCATCCCCGATGAATCAGACCTGACTCAACTCTAAGCAGTAGCAGGCATGACAAACAAACATGAATGAGTAGGCACAACAGGGCTCAAACAACTCCTACTCATGCTAGTGGGTTTCATCTATTTACTGTGGCAATGACAGGTCATGCAAAGGATAAAGGGGTTCAGCTACCGCAACAAGTAACAGATGAATCGTTGTTGTCCTAATGCAGTAAAAGAGAGCAGGAGCAAGAGAGTGGGATTGTATCGGAATGAACAAGGGGGTTTTGCTTGCCTGGCACTTCTGAAGATAATATAGCTCTTCATCGGTGTCATCGGTCACATAGTCGGTACACGTCTATCGAGAGGGGACAATCACCGGCAACAGAGAAAGAACACAATCAATGCAATGCAACAATATGATGCATGAGTGTGACATGGCAATATGCTGTGGTTTGGGCTAATGCAGCTAGCAACAAAGTTAAATGAAGTTGGTTTGAACCCTAAGTTCAAATCCAAACTCCATATGTGAAATTCAAATGCCACTTATATGATTTGTGCTAAACAGCAGCTATAAGTTGTTCTAACATGCATGAAAATGGTACAGATGGATTCCTTGAATTTTTCTGATAATTTTTCATATATAATTTATTTAATTCTGACTTACGGTTGATTTACTATGATTTATTGAAGTTTATACAATTTTCTGGAATTTCCTGAATATTTAGAATTAAAATAATTCCAGTAATTCATTATTGCATCAGCCTGACATCATCATGACGTTAGCGGGTCAACAGGGGCTGGTCCGGGTCAAACCTGACCAGTGGGGTCCACTGGTCAGTGACTAGTGCTGGTTAGTGACACTGACAGGTGGGACCAGGTCAACAGCCACGTCAGCTTGGTCAAAGCTGACGTGTGGGCCCATGGTGGTTAGGTTAAACTTAACAGAAAATGATAAGGATTAAATAAGGGCGTGGGGCCCATACGTCAGCGGCTCTGGGGAGGTTAGCTGGCCGTGATTAGTGCTAATCACGCTGCCACGTCGGCTAGTGACGCCGGCGACCATGGCGGCGGCGGGACCTCGCCGGAGTTGCTCGGGATGGCGCTACAGCCCGCGGCTGGTCGCGCTGAGGGCACCAAGAGGGAGCCCGTGCTCCCGCGCATCTAGTGGCGCACGCAGCTGGGCACAGGGAGGCCGGGGTTCGCCGGAAACGAGCTCCTGGCGGCGGCCGGAGTTCGGCCATGTGCGGGGTTGGGGCTGCGGCGCGCTAGGGGAGAAGCTGATGGTCCAGACGGCATCCGCGGGCCACCAGAAGCGCGCTGGTGCCACGGGTTCGAGCAGAGGGGCTCAGGTCAGGAGAGCTACGCGGCCATGGCGGACGGCGGTGCTCGGGAATATGGGCGGGGGTGCTACGGCATGGGAACGAGCAAAACGAAGGAGGGGAAATGGAGTGGAGCTCACAGCGAGTTCGTCGGCGGTCTCATTGGGCTCGGGGACGGGTTGTGGACGACATATCGGCGACGGAGATCGGCGGTGCCCAAGGTTGAAGATGATGTCGATGGCAGCGATACGGCGTGTCCCCGGTTGCTTGACTCGTCGAGGAGGCGTAGAAGGCGGAGGTGGAGCTCTCGGGCACGTCAGAGGGGCGAGGGGGAGGCGGTGGCCGCGGCAGCAGCAAGCGGCGGCGACGGGTTCCGCTCGGGCGCGTAAGGGAGAGAGAGCAGAGGAGGGGGAGGAGCGAGGGGGAGCGCGAGGGGTTCCAGGGAGGGTGAGAGAGAGGCCAGGGGTGTCGTGGCATCTCCAGGCGCATCGAGGAGGGAGGCAACCAGGCAGGAGGTGGCCAAGCGCGGTGGCGGTGCTCGCCACCGAGCTGCTTCGTGCGCTGGCACGGGAAGAAGACAGGCATGCCCCCTGGTGGTTGGGCTGCACAGTGTTGGGCTGTCCAGGTGGGCTTCGGTGAGCGCCAGGTAAGTTACAGGTGAGTTGCTCTGTTTTAATTCTGTTCTGTTTTATTTTTATTTAATCTTTTGCCACTGTTTTGAATTTAAAATAATTCAAACAATGCCAAAAGCTCCTCTGAATATTTTTATTTTGCTAGATGGACTTTTCCAAAAGCTCATAAAATATTTCAGGGGTATTTGAAATTATATTCTAGTTATATGAATATAATTCAAATTCAAATAGCTAATGATTTAAATTCAAAGTCCCAAAAATAAATCCTTAAAAATGTTCAATATTTTGGTTGGGACCAGAACCCTTACCAAAAATTATCAAACATTTAAGAAGAGAATGTTGGAGCAATGAATGAGATTTTTAGGGTTTTTGCCCTTCTTTTATTTAAGTTTTTGAGGCTTCCAAAATTCCTCAGTTCAAGTTTCAAAAATTTAAACATGATGCACAGATGGAAGCAAGCATAGGTCAGGCCAGAACTAGGGATGTGACAACTCACCCCCACTAAACAAGAATCTCGTCTCGAGATTCAAGCGTAGGGTAAGATGAAGGGGAAACGCAAACTAGTATAATCTTCACGATCCAGGTTGCACTTCGAATGAACGTTGATTCGATCACCATCATTGTCTCGAAGTCTTGCTCTGAGAACTCCAACTAACATGACAACGAGAGGAAAGGAAAAACCCTAACAGAATCGATTTTCTCGAAGGTCGAATCAACTCACGGAATGAGACATGGAACCATCTCTCGAGCTGAGACACTAAACATACATCCATGGGAATGGAGTGAAGCAGATGACGAAGGTTCACTAGGTGGACAATAATTCCATACTTAAGAAGGTGGTAAACGATTGCCAACGTAGCGAGGAGTTAAGTTGACATGACACCATAATGATGCACCTTAGGGAAGGTGACTCGAAGATATATCCCCTTAAGTGGCAAAAAGAATTACCTTTGATTCAATGATCATTGAAACTCTTTAAACCAGCCTAAGGAAAATCTCGAGCGATCGTTTGGAGGGGTTCGGTAGAATGGCATACTCGGACTTGGATGATGTGGATTACCTTGTTGAAGACAACGTAATGGATGAATTTGCTTATCACCGGAAATGGAAGAGACCCATGGTAGAATGGCACATTGGCGGTGCAAGCTGGGAACAAAATGCAAATGCTGGGAATGATTCTGGTAACTAGGGAAGAACCCAACAATAGAGAGTGAATTCACTGTTTGTACAGGTCATAGCATTGCCGAGGAAACTGAGAGGAAACCCAGTTAGTGCCAATGGTAAACCTAACGCTTGTGCGTGCTCTCAAGAACTTGAGCATTTCCATAATCATCAAGGCTTTACCAACATCCATGTCAAGGATCCTGGCAACACAACATACCACCATGATGAACAACGATGGACGATGCAGATGCATAGGAAGATAACATCAACTCAGATTTCACCCTAGCGAGGCCAAGGAGACAAAATCTGGACGATCGACCGAGAGACATTTAGCACTCCGCTCCTAATGTTCTCCTTGACGTGCTGGTGTATCCCATTCATAGATATGGTTTGATAACTAGAACATCAAGTAAAAGGTCGGACTTCGGGAGCTCAAGAATCCATAAGGAGTAACTTATTGGAGTAAAACCCTACGAAATCCTTATGTGGAGGTGGCCAACTTCTTCAATCAAGATACTACAATAATAGGTCTTCCGGCTGGGTGTGTTGGCCATGACATCCACTTAACCGGTTTCAGAGAGACCATTATTATAGTTCTTGGGAAATGTTCCAACAATCATATCTGCCTGAGATTCAGATCTAGTTGGTGTTAGGATATTCCAGACTCATCGAGTCTAGGAAGAAAAATGAAAGTTTGCAACACAAATCGACGAGATGACGTTGCGAGATTCTCGGGAAATGAACTATGATAGCAAGCTCCAAAACACGAGCTGGTTCTGCTACACACATGTGAACACGTTGTCCTAGACAAACATTATCATATGGTAGTCTTAAAATAAAACACTACCGAGTTCAGGTGGGGAACCATCATTAATGACATCGAAGTCTCCACGCGTGGAAGTCCAAGGAGTTCACCTTGGACAGACTCCTTTATCTTTGAACAACTCAATCAGTGGCTTGGTGTGCTAGGAATACATATGGAGTGGAGGTAATTAATCTACCAAACCATAGTATACTTTGCACATGCATGACTGACTTGGGATGATTCCAGAGGAGCAAAAACAAACTTTCTCAAATTCATGGCGGCAACTTTCACTAAATGCACGTGTATAAGAGGAAGTCACTCCTTTCATCCGAACATATGCTTCATGAGCTAGCATGAACAAATGCTTTCAAAAGTTTCCAACACTAGCTTAATGTTCAGCAAAATTATGGAGAAGACAAGGATGTTGTCGATGGGCTCAACAACAATTCATCCAGATTCCCATGGAGATGGAATTCCATAACTATGTGATCAAGGTGATAGTATTGGTCAGACCCCAAGAATATAATGGTGTATGCTCGAGGAAAACCACGAGTAAAACAACATTACGAACATCGTTGGTACTGATTTGATTTGACGATAGCCCACACTCAAATCAAAGGATTGATAAGACAATAGGTCCAGCAATTGATCACAGGGACCAATCGATGAAGATATAATCTTTCTTCAACACACACTACACAAGAATATCCCTTTGGAACGAACTAAGTCAGGCAAGCTTTTATCTTCCAACTCTCCAAGTTGTTGTCTAGCTTAACCAACTAGCTCAGGGATATCCAACACAGATTCTTGGAGAAAGGGTGGTTCACCAGAACCCAACTTGATCACAAGCTCAACATAACAGTCAGGAAACCACCCGGTAACACTTCCAAGAAGATATTTGGAAAGTCACGAACCACCGGTATGTTACTAAACTCGAGAACAATCTTGCTTTTTAGGGCAAGACGATATGATCAAATGAGCGAGGACTTGACAAAATCCTAACTCATTAATCAAAGAGTGCACCAGGAAATAAGGACTGGATAGCACGGTCAATCTTAGAATGACGACTCAATAATCAGCACACTAAGTATGAGGTTGTTCTCCATTTAACTATCAAGCAACAAGGTTGCTAGGAGTATTGGTTTCACACATCACGATTCACTTGTCGACATTCCTGTTATAACAACACGGAACCGGGGAATGAGTAATGATGGCGAGAAGTATCACTGCATCAAGAGTTCATAGGATGGTGTGCAATTCCCATGATATTCCTGATATAAAAATGGTAATACTTCAAGGTAAAACAGACCAGAAGCTGGATTGGCATTTTGATCTGCGGAATACAACTGCTTTGACCCAATCCTGGATATGGAAGAGGTACTGGAGTTTGTTTCTCCTAGTTATTCCGCGATAGAATGGCTTGATGGACCACAAGAGTAATAGGCATCGATAAACGAACGCATGCATACTCTTGACTATCAATTGATAGACGGGGGTCAGGATACAACTACGGAGGGACAACTCAAAAGAACATATGATTTTCTGAGTTGTGAATGCATTGATTAGCATGTCGAACGAGTTCAACATATTTCTTCCGGACAACCCATGCGGAAAGGTAGAACTGGCAGAGTCACAACATAGAATCGAGAACTCATCAAGAGCTCTGGTTGTGATCTTTTGGTTCAAAGAACTTCTGCCATCAACGGTTCATAGTATTTGGAAGAAGGAAATACCACGGACCTCGAGGACTAT
The DNA here is from genome assembly GCF_018294505.1 of Triticum aestivum. Classification (NCBI taxonomy): domain Eukaryota; kingdom Viridiplantae; phylum Streptophyta; class Magnoliopsida; order Poales; family Poaceae; genus Triticum; species Triticum aestivum. The sequence continues at coordinate 113,077,063 of NC_057810.1, forward strand.
CGCAAAGGTTACTAATATCCTAAAGGAACTAGCAACACTATCAACATGATGTAAGTAGGGTGAATCTCGGGTTTAAGAACCCAGGAATAGAATACCTACTAACTAAATGGCATCACGGGATGCTTTCGATAATGACGGCCAGAATCATCACACTGGGACACAAATCATGGCTAAATTACTAGATGATCCCCTAAGACACCTACGGTCATAATACTAGCTCTAACATATATGTCAAGGCAATAAAGTACCTCAACTCACTGATTTGTGTGATTAATCTGACCAAAGGCACATCGGAAACAGGAGGAAGGGATTTGCAAATGCATCAGACTCTTTGGAAACCTGGGATGACTCGGACAGCATAACGGCTGTAAATGCTCAGAAAAGATTTGAGACATTCACAAAAATGGTGGCATAGCCACTCAGAAGCACCATATCAAGGTTTTTGAGATCAACAGTTAACATACAGAAGTAATAGGAACTGAAATGAGGCTTAAGTCCAACAATCTTATAAGTCTACGGTTTAGTAACACGTGATCCTGATAGGACGAAGAGAAAGCCTAGTTCCTTAACCCCGTAGAAGAGAAGATGATGACTCAGATCAGAAGGCCATGAGGTATAAGGAGTAAAAAGAGCCTTACGTTCCATCCCACAATCAATTCCCTTATATTAACTAAAGAATTTCTAGACTCAACTTCGACCAGTTTGGCTTGGTAACCCTACAGGCAGTCAAGCTCTGATACCAACGCTGTCAGGACCCCGACTCAATGCCACATCGATCTAGCATGTAACACCTCATATCACTTTGCGGCCTCACGCACGGTATTCCCATGGGTGTCGCCTTACCTTTGCCCGGGACCGTTTGCGTCTTTTGGCACACGTATACGATAGTGTCGCTATCATCCATATGATAAGGAGCCCGGCTGACATGGCTAGTCGTAAACCCAAAGTGGCACAAACTTACAGGGACAGGCATCCAGGACCCAACATCGAACGTGTCGGTCATCAGCGAGTGAATCCAGGATGTAGCACTGGGCTAGCAGGACTCCGGTGAACCGGGCTGTAGCGGGCTAACAGGACTCCGGTATTCATCACGTGACATTTCCCCGAAGGGACAGACACAGGAATGAAGAAGGACACATGCCGGCCAGCCTAAGTGTTCCGGAGCAGTAGCAAGCTACCATGGCTCAGTGGAAACACTAGGAGACATTTCCCGGTAAGAGAGGCTACTAAGGATAAACAACTAGATAGTCAGATCCCACACATATCAAGCATTTCAATAACATACACACAATATGCTCGATATGTGCAAATACGACATGGCATCACAACATGACTCTACGACTCAAGTATTTATTAGGCTCCGAGGAGCGAGATATTACAAACATGGGTCTCATGACCCAACACTCAGAGCATACAAGTCAAAGCACAAGCGGAAGCTATCATGTCTGAGTACAGACATCTATAAATGAAAAAAGGCTAAGAAGCCTGACTATCTACCAGATCCTGCCGAGGGCACAAGATCGTAGCTGAGGTAACAAGCTAAACGTCGAAGTCCAAGCGGAACTACTAGTGAGACTGAAGTCTCTCTGCAAAAACATAAAATAGGCAAACGTGAGTACAAATGTACCCAGCAAGACTTACATCAGATCTATCTACATATGCATCATTATCAACAAGGGGGTGGTGGGGTTTAACTGCAGCAAGCCAGCTTTGACTCGGTGGCTATCCTGAACTACGACTGCAAGTAACTCTTTTGAGGTGGCGCACACGAGTCCACATATTCACCATATCAATACACCACTATGGATCCGCTCTCGTCTCCCTACGAGAACGCCATCCATAGCACTCACGCTTATCTTGCGTATTTTAGAGTATCCACTTTCACTTGTCTATGAACTGTACAAGGGGTCCAAGTTTCCATATCCGAGGAATTCGGCTATTCGAATAGATGATGTTAACCCTGCAGGGGTGTACTTCTTCACACACGCTCTCGCCACTTACCGCCCTGTACACGTCATGTACCTCGGAAGCCGGGCGAGGGAGTCGGCCACGACCTGACTAACCGAACAAGTCTCTAGTCTAGGTTTATCGCCTATTCGGGTTCCATCCGCAAGGAGATCCGGCCGGGGTGTCGCTCACGGCCCCAAACGATGTTAGCAGGGTTCCCAAGCCCACCATCCGGGTGCCACTTGGTACACCGTGCCACTGTGCCTAGTCTGTCCCAAGCCCACCTGTACTGGGTGCCACTTGGTAGACTACTAACACTACCTACAAACACCAGAAACTAGTTGCAACTCCTGGACAGAGATCATGTTGATTAATAAGTCGAGAGGGGTCGAGTTACCGGAACCCAATGTGTGGTAGTAACTGGTCATGGATCACAAACACAGAACTCAGTTCCTGAGGACAGCTGCAATGAGACAACCCACCATGTACTCCTACATGGCCTCTCACCGCTACCTTTACCAAATCGTGTTCACACACTTAGCTCACACGCAGTAGGACATGTTCACACGCCTCTGATTCATCCCCGATGAATCAGACCTGACTCAACTCTAAGCAGTAGCAGGCATGACAAACAAACATGAATGAGTAGGCACAACAGGGCTCAAACAACTCCTACTCATGCTAGTGGGTTTCATCTATTTACTGTGGCAATGACAGGTCATGCAAAGGATAAAGGGGTTCAGCTACCGCAACAAGTAACAGATGAATCGTTGTTGTCCTAATGCATTAAAAGAGAGCAAGAGCAAGAGAGTGGGATTGTATCGGAATGAACAAGGGGGTTTTGCTTGCCTGGCACTTCTGAAGATAATATAGCTCTTCATCAGTGTCATCGGTCACATAGTCGATACACGTCTATCGAGAGGGGACAATCACCGGCAACAGAGAAAGAACACAATCAATGCAATGCAACAATATGATGCATGAGTGTGACATGGCAATATGCTGTGGTTTGGGCTAATGCAGCTAGCAACAAAGTTAAATGAAGTTGGTTTGAACCCTAAGTTCAAATCCAAGCTCCATATGTGAAATTCAAATGCCACTTATATGATTTGTGCTAAACAGCAGCTATAAGTTGTTCTAACATGCATGAAAATGGTACAGATGGATTCCTTGAATTTTTGTGATAATTTTTCATATATAATTTATTTAATTCTGACTTACGATTGATTTACTATGATTTATTGAAGTTTATACAATTTTCTGGAATTTCCTGAATATTTAGAATTAAAATAATTCCAGTAATTCATTATTGCGTCAGCCTAACATCATCATGACGTCAGCGGGTCAACAGGGGCTGGTCCGGGTCAAACCTGACCAGTGGGGTCCACTGGTCAGTGACTAGTGCTGGTTAGTGACACTGACAGGTGGGACCAGGTCAACAGCCACGTCAGCTTGGTCAAAGCTGACGTGTGGGCCCACGGTGGTTAGGTTAAACTTAACAGAAAATGATAAGGATTAAATAAGGGCGTGGGGCCCATACGTCAGCGGCTCTGGGGAGGTTAGCTGGACGTGATTAGTGCTAATCACGCGGCCACCACGGCTAGTGACGCCGGTGACCATGGCGGCGGCGGGACCTCGCCGGAGTTGCTCGGGATGGCGCTATAGCCCGCGGCTGGTCGCGCTGAGGGCACCAAGAGGGAGCCCGTGCTCCCGCGCATCTAGTGGCGCACGCAGCTGGGCACAGGGAGGCCGGGGTTCGCCAGAAACGAGCTCCTGGCAGCGGCCGGAGTTCGGCCATGTGCGGGGTTGGGGCTGCGGCGCGCTAGGGGAGAAGCTGATGGTCCAGACGGCATCCGCGGGCCACCAGAAGCGCGCTGGTGCCACGGGTTCGAGCAGAGGGGCTCAGGTCAGGAGAGCTACGCGGCCATGGCGGACGGCGGTGCTCGGGAATATGGGCGGGGGTGCTACGGCACGGGAACGAGCAAAACGAAGGAGGGGAAACGGAGTGGAGCTCACAGCGAGTTCGTCGGCGGTCTCATTGGGCTCGGGGACGGGTTGTGGACGACATATCGGCGACGGAGATCGGCGGTGCCCAAGGTTGAAGATGATGTCGATGGCGGCGATACGGTGCGTCCCCGGTTGCGTGACTCGTTGAGGAGGCGTAGAAGGCGGAGGTGGAGCTCTCGGGCACGTCAGAGGGGCGAGGGGGAGGCGGTGGCCGCGGCAGCAGCAAGCTGCGGCGACGGGTTCCGCTCAGGCGCGTGAGGGAGAGAGAGCAGAGGAGGGGGAGGAGCGAGGGGGAGCGCGAGGGGTTCCAGGGAGGGTGAGAGAGAGGCCAGGGGTGTCGTGGCGTCTCCAGGCGCATCGAGGAGGGAGGCAACCAGGCAGGAGGTGGCCAAGCGCGGTGGCGGTGCTCGCCACCGAGCTGCTTCGTGCGCTGGCACGGGAAGAAGACAGGCATGCCCCCTGGTGGTTGGGCTGCACAGTGTTGGGCTGTCCAGGTGGGCTTCGGTGAGCGCCAGGTAAGTTACAGGTGAGTTGCTCTGTTTTAATTCTGTTCTGTTTTATTTTTATTTAATCTTTTGCCACTGTTTTGAATTTAAAATAATTCAAACAATGCCAAAAGCTCTTCTGAATATTTTTATTTTGCTAGATGGACTTTTCCAAAAGTGTCAGGACCCCGACTCATTGCCACATCGATCTAGCATGTAACACCTCATATCACTTTGCGGCCTCACGCACGGTATTCCCACGGGTGTCGCATTACCTTTGCCCGGGACCGTTTGCGCCTTTTGGCACACGTATATGACAGTGTCGCTAGCATCCATATGATAAGGAGCCCGGGCTGACATGGCTAGTCGTAAACCCAAAGTGGCACAAACTTACAGGGACAGGCATCCATGACCCAACATCGAACGTGTCGGTCATCAGCGAGTGAATCCAGGCTGTAGCACTGGGCTAGCAGGACTCCGGTGAACCGGGCTGTAGCGGGCTAACAGGACTCCGGTATTCATCGCGTGACATTTCCCCGAAGGGACAGACACAGGAACAAAGAAGGACATATGCCGGCCAGCCTAAGTGTTCCGGAGCAGCAGCAAGCTACCATGGCTCAGTGGAAACACTAGGAGACATTTCCCGGTAAGAGAGGCTACTAAGGATAAACAACTAGATAGCCAGATCCCACACATACCAAGCATTTCAATAACATACACACAATATGCTCGATATGTGCAAATACAACATGGCATCACAACATGACTCTACGACACAAGTAAATATTCAATAAGCTCCGAGGAGCGAGATATTTACAAACATGGGTCTTATGACCCAACAATCAGAGCATACAAGTCAAAGCACATGCGGAAGCTTAACATGTCTGAGTACAGACATCTATAAATGAAAAAGGCTGAGAAGCCTGACTATCTACCAATCCTGCCGAGGCACAAGATCGTAGCTGAGGTAACAAGCTAAACGTCGAAGTCCACGCGGAACTACTATCGAGACCGAAGTCTCTCTGCAAAAACATAAAATAGGCAAACATGAGTACAAATGTACCCAGCAAGACTTACATCAGAACTAACTACATATGCATCATTATCAACAAAGGGGTGGTGGGGTTTAACTGCAGCAAGCCAGCTTTGACTCGGTGGCTATCCTAAACTACGACTGCGAGTAACTCTTTTGAGGTGGCGCACACGAGTCCACATATTCACCATATCAATACACCACTATGGATCCGCTCCCGTCTCCCTACGAGAACGCCATCCATAGCACTCACGCTTACCTTGCGTATTTTAGAGTATCCACTTTCACTTGTCTATGTACCATGTAAGCATCCATGAAGTCCATAACCACGGACCCGGCTATTCGAATAGATCATATTAATCCTGCAGGGGTGTACTTCTTCACACACGCTCTCACCACTTACCGCCGTTTACACGACATGTACTCGGCAACCATCAAGCGGAAGCCCAACGTGGGTGTCGGCCACGGCCTACCTAAACACCTAAGTCTCTAGTCTAGGTTTATCGCCTATTCGGGTTCAATCCATGAGGAGATCCGGCCGGAGTTTCGCTCACAGCCCCAAACGATGTGAACAGGGTTCCGTGACACCAAACGGGCGCCCGGTATACCCGTCCACGTGCCTACCGCATCACAGCCCACCCCTACGGTCAGCGCTGCCCACGGCCTCCAGCATACTACAAACACCAGAAACTACTTGCAACTCCTGGACAGAGGACAAGGGTGATTAAGAAGCCGAGAGGGTCCATTGGTTTCGGGCCCAATGCGTGGTAGTAGCTGAATCATGGATCACAAACACAGAACTCAGTTCTTGAGGACGGCTGCAATGAGACAACCCACCATGTACTCCTACATGGCCTCTCACCGCTACCTTTACCAAATCGTATTCACACACTTAGCTCACACACAGTAGGACATGTTCACACACCTCTGATTCATCCCGGATGAATCAGACCTGACTCGACTCTAAGCAGTAGCAGGCATGACAAACAAGCATGAATGAGTAGGCACAACAGGGCTCAAACAACTCCTACTCATGCTAGTGGGTTTCATCTATTTACTGTGGCAATGACAGGTCATGCAAAGGATAAAGGGGTTCAACTACCGCAGCAGGTAACAGATGAATCGTTGTTGTCCTAATGCAGTAAAAGAGAGCAGGAGCGAGAGAGTGGGATTGTATCGGAATGAACAAGGGGGTTTTGCTTGCCTAGCACTTCTGAAGATAACATTGAGTCTTCATCAGTGTCAACGATCACATCATCGGTATCGCGTCTATCGAGAGGGGACAAATACCGGCAACACAGAAAGTAACACAATCAATGCAATGCACAATATGATGCATGTTCATGACATGGCAATATGAATGTGTTTTGGGCTAATGCAACTAGCAACAGATTAAATGAAGTTGGTTTGAATATAAAATTCAAATTCAAACTCCATATGTGATTATTCAAATGCCATTTAATTGATTTGTGCTAAACAGCAGCTATAAGTTGTTCTAACATGCATGAAAGTGGTACAGATGGATTCCTTGAATTTTTCTGATAATTTTTCATATATAATTTATTTAATTTGGAGTTACGGTTAATTTTCTATGATTTTTAGAAGTTTTAGGCATTTTCTGGAATTTCAGAATTAAATTAAATCCAGAAAACATTACTGCGTCAGCATGACGTTGGCATGACGTCAGCAAGTCAACAGGGGTCGGTCAGGGTCAAACCTGACGTGTGGGGTCCACACGTCAGTGTCACAGGGCTGCTTAGCTCACTGACAGGTGGGACCGGTCAACAGCCACATCAGCTAGGTCAACTCCGACGCGTGGGGCCACTGTGGTTAACTTAAACTAAACAGGGGTTAACCGTGGTTAGTTAAGGGCGTGGGGCCCATATGTCAGTGAGAGATAGGGCTGTTAGCAGGGTCATTAGCGACTAAGTAAGTGCGCCACGTCGGCATCACCGGAGACCAGCCGGCGGCGACCCCAGGACACGGCGGGGCACGCCGGACTTGCGCTAGAGGCGTCAGCTTGGCGCGCTGAGGGCACCAGGGGATGGCCCTTGCTCTCGCGCATCCAGAGGACCAAGTGGGAGGTCGTGGGGTCGCCGGAACTCATGCCGGCGACGAGCTTTGGCGGCGATGGTGTTCGGTGGTGCTCGGGCGCGTCGCTACGGTGCATCAGTGAGCAAATGGAGAGGCTGGGCAGCACCTGCTAGTCATGGGGAGCGCTAAGAGCAGCTCAGTGAGGCCAGGGGAGCATGGAGGCTATGCGTGCAGCAGCAATGGCGGACGGTGGCTTCGGTGCTCGTGGGGAACGGCGCTACGGCACGGAGGGGAGCATGCTGAGTTAGGGGAGAGCGTCAGTGACTCACGGCGATGACGAGGGGACGCTCGGCGAGGTCGGGGACGATCCGGAGCCGGCGAATTTGACGAAGATGGCCGGCGGGTCCGAGGTAGAAGACGACGGCGATGGCGGCGATGCAGGGCTTCCGGAGGGCTGTGGATCGGTGGGGAGGGAGAGAGGGTCGAGGCGGAGCTCCTGGGTGCATCGACGAGGCTAGGGGTGGCCGGTGGCCATGGGTACGGCGACGATGACGGCGAGCTCTGCTCGGTCGCGGGAGGGGAAACAGAGGAGCGAGGGGGAGGGAGGTCTAGAGAGCGAGGGAGAAGTGAGAGGGGGTCGGGGCTGCGTGGCGTCGCGGGAGGGAACCAGGGGAGGAGGAGGCAGCCAGGCAGGGAGGAGGTGGCCGGGGCGCGTGGCCGCGCGCGCCGGGCGCGTGCCCGTCCTCCTGGCAGAGGAGGAAGGCGACAGGGGAGGGAGGCGGTGGTGGGCTGGGCCAGCGGGAGGAGCTGGCCAGCTGGGCCGGCTACAGGTAAGTGGCCCAGGTAGGCTTCTGTTCTTTTTATTTTTTTCTTCTGTTTTGTTTTATTTAATTTATTTTGCCACTGTTTTGAATTTAAAATAATTCAAACAATGCCAAAAACTCCTCTGAATATTTTATATTGCTAAATGGACTTTTCCAAAAGCTTATAAAATATATCAGGGGTATTTGAAATTATATTCTAATTATATGAATATAATTCAAATTGAAATAGCTAATGAATTAAATCCAAAGTCCCAAAAATAATTCCTTAAAAATGTTCAATATTTTGGTTGGGACCAGAACCCTTACCAAAAATTATCAAACATTTAAGAAGAGCATTTTGGAGCAATGAATGAGATTTCTAGGGTTTTTGCCCCTCTTTTATTTAAGTTTTTGAGGCTTCCAAAATTCCCTCAGTTCAAATTTTCAGAATTTAAACATGATGCACACATGAGCTAGCCTAGAGCACTACCAGCAGCTAGGGATGTGACAAAAAGCTCATAAAATATTTCAGGGGTATTTGAAATTATATTCTAGTTATATGAATATAATTCAAATTCAAATAGCTAATGATTTAAATTCAAAGTCCCAAAAATAAATCCTTAAAAATGTTCAATATTTTGGTTGGGACCAGAACCCTTACCAAAAATTATCAAACATTTAAGAAGAGCATTTTGGAGCAATGAATGAGATTTTTAGGGTTTTTGCCCTTCTTTTATTTAAGTTTTTGAGGCTTCCAAAATTCCTCAGTTCAAGTTTCAAAAATTTAAACATGATGCACAGATGGAAGCAAGCATAGGTCAGGCCAGAACTAGGGATGTGACAAGAGGGTTAGAAAAACGCAGAAATTTTGCAAAGTTGGGTGTTTGGTTCATAGGAATTTGAAAAACACAGGAATCCTGATAAACAAAATCAAACAATAAAAGGTACTCCCTCTGTTCACTTTTATAAGACCTCGAAGACATTAGTATGAAAGGCTAGTCATAGTGGAAGTAAGGGCCTGTATAAAACAGAAAACTATGTAACCTGTGCAAAAAACAGAAAATAAAAAATAAAAAAAACCTAATATTCATACTAATGGCGCATCACATGACAGTGCGCCATTAGTATGACAAAGCATACTAATGGCGCATCACTGGACAGTGCGCCATTAGTATGCCGCGGTCACTAATGGCGCATCCCATTGTAGTGCGCCATTAGTATGCCAAAGCACCTGGGTATACATGGCCCCTGGGAGGCATACTAATGGTGCACCCTGGCCTATACTAACGGCGCACCAGTGGTGCACCATTAGTATACCAGATACTAATGGCGCACCAGTGGTGCGCCATTAGTAAAAATTACTAATGGCGTGCTAGTAATGGTGCACCACTGATGCACCATTAATGGCCAAATTAGGTGCGCCATTAGTAGGGTTTTTTCTAGTAGTGATCTTCAGGCGTGTCCTGTGAGGAATTCATGAAGAGAGACTTTTTGCAATCCTTCGAACGACCTTCCTGCCCGGGCATATCATCCATATCCTCATTAGCATGCCGATAGCCCAATACGTCATATGGTTGACTCATGAGATCTATGTCATAGTCATATGCGTTTGTATTGAGGAAACCCATAGGGTCGACCTCCGTCTCATCATCCATTCTCTGTTCTACGGGACCGATTACATCAGCCATTACTATTGCACCCCCTTCATCACATCGTCCGCCGCTCTCACTCGGCACTACAAGAGCTGGTAATTGCGTAGGCGGGGTGGTGGTCTTCGCACATGCTTGTTAATGTGTGGTTATTGGTGTGCTCTCGGCCGGCTCCAGACGATTAAGATTCTTCGGCCATAGCAGCACCCAACCCTTGCAGCTTCCAATCCGCGGCGGGGTCTCGTCGTCCTCTCCCACATGTTGTACTTGATGAGGCAACGCCTCATGCCCCGATTTCACACTGGACAAGCTAACCCTGAAGTGCCCAGTGCGGATAGGCTGGTTGTGGAATGTGGGTTTCAAGGGGTTCAATATCATCCCCTTTTCCACGTCGACCTTCTGGCCTTTTATCAAGTAGAGTATGGTGCACGGGGTTTCTTCGCCCAGCAAAAACATATGTCTGTGGCGTAAAACATCTGAAAGGCAAAGAAAATGGAATATTCTATATAGATATATGTTGGTGCGACATGTAATTACCGTGACGGCGTCGAGCTTAGCTAAAGACGAAGGCCCACCTAGTGCGCCAGAGACTGAGGACAGGCGACTATGAGCAGGAGCGACCGCGAGAGGAGGCCAGGTTGCGTGAGCAACTGATGGTGCGGTGTTGTTGTTGTTCATGGAGTTGCTCTCGACGAAACTGGGCATCGGGAAACCATGTACCGTCTTGTATGGATTTTCCTTCGTCCAGTTGATGATAGCTGGAACCACGTTAGTAGCAAAATCATTTTTGCAGGCAGTTACAGCTGCATTGACTACCTGCTGTAGCAACTCATTTTTCTCCTCGGCTGTTTTTTCCGCGTCCTCAACTGCTTTTTTCTCGACCGCAAGCTTCACCTTCACGTGGATGTCCACCTGACTAAACTTCTTTTTCTGCTTCTTGGCCTCCGAGCCCTCGTTGTAAAACACCTTCCACGTGGCGTCGTCTCCAGCACCATGCACATGACCATATTGTGGCCGCTGGACCAAAGGGAGTCCCTTAAGTTTGTTCAAGGCCCGGTTGAGAGGGGTGTCCCACTTGGGCCTCATCGGAGAAGTAGGGCTTTCGGCTGCAAGTTGGTGATGCTTCTACAGTAGTCTAATCAATTTCCTCGTGATTTGGTCCATGTAGAAACCTTTTTCTCCTTGTCCCACTTGTAGCAGGCCCTGTTGAAGTCATGCTCCAAGGGGTTGGTGAACTTCGTGAAGGGGTCTGGGAGACCCACGGCTTCACGTTCCGCGTCCTCCTTGTCCCATATGGGCCTTTTACCGAGGTAGCCACGGCTTCCGAGGCGATGCTTCCTCGTGTTCCTTTGCTGAAGGCTCTTGAATTTCGCAGCCTTAGCCTTGGCTGCCTCGGTAGCGCAGGTGTCCTTGAACTTTTCGAACTCCTCTTCTGTAAGTGTCGAATTTACCTCCAGAATCTTGGACAGGGGTTCCTGAGCCTCAATAGCTCGTTCCACCCTCCCTTTCCAGGAGGCCAAATCATTGCTGAACATGCCCATGGCATGATTGTTAATCTTTTTCATCTTCGGATCATCCCACGGTGGTTCTTTGTTATCACCTCGGTCGGGGAACTTGAATCTCTTGTGCAACTTCATGAGGAGCAACTGCGTCAAATGTTCTTTACTCCTTAAGTTATCATCATTGATGCTTGCGCATTCCCGTAGGATGCATCCTACTTGGTTCCTATAGCACTTGCGAGGTTCTTCTGGCTCAAGTGGCTCAAACTTGCCAGGTACCATCTTTGTGATCACAAGTCGTCCAATCCCTAGTTTGTTAGGTTTTTGTATCCTCTGCTTCTTATGCTTCCTCTTTTCGGTAGCGGCATCGACACCGGTACCTTCCCCGCCGGTATCTTCCCCACTGGTACCTTCCCTGCCGGTCTCGGCGCCGCCATCAGTGCCGTTGCCATCGGTGTCGATGTCGGCGTTAGTACCATCATCGAGGCCGACCTGCAAACCTTGCTTAGCAGTCAAATAGTCAAGGTACTCTTGTTCACCCTCATAATCCATCTCGTCTGCATCTTGGTCAGAAGGCCCAGATTCTTCGTTGACATGTTTCCTATGATGAAGTGTCCTCATTTATTTCTAAAAGTATGAAAAAAATGAGAAATGACATAAGAAAGAAATCTATGTGCCAGCACTCGATATGCCAACTACCTAGCACAAATCATGCCAAAATTCACGGCAAATTTTGGCATGACCTTTGCTAAAAAAATGGACATATCGAGCACCTCAAATTTACCGGAACAGAAATGAATCAACATTCCGGCGTAACATAGGCCACTCGGATCATTTACCAAATTTGAACCAAAACATCACATGTCCAAATGACATGTTCAAATTCCAAACATGACATATCCACATATCACTGCCATAACTAAAACCTAAGTAAATTAACCAAAGAACCATGCTAGCAGAGAGAGAGAGGGGGGGGGGGGTTTACAGAGGGTGCAGGGGCGAGGAGGCAGGCCCGACAACGACCAAGGTTGGGAGGGGAGGAATTAGAGGAGGGAGGCAAGGGCCGACGGGTCGGGGGCGAGCGCCGGGGCCGGGGGCGAGCGCCGGGGCCGGGGGCGAACGCCGGGGCGCGGAGGTGCGACGGGGGAAGAGAGAGTGGGGATTTGGGGGGAAAAGAGGCAGGATGAAGCAGGGAGAGTGAGAATTTTGGGTTAAGTGGACGGAGTAGTAGCGCGTTTAGACCAAACGCGCTGCTACTACCTTCACTAGCTGTAGCAGTTTTATAAGGAAATCGCTACCGCTAGCTTAAATTTAGCTCTTTTTCAGTAAACCGCTACTACTGTAACCAATTTTCCTTTTTCTTTCCATTTATTTTCTGACACTTTTCCCGATAGCAGTGAACGAAGAGAAGGCGATATATATTGCATCATTTGACAATTAAATATGTATACAAAATAGGAGCATACATATTACATCATTGGACCCATGCATAATAATGGCTAAGTGTGTATACACAATAGGAATATATACATATATATATATATATTACATGATTTGACCGATAACATACGGTTCCTCAGCGTTTTCGTTTTCGTTTTTTAGTCAACTTCTTTCTCTTCTTATTCGTCGAAGAATAATTGAGCCCCTCATTGTGACTTTGCCTTTTCCATGGAGTACGATTTTTCTTAGGTAATGTAGTATTGATTCTTATTTTGACATATACTTCATCATCATTGTCATCTTTCCTCATTGGGTTGTCGTACTGTCGTGGAATTGTCACGTCAGATGTCCTAGTGAAAGGACTTAATCGCGGAGCCATCGCAACTAGGAAGCTTGAAGGGGTTAATTGGGACAAGAGACACGGGAGGTTTATACTAGTTCGGCCCCTTACGATGAAGGTAAGGCCTACGCCTAGTTGGGTTGGTATTGCATGATGTTTCGATGACCAGGGAGCGAGATACGCTATGCCCGGTTCTCGACGAGTTGTTTCTTACCCTTAGCCGCCAGCGGGTCGCCCCCTTATACACATGGGTTGGCGCCCTGCGGCTTACAGAGTCCCGGCCGGCTCATAAACAGTGTCCGACTCGGTGACTAGTTAATTCTATCTTACAATACGAGTCATGCCATTTTTGCAGTTTACTACAACGGGCCTCCAGTTGCTGGTGGGCTTTAGGCCCTTTATTGAACCGCCATCTTCATGCTTGGTCTTGGGCTTCTTTCTAATGAGTCTTCCTTGCGTAACCCGGCCCCTCCTGGGAGTCTTACAAAAATAGTTATATCCCCAACATTAGGCCCAAATTGATTTGAACGAGTTCATGTCAATCTTAAAATACCTTAAAAATAAACCTTCAGCCTTCTGCTTGTGTAAAGGTTTTTAACCCGCCATGACATCATCTTCTGGATCCATGTTAGCCCTTCATGACATCATCTTTACTTAAATTCATTTTTTACTCCGCCATATCTTCCAACGGATCTTGGCTTTTAGTGACCGCTCCAAAAACCGAGGCCTCGGGGCCGCTGGATAATGATGTTTAGTCTCCTCGTTTCTCGCACCGTCCCGGTCGGCCCTTCCTATAAATAGGCTCGACCTAGGTCATCTCCATTTTCTTCCTCAGTCGTTCATCTTCTTCCTCTCGCTGTCTCTTTGCCGCTCGAGTTCTGCTACCGCCGCCTTCGCAGATCTCCTCGTCCTCACCAACTCAGGCCGCTGCATCAACCTGACTTGACCGTGAAAATACGACGGACCTCCGCAGCAACTCCGCATCTGTAAGTTTCCTCCTTCTTGTTCCTCAGATCCACATTAAGGCTTCTTCGAGTTCGTCGGCGTTCGTAATAGCCTGAGTCAAACCCTCGATAGTTGTTTACCTCCAATGTCCCCTTTTGATCTTCAGATAATGTAGAACAGTTGCGGTAGTTATTTCACACCCATTTCCAACTGCAAATAGATCCCTCTCTGTGTACAGAAGCCTTGTTTAGCACTGATGAACTTATCGGTACTAGTTTTAGGTCTAGATTTTTTTCCTTTCTGTGCACCTGTTTGATCCAAAATAATATCCACCAACTGCGAAACCTGTTTCTGTTAAGCCCATTTAACTCTAGCGGCCCTCATTGCCGGTTTAAAATAGACAATGTTAATTGACAACCTTGCCAGCTCTTGGCAACTTAAAATGTCTTTTAACTGTTACTGTGTCAGGACCCCGACTCAATGCCACATCGATCTAGCATGTAACACCTCATATCACTTTGCGGCCTCACGCACGGTATTCAAACGGGTGTCGCCTTACCTTTACCCGGGACCGTTTGCGCCTGTTGGCACACGTATATGACAGTGTCGCTAGCATCCATATGATAAGGAGACCGGGCTGACATGGCTAGTCGTAAACCCAAAGTGGCACAAACTTACAGGGACAGGCATCCGTGACCCAGCATCAAACGTGTCGGTCATCAGCGAGTGAATCCAGGCTGTAGCACCGGGCTAGCAGGACTCCGGTGAACCGGGCTGTAGCGGGCTAACAGGACTCCGGTATTCATCGCGTGACATTTCCCCGAAGGGACAGACACAGGAACGAAGAAGGACACATGCCGGCCAGCCTAAGTGTTTCGGAGCAGTAGCAAGCTACCATGGCTCGGTGGAAACACTAGGAGACATTTCCCGGTAAGAGAGGCTACTAAAGATAAACAACTAGATAGTCAGATCCCACACATACCAAGCATTTCAATAACATACACACAATATGCTCGATATGTGCAATACAACATGGCATCACAAAATGACTCTACGACTCAAGTAGTTTATCCAATAGGCTTAGAGGAGCGAGATGTTACAAACATGGGTCTCATGACCCAACATTCAGAGCATACAAATCAAAACACAAGCGGAAGCTATCATGTCTGAGTACAGCCATCTATAAATGAAAAAGGCTGAGAAGCCTGACTATCTACCAGATCCTGCCGAGGGCACAAGATCGTAGCTGAGGTAACAAGCTAAACGTTGAAGTCCACGCGGAACTACTAGCGAGACCGAAGTGTCTCTGCAAAAACATAAATTAAGCAACGTGAGTACAAATGTACCCAGCAAGACTTACATCAGAACTAACTACATATGCATCATTATCAACAAAGGGGATGGTGGGGTTTAACTGCAGGAAGCCAGCTTTGACTCGGTGGCTATCCTGAACTACGACTGCAAGTAACTCTTTTGAGGTGGCGCACATGAGTCCACATATTCACCATATCAATACACCACTATGGATCCGCTCCCGTCTCCCTGCGAGAACGCCAACCATAGCACTCACGCTTATCTTGCGTATTTTAGAGTATCCACTTTCACTTGTCTATGAACTGATATAAGCAACCCAGAAGTCCTTTACCGCGGACACGGCTATTCGAATAGATGATGTTAACCCTGCAGGGGTGTACTTCTTCATACATGTTTCCACCACTTAGCGTCTGCACACGACATGTGCTCGGCAGACTTCAAGCGAAAGCCGACGTGGGTGTAGACCCCGAACTACCTAAACACTCAAGTCTCTAGTCCAGGTTTATCGCCTATTCGGGTTCCATCCATGAGGAGATCCGGCCGGAGTTTCGCTCACAGCCCCAAACAATGTGAATAGGGTTCCGTGACACCAAACGGGCGCCCGGTATACCCGGCCACGTGCCTACCGCATCACAGCCCACCCCTACGGTCAACGCTGTCCATGGCCTCCAGCATACTACAAGCACCAGAAACTACTTGCAACTCCTGGACAGAGGACAAGGGTGAATAAGAAGTCGAGCGGGGTCATATTTCAGGGCCCAATGTATGGTAGTAGCTGAATCATGGATCACAAACACAGAACTCAGTTCCTCAGGACGGCTTCAATGAGACAACCCACCATGTACTCCTACATGGCCTCTCACCGATACCTTTTACCAAATCGTGTTCACACACTTAGCTCACGCATAGTAGGACATGTTCACACACCTCTGATTCATCCCCGATGAATCAGACCTGACTCAACTCTAAGCAGTAGCAGGCATGACAAACAAACATGAATGAGTAGGCACAACAGGGCTCAAACAACTCCTACTCATACTAGTGGGTTTCATCTATTTACTGTGGAATGACAGGTCATGCAAAGGATAAAGGGGTTCAGCTACCGCAGCAAGTAACAGATGAATCGTTGTTGTCCTAATGCAGTAAAAGAGAGCAGGAGCGAGAGAGTGGGATTGTATCAGAATGAACAAGGGGGTTTTGCTTGCCTGGCACTTCTGAAGATAATATAGTTCTTCATCGGTGTCATCGATCACATCGCCGGTACACGTCTATCGAGAGGGGACAATTACCAGCAAACAAGGAAGAACGCAATCAATGCAATGCGACAATATGATGCATGAATGTGACATGGCAATATGATGTGATTTGTGCTGATGCAACTAAACCAGATTAAATGAAGTTGGTTTGAATCCAGGATTCAAATTCAAACTCCACATGTGGTTATTTAAATGTCATTTAATTGAATTGTGCTAAACAGCAGCTATAAGTTGTTCTAACATGCATGAAAATGGTATAGATGGATAGATTGGATTTTTCTGATAATTTTTCATATATAAATTATTTCATTTGGAGTTACGGTTAATTTTCTATGATTTATTGAAGTTTTAGCTATTTCTGGAATTTCCTGATTATTAATAAAATAAATTAAATTCCAGAAAAGGAATATTGCGTCAGCATGGCGTCATGCTGACCTCAGCAGAGTCAACAGGGGCTGGTCCGGGTCAAACTGACCTGTGGGCCCTGCGTGTCAGTGTCTGGACTAACTAACCTAATTAAAATTAACCCTAACTAACTTGGTTAGCCGGGCGGGGCCCGCATGTCAGTGGGAGAGAGGGGAGAGTCAAACCGGGCAGTGGGGTCAACCCACGCGGGTCAAGGGTCAACGGTCGCCGGTGTTTAGCCGACGGCGAGCCCGACGCGGCGGCGAGAGTGGTTTTGGCCGTTTCGGCAACCAAACGAGCCGCGGAGGGTGGCTATGGGTAGCTGGGAACATGCCGCAACTTCTGGTGGAGTCGGTTGGGGTCGGGGCGGTGTCGGCGCTCGCCACGCCTCGCCTCTGTCCTTCTGGCGAGGGAGGAAGACGATAGGGGAGGGAGGCAGCGGTGGGCTGGGCCGGAACGGAAGCTGGGCCGGCTCTGCTGCAGGTGAGCGCCAGGTAAGTGGCTGGGCTGCTGGTGGGCTACCAGGTAAGGCCAGGTAAGTTGCTGTGTTTTATATTTCTGTTCTGTTTTCTATTTTTTTTAAATTTGTTTTGCCACTGTTTTGAATTTAAAAATAATTCAAACAATGCCAAAACCTCCTCTGAATATTTTTGTTTTGCTAGATGGACTTTTCCAAAAGCTCATAAAATATTTCAGGGGTATTTGAAATTATATTCTAATTATATGAATATAATTCAAATTCAAATAGCTAATGATTTAAATTCAAAGTCCCAAAAATAAATCCTTAAAAATGTTCAATATATTTGGTTTGGATCAAAACCCTTGCCAAAAATATTAAACATCTAAGAAGAGCATTTTGGAACAATGAATGAGATTTTAGGATTTTTGCCCTTTTTTTATTTAGGGTTTTGAGGCTTCCAAAGTTCCTCAGTTCAAGTTTCAAAATTTAAACATGATGCAAACACCAGGCAGCACCAGAGGCTTGGGATGTGACATACTGATTCCCATAGCGGCTTAAGCAACCAGATATAGTCAGCCATATGTCATTAGGCCCCTTCTTAAGCTGCCATCTTGATTAAACTTAACATGATTTCCTCCGGGTTAAATTTGAACCGGAACCTCTTATTTTGTCATATGCTTCAATCTACGTAATGGCACCCAAGGCTCCTAAAGCTCCCGTGACCTGCAACTGGGTTAAATCCATTGTTACAGAGAGCATCTTGTCTGATTTTGTGAAATCCGTCCATCTGCCCTAGACGAAGGAGGTCATGTCTTATCGTGCTCCTAACCCGTCAGAGGAGAAGCCTCAACCCAAAAAAGGGGAGGTAATCGTGTTTACTAATCACATGAACCGGGGCTTCGCTCCACCCGGTTGAAAATTCTTCAGGGATATTTTGCATTTCTTTGACCTCAGACCTCAAGACATCGGGCCCAATTCCGTGTCAAACATCTGCAACTTCCAAGTCTTCTGCGACGTGTACCTTGGAGAAGAGCCCAATATATTTTTATTCAGAGAGTTGTTCTATTTAAACCGGCAGAATGAACGTGCCAACGGGCCCAGTCTTGAACTTGGTGGCATCTTGATTCAGCGGCGGAGAGACTGCCTCTTTCCTTATGCTGAACTGCCGAGTCACCCAAAGGATTGGAATCAGACGTGGTTCTACTGCCAAGACACTTCTCCGGCTGAAGAAAATCCTTTGCCCGGCTTCCGCGCCCTGCGCCTTGAGTCCAACCACCCGCTGCCGGATAAACTGACTACTGTTGAACGTCTGCCACTTTCTCCCACTATTAGAAAAATCAAAGCTCTTTTGGGAAACTGCTTAGACGCATTGACCTGGTCCGAGTCTGGGTTACTTGGCGAGTGCTTCCGTTAAGCCGCCGCCCCGGCTTAATGTGCACTTACTCCGGCGAGACAGATGACCCACTGCGTCATAGCCCCGATGACTTACCAGAAGATGTGGTGGAAGCCATGATCCAATCGTTGTTGAAAGAGGGCACGGTGATTAGTAATGCCTTTGGCTTACTTCCCTTCTGCAAGAAGAACCCGACCCCTGCTGTGAGTCACCAACCTCAATGAATACTCTTTACTATATTACATCTTGCTTTTACTCATAACCCCTTATAATTTTTCACAAGCCGATGACAACTTATGGAAGGTCAAATATGACCATGAGGCGGCCAAACAAGCCAGAGCGGCAAAGAGAGCTGAAAGGAAAGCCGCCAAAACAGGAACTTCAAGGAAGAAGAAACCAAGCGCTTCGGATTTACTCAAATTGGATGACACTTCTGATGAAGAAGAGGTAATCCTTAACTCTCTTGACTCTTTTGTCATTATTTTATTGACATTCTATCCTTTCAGGAGGATACGGGGAACAACCAAGCGATTGACGAAGAGGTAACTATATTCTCCTCTGACTCAAAGCCTTTGCCAAAGCAAAAAATCCGAAGGGTGACCCGAAAGTAAGATTTTCACATCCTCTAGCTTACCAAGATCCTCAATTTCTTTTGAAGCAACAATAGTTTGAAAGCCGGAGGCAGACCCGGAACAACAAGGATGTACAACTCTCCTCCGGCATACCTGACGTAACCAAGAAGCGTCGGACTAAGGTTATCTCCAGTTTACGTTCTGTTTTACCTTTGGCGGGTTTATTTCGCCAACCTCTCAATTCATCTGACTCCAATTATCAGGATACCTCTCCTTCCTCTGGCGAGTCTGTCACATCCCTGGTCCTGTTATGCACTAGGCTAGACCTTCGTGTGAGCATCATGTTTTAATTCAAATGAAATTTGAATTGAGGAATTTTCAAAAGCCTCAGAAGACCTCTAAAAATAACCAACATTTAAATCTCATCAAATGAGTCCAAAGAAATGTTCCTGTTACTCTGTGAAAATATTGGTAAGAGGTAAAATTCAAACCAATATTTTTGGAATCACAGAATTATTTATTTTGGGCCTTTGACATAAACCCATGACATATTTGAGTTGAATTTATTTCTATTATATAAGAAATAAAGTTCAAATATTTTTGTAAGTTGCCTGTGACCTTGGACTAGTTCCTGAGCTCACATACAATTTACAAAAAGTTTTAAAAAAATGATTTGATATTTTAAATAAAATAAAAACCAATTGCAGAAAATAGGAAACAAAAACAAATAAAAGAAAGAGAGACACTCACCTGGCAACTTACTGTGCGGCCCAGCACTGTAGCCAGTGCTGGCCCAGCCCACCTCCACCTCCCCTGTCGTCTTCCTCCCTAGGCCAGTACGCAGAGCGTGTGCTCGCTGCGCGTGCCCACGCGCCCGAGCCACCTCCTGCCTGGCTGCCTGCGTCCCCAACGCCCTGGACGCCTCCATGCGTCGCCATGCATCACCCCGGACCCTCTCGCCCACTTCCTCGTCCTCATCCCCTCCTCTCTCTCGCTCTGCACCTCGTGCCCGAGCGCCACCATCGCCACAGATGCCGTTCGCCGTGGCCACCGGCAACCCCTCGCCCTACCGCTGAGCTCAGGAGCTCCGCCTCGACCCCCTCTTCCTCCCCACCGATCCACGCCCCTCCGGAAGCCCTACAGCGTCGTCCTCAAGCTCATCTTCAACCTTCGGCCGCCGTCAACCTCATCGTCGATTCGCCGCCATTCGTGCTTCCCCAAGCCCGCTGAGCTTCTCCCTTGACCCCTTGTGAGCTCCTTCACCTTCCCCTATGCTCGCCCCCCTCCGTTTCTCTCTGCTAGCCCGATTCCGCCGGAGCCGAGAGCTCATCGCCGCTGGCCATGATGCCACCGTCGTCTTAGCCACCACAGCTCGCGCCTGAGCACGTCAACGCGTTCAGTTCCTTCCCAGGATCATGCCGCTCCCACCAGCTCCTCCTCCCGAGCACCCTAACGCCGAGCTCAAACTAACCCGAACTCCGGCCGCCACCGAGGTCGACGCCGTGCTCAACTCCGGCCACCTCGCGCCCTCCCACTGCCACCGATAGATGCGCGCGAGCTCCAGCTAGCCGTAGAGACCAACCGTGGCTCGAACCGCAGCCTGTAGGCGAAACCCGAGCCTCGCCGCCGCCTCTGCTCGTCGCCGGCGACTAAATGCCGGCCTAACAACTAGTTAGTATTAAGCTAATGACCACAGACTCACAGACATGTGGGCCCCCGCTGCTTAATTAACTCTGGTTTAGCTTTTGTTTAGGTTAAACTAACCACACGGGCCCCACAGGTCAGTTTGACCCGGCCACGTCACACGTTGACCGACCCCACACGTCAGTGCTGACTTGCTGACGTGGCCGTTGACCAGGCCCCACCTGTCATTGACACTGAACAGCACTTTGTCACTGACCAGTGGACCCCACTGGTCAGGTTTGACCAAGACCGCAGCTGTTGACCTGCTGACATCACAGTGACGTCATGCTGACGCAGTAAAACCTTTTCTGGATTTAAATTTATTCAAGAAATTCTAGAAAATGTTGCAAACTTCAAAATTCATAGTAATTCAACCGTAACTCCAGATGAAACAAATTTTATATGAAAAATGATCAGAAAAATCCAATCTTTCCATCTGTACCATTTTCATGCATGTTAGAACACTTTAACCTTGCTGTTTAGGTGAAACAAGGTATTGCACTAATATGACCTTTTAAAATGGGTTTGCATTTGAATCTTTGGTTCAAATGGACTCATCTCAACCTGTTCTAGCTTGCATTAGCCCAAAACACATTCATATTGCCATGTCATAGCATGCATCATATTTTGCATTGCATTGATCGTGTTTCTTCTCTATTTGCCGGTGTTGTTCCCCTTCGGTAGACATTATACCGACATTGTGATCGTTGACACTGATGAAGACTCAATGCTATCTTCAGAAGTGCCAGGCAAGCAAAACCCCCTTGTTCATTCCGATACAATCCTAATCTCTCGCTCCTGCTCTCTTTTACTACATTAGGACAACAACGATTCAACTGTTACTTGCTGCGGTAGCTGAACCCCTTTATCCTCTGCATGACCTATCATTGCCACAGTAAATAGATGAAACCCACTAGCATGAGTAGGAGTTGTTTGAGCCCTATTGTGCCTACTCATTCATGTTTGTTTGTCATGCCTGCTACTGCTTAAAGTTGAGTCAGGTCTGATTCATCAGGAATGAGTTAGAGGTGTGTGAACATGTCCTGCTGTGTGTGAGCTAAGTGTGTGAACACGATTTGGTAAAGGTAGCGGTGAGAGGCCATGTAGGAGTACATGGTGGGTTGTCTCATTGAAGCCGTCCTTAGGAACTGAGTTCTGTGTTTGTGATCCATGATTCAGCTACTACCATGCATTGGGCCCTGAAATATGACCCCGCTCGACTTCTTATTCACCCTTGTCCTCTGTCCAGGAGTTGCAACTAGTTTCTGGTGTTTGTAGGATATGTGTTGGAGGCCGTGGGCAGCGCTGACCCGAGGGTGGGCTGTGATGCGGTAGATACACCATGGCACGGTGTACCGGGCGCCCGTTTGGTGTCTCGGGAACCCTGTTCACATTGTTTGGGGTTGTGAGCAAAACCTCGGCCGGATCTCCTCGCGGATGGAACCCGAATAGACGATAAACGTGGACTAGAGACTTGATTGTTTAGGTAGGTCGTGGTCTACACCCACGTCAGCTTTCGCTTGAAGTCTGCCGAGCACATGTCGTGTGCAGACGCTAAGTGGTGGAAACATGTATGAAGAAGTACACACCTGCAGGGTTAAGATCATCTATTCGAATAGCCGTGTTCGCGGTAAAGGACTTTTGGGTTGCTTATATCAGTTCATAGACAAGTGAAAGTTGATACCCTAAAATACGCAAGATAAGCGTGAGTGCTATGGATGGCGTTCTCGTAGGGAGACGGGAGCGGATCCATAGTGGTGTATTGATATGGTGAATATGTGGACTCGTGTGCGCCACCTCAAAAGAGTTACTTGCAGTCGTAGTTCAGGATAGCCACCGAGTCAAAGCTGGCTAGCTGCAGTTAAACCCCACCATCCCCTTTGTTGATAATGATGCATATGTAGTTAGTTGTGATGTAAGTCTTGCTGGGTACATTTGTACTCACGTTTGCCTATTTTATGTTTTTGCAGAGAGACTTCAGTCTCACTAGTAGTTTCGTGTGGACTTCGACGTTTAGCTTGTTACCTCAGCTACGATCTTGTGCCCTCGGCAGGATCTGGTAGATAGTCAGGCTTCTCAGCCTTTTTCATTTGTAGATGTCTGTACTCAGACATGTTAAGCTTCCGCTTGTGCTTTGATTTGTATGCTCTGAATGTTGGGTCATGAGACCCCTGTTTGTAATATCTCGCTCCTCAGAGCCTAATGAATACATACTTGAGTCGTAGAGTCATGTTGTGATGCCATGTTGTATTTGCACATATCGAGCATATTGTGTGTATGTTATTGAAATGCTAGGTATGTGTGGGATCTGACTATCTAGTTGTTTATCCTTAGTATCCCCTCTTACCGGGAAATGTCTCCTAGTGTTTCCATCGAGCCAGGGTAGCTTGCTACTACTCCGGAACACTTAGGCTGGCCGGCATGTGTCCTTCTTCGTTCCTGTGTCTGTCCCTTCGGGGAAATGTCACGCGATGAATACCGCAGTCCTGTTAGCCCGCTACAGCCCGGTTTACCAGAGTCCTGCTAGCCAAGTGCTACAGCCTGGATTCACTCGCTGATGACCGGCATGTTTGATGCTGGGTCATGGATGCCTGTCCCTGTAAGTTTGTGCCACTTTGGGTTTATGACTAGCCATGTCAGCCCGGGCTCCTTATCATAGGATGCTAGCGACACTATCATATAGGTGTGCCAAAAGGCGCAAACGATCCTGGGCAAAGGTAAGGCGACACCCGTGGGAATACCGTGCGTGAGGCCGCAAAGTGATATGAGGTGTTACATGCTAGATCGATGTGGCATTGAGTCGGGGTCCTGGCAGAGTCTATGCAATCTAACATGCCGGCTTTCAAAACTGCCCCCGGGTAACTTATTTTTGTTTACCTTATGCTTTATCTTACCCATGCTTTTGTACTCATCCTTCTGCCTTTGTCCACAGTGTGCAAGTGAAGCCCAGTAAGAGGGCAAAAAAGAGTAAGCCGTCCCGAGACCCTGTCGTGACTGAACCGGAGCTTGGCATGACTGCTCCTGATAGTTCTACCCATCAGCCACCGCCTGAACTAGCCTGTGACATTCCAGCACCAACCTCAGTAGCTTTGATAATCCGGAAGCTCCTATCCCAGTCAAGACAGTTGATTCAGACATTGAGATTCTGAAGACTCACTTTGTTGAGCCAGGGTGACCCACCGTTCTTGCCAAGTGCTCTGCTAAGGAGGAACTTCTGGAACACCGAAAGGCCAAGCTAGCTATTGCTGACTATACTCATTTGAGTATTGGAGATATAGTCTCTGGCTATCTCAATCAGTACATAGCAGCCGTGACTTGGAAATTGGCATGGTGAAGCAAATACAACAAAAATCTGAGGTACGACTTATGCTACTATTCCGAATCATACTTACTGTATCAGCCCCCAAGTCTATTGCTTATGAATGAATATGCTGTGGACTTAGAAAACTGCTTAGCCCTAATTTATCCACTTTTGGACATAAGATATTTAACCCGGTTGTAACATGATACTTTAAACTTGCGATATACATTAGCCCCCAAATGTAAAGCATCTTTGCTTGCAAAGTGCTTGAGACTTAATTTCCATGAGCCGGCATTGTAAGTTAAAATTCTTCAGTACACATTAGCCCCCCAAGTGTCAAGTATCTTTGCTTCCAAAGTGCTTGGGACTTTGTGTTATATTACCATGACTTCTGATTATAACCCAACATTAAATGCAGGCCACCATAAGTCAATTTGAGTCGGAAATGGCTGACCTGAAGAACCGCCTAGCTGCTCAAGAACTTGAAATTCAAAAGGCCAACTCCAAATTTTAATTCAGTGTCTCTGAACAAGAGAAGCTGAAGAAGAATTTTGAGGCAGAGAAGAAAATCTGGGCTGATGAAAAGGCATCACTGGTGACCCGGGCTGAGACGGCAGAGGCATTACTTGCAGAAGAAACAACGGAGCTATCCGGCTTAAAACGCCAGATATCTCAAATGGCCTCAACAATCTTTGGAAAGTTACTCATATAGACTTTAAACCTTGCAATCCTCCTTCCAATGATTACTTCAATTGTCAGCTCTGCCTCACCTTATGTTTAATAATGCAGGCCCTAGGAGCACAAACCTCAAGCAGAACATGTTGATCAAGCTGAAGGCGGTTTATACTCTTGTGGAGCAGCTCTACACCGGGTCACAACATGCTCTGGTTGTTGTAGCTTTATCAGATGACGTTCCTCACCTCCTGCAAGACGTATTGAAATGGCTTGCTTCACTACCTCAATGGATCAAAGAACTAAGGTGGGCGTCCGCAAGAGCCAGGGCCGTAGCTGCGTTGAGCCGGGCGAAAGCCTGGATTCCGGAACTAGACCCGGCCGACCTCGTTCTTGGATACCCCAGTCTTAAAGAAGATGGGACCGTATTTGATGGACATGACTTCACCGCCTGTGTCAAAGTTATACGCCCCGTGGCCACTCTTATTGGGAATGATACTGATCTTACCAAGTATCATCCGGGCTATGACAACGAGAATCGGAGAATCCCAACACCTCCCTTTGATGAAGTCAGCCTGATCCCTCCAACTCGTAAGCATACCTTTGCCCTGAAGTGGACCCAGCCGGTTTAATAGATGATGAAGCCGAATTTGAAGCCTTGAGCGGCATTGACTGGGCCTCGTCAACTTTCCAGGACAAAGCAGCCGACTGAGAAGTGGAGAAGGATAACCCGAAGCATTCAAGCCCGCCAAAAGAGTGAAACGCCAGGCGTTTATGACTTTGCAAAATAATGCTTCATTATTCAGACTCGGGGAGTCCTGTAATAGGGTAGAAAAAACCTCTTCAATTTTGTCATGCCTTCGCGCATGTTTATGGTGTTTAATACTTTCGTAAGCCGCCATCGCTATATACTTCCAGCTTATATTAATCTTTTATCTCCTTGATGTCAAATTTGCTTGCCTTACCCTGCATATAAAACAAGCAAAATTCCCTTGGCGGTTTATCGCATCGGGGGTCACATAAGGTATTGTTAACCTAGAGTGCGAACCAAGACATCGTATGAAGGCCAGGCTACAATTATAGTAATCACAATAGTATACCTGTAATCCTTTTGATGATCTCGCCTGCTTATATGATTTACACCATGCGGGTAAACATATAATGTTCACCTGTCACTTAGTAACCTGGGGTGATCAATATTAAGCCGGAAGAACAAAAAACCATCTCATGGTGCTTTCAAGAAGGTCTCAAGATAGTCAAATAATTATATTTATAAAATATAATGGATAACAAACAATATTTAAAGGCTTCTGATTTGAATACGATCAGTAAACCGTTCCAAAGGGGATAAGCTAAGATTCATATACGATCATATAGCCCCAAGTGGCTTTGGCGATGCCAATCAAGTGGGTATCGATAGCTATGTTCTCTTTGGTTCGAATACGACCTATGTTTGAACAGGAAGCCCCCAAATGACCATAAAAGTTGTTTAATGACGCTAATTCGAATACGATCCATGTCAGACCCAAAGGAGTTAAGCTATGATTCAAATATGATCAAGAAGCCCCCAAGTGGGTTTGGTAGTATGCCAATTAAGTGGGTATCGACAGCTATGTTTTCTTTGGTTCGAATACGACCTATGTTTGAATAGGAAGCCCCCAAGTGATCATGGCTATATTCAGATATGATCATAAGCCGGACCAAAGGGAAAGCCAGATTCAGATATGATCCGCTCCCTGTTGGTTGTTTCCACCATCTGATAAAAAAGAGATATAGACTTTTGAGGGTAAAAAAGGACAGAGGTCCTGCTTTATTGCTTTATATAACATATACATCGTCAAAATATATACATCTTGAGAGCCGGTGGCTTAAGTATAATAAGGCCGAAGATGGGCTATATTCCACGGCCGACGGGTCTCCTCCTTCGACTTACGTGACTCTTTGTGCTCTCGAATATCGATGAGGTAGTATGACCCATTGTTCAGATTCTTGCTGACCACAAAGGGTCCTTCCCAAGGAGGGGATAGCTTGTGCATATCAGACTGATCCTGGATGAGCTGGAGCACTAAGTCACCTTCCTGAAAGGTTCCGCTTCTAACCCGGCGGCTGTGATAACGACGAAGGTCTTGCTGGTAAATCGCCGAATGGGATATTGCCAAGTCTCTCTCCTCATCCAACAAGTCAAGTGCATCCTGATGAGCTTTTTCATTATTAGCCTCAACGTAAGCCGCCACACGGGGTGAGTCGTGCCAAATGTCACTTGGCAGGACTGCCTCTGCTCCATAAACCATGAAAAAAGTGTGTAACCCGTGGATCTGTTAGGCGTAGTGTTGATGCTCTATAGTACATAGGGTAACTCCTCCACCCAACAACCCGGAGTCCACTGTAAGGGGACCAAAAGCCGTGGTTTAATACCCTTCAGGATCTCCTGATTAGCTCTTTCTGCTTGACCATTGGATTGAGGATGAGCAACAACCGAAACATCAAGCCGGATATGTTCTCGTTGACAGAACTATTCCATGGCACCATTGGAGAGATTAGTGTCATTATCAGTTATGATGCTATGTGGAAAACCAAAACGAAAGATCACCTTTTTGATGAACCGAACCGCTATGGCTGCATCACACTTACTGACGGGCTCTGCCTCAACCCACTTTGTAAATTTATCCACCGACCAGGAGGTGTGTCTTTTTATCCTTAGACCTCTTGAAAGGTCCAACCATGTCAAGCCCCCAGACTGTGAACGGCCAAGTAATTGGAATCATCCTCAACTCTTGAGCCGGCACATGAGCTCATCGTGAGAATTTTTGACATCCGTCACATTTGCTGACTAGATCCTCTGCATCAGCGTGAGCCGTCAGCCAATAGAAACCATGACGGAAAGCCTTGGCCACAAGAGAATTTGAGCCGGCATGATGACCACAATCTCCTTCATGGATCTCATGAAGTATCTCTTGACCCTCCACAGGCGATACACAATGTTGGAATGCCCCCGCGACACTGAGGTGATGTAACTCGCCATTGACAATCGTCATAGATTTGGACCTCCTAACAATTTGTCTCGCCAAGGTCTCATCCTCAAGCAACTCTCCCCGAGTCATGTATGCCAAATATGGCACTGTCCAATCCGGGATGACGTGACGGGCAGCCACCAGCTGTGCCTCCGGGTCTGGCACTGCTCGTTCTTCCTCTGTAGGTACCTTGACAGAAGGATTATGCAAAACGTCGAGAAAGGTATTAGGCGGCACCGGCTTACGCTGAGATCCCAACCGGCTTAACGCATCAGCCGCCTCATTCTTCCTTCGATCGATGTGTTCTACTTTATAACCTCTGAAGTGCCCAGCCACAGCATCTACTTCACGAAGGTAAGCCGCCATAAGGGGATCCTTGGAGTCCCACTTGCCTGACACTTGTTGAGCCACGAGATCTGAGTTGCCCAAGCACCTTACCCCGCTCAAATTCATCTTTTTGGCCATCCGGAGACCATGGAGCAAGGCCTCGTACTTAGTTGCGTTGTTAGTACAGGGAAACATAAGCCGGAGCACATAACGAAATTTGTCACCTCGAGGGGAAGTTAAAACAACTCCAGCCCCTGAGCCTTCTAACTGCCTGGACCCATCAAAGTGAATAGTCCAATATGTGTTATCTGGCTTCTCCTCAGGTGCCTGCAACTCTGTTCAATCATTGATAAAGTCCACCAAGGCTTGAGATTTAATAGCAGTACGGGGCATATACTTCAAACAATAGGGCCCAAGCTCAATAGCCCACTTGGCGATTCGTCATGTGGCCTCCCTGTTCTGAATGATGTCTCCCAAAGGGGCGGAACTTACCACCGTTATAGGATGACTCTGGAAGTACTGCTTCAGCTTCCGGTTTGCCATGAACACTCCGTAAACAAGTTTCTGACAATGTGGATATCTTTGTTTAGACTCAATGAGCACCTCGCTGACATAGTAAACCGGCCATTGAACCGGATGCTCCTTGCCTGCCTCCTTACGCTCCACCACGATGGCGACACTGACGGCTCGTGAATTAGCAGCCACATATAACAACAACGGCTCTTTATCAATGGGAGCCGTAAGGATCGGTGGCTCAGACAACTGTCCCTTTAAATCTTCAAAGGTGTCTGTTTTCTTCATCATCTGATATAACGGTAGGGCCTTCTCACCTAACCGGCTTATGAACCGGCTTAAAGCAGCAACACGAACCGCCAGTCGCTGAACATCATTGATGCATGCCGGTTTAGCCAGAGAGTTAATTCCCTTGATCTTCTCCGGGTTAGCTTCAATGCCTTTGTTTGAAACCAGGAAACCCAAGGGCTTACCTGCAGGTACACCAAATACACACTTTTCCGGGTTAAGCATCATTTTATAAACCCAAAGATTATCAAAGGTCTCTTTCAGGTCAGATATCAAGGTTTCCTTCTCTATGGACTTCACCACGATATCATCCACATAAGCATGAACATTGCGCCCAATTTGATCGTGGAGACAGTTCTGTACACATCACTGATAAGTCGCCTGAGCACTCTTGAGCCCAAATGGCATAGATACATAATAGAAGGCTCTAAACGGAGTGATGAAAATCGTCTTCTCCTGGTCCTTAACTACCATCTTGATCTGATGATAACTAGAGTAAGCATCCAAAAAGCTCAAATGCTCACAACCCGCCGTAGCATCAATGATTTGATCAATACGGGGGAATGCAAAGGGATCAGCCGGACAAGCCTTATTTAAGTCCGTGTAATCCACACACATCCGCCCGGTGCCGTTCTTCTTGAGCACGAGCACCGGGTTAGCCAACCACTCCGGGTGAAAAACTTCAACGATAAACCCAGCTGCTAAGAGCCGGGCGACTTCCTCTCCAATAGCCTTCCGCCTCTCTTCGTTGAACCGTCGAAGAAACTGCCTGACCGACTTATACTTTGGATCAATATTGAGAGTGTGCTCAGCGAGTTCTCTCGGTACACCTAGCATGTCAGAAGGTTTCCATGCAAAGATGTCCCGGTTCTCGCGGATGAACTCGATGAGCGCGCTTTCCTATTTAGGATCCAAATTGGCACTGATGCTGAACTGCTTAGATGAATCACCCGGATTGAAATCCACAAGCTTAGTTTCAGCAGCCGACTTAAACATCATTGGCGGGTCATGCTCGGTGGTTGGCTTCTTTAGAGAGGTCATATCTGCCGGGTCAACATTGTTTTGATAAAACTTCAGTTCCTCCGCTACGCAAACAGACTTAGCATAAGCCGCGTCACCCTCCTCACATTCCAGGGCTACCTTTCAACTTCCATGCACGGTGATGGTACCCTTGTGACCTGGCATCTTAAGATGCAGGTAAACATAGCACGGCCGTGCCATGAACTTGGCATAAGCCGGCCGTCCAAACAAAGCATGATATGGACTCCTGATTTTGACCACCTCAAAGGTTAATTTTTCAGCTCTGGAGTCATACTCATCTCCAAAAGCCACTTCCAGTTCAATCTTGCCAACTGGGTACGCTGACTTACTAGGGACCACTCCATGAAAAACAGTGTTGGACGTCTTCAAATTCTTATCAGTTAACCCCATGCGTTGAAAGGTCTCATAATAGAGGATATTGATGCTGCTACCCCCGTCCATGAGTACCTTAGTGAATTTATATCCACCAACCTGAGGCGCTACCACCAAGGCTAACTGACCGGCATTATCAACCCGGATGGGGTGATCTTCCCTGCTCCACACAATGGGCTGTTCTGACCACCTCAAATAACGAGGAACCACCGGCTCAATAGAATTTACAACCCTCTTATGAACCTTCTGGTCACGTTTGCACAAGGTAGTGGTAAACACGTGATACTGCCCA
This sequence comes from Triticum aestivum, assembly GCF_018294505.1. NCBI lineage: Eukaryota > Viridiplantae > Streptophyta > Magnoliopsida > Poales > Poaceae > Triticum > Triticum aestivum. The sequence continues at coordinate 113,108,145 of NC_057810.1, forward strand.
CTATTCAGCTGCTTCGGATGGCTTTGATAACCCGACTGCTGCTGCTGTTGTTCCCCTTGACCAGATTGCTGCTGATTATAACTGCCCTGATGTCCCTGAAAGCTGGAACTTGAACCGCCACCCGGGCCATGAAAACCGCCAGCTCCTGAGCCGCCGCCCGACCCATGATTGCCATCAAATGTGTTGGAATTCTTAAAAGCCTTCATGATCGCACAATCTTTCCATAAGTGGGTGGCGCGTCGTTCCCGGGTGTCGTGCTTCGGGCACGGCTCATTGAGTAGCTGCTCAAGAGATGGGCCTGACCCGCCAGATCGGGGGGGGGGTACTACCCTTACGTCTCTTATTGTTATCCTGTGCATTGGCATTGGCTACAAACTCCGGGTTACCTTCGGCCTTATGCTTGTTGCCTCCTTGATTCATCGGTTTATGCTGCTGTCCCTTTCCTTTGTCGTTCTTCTTTCCCTCCCTTGTCTTTTCCTCATCAGACGCGGGATCCTTGGTACTATCAGAGTCGACGTATTTGACTAAAGCTGCCACCAGCATACCCATATCATTGCAATCACGCTTAAGGCACCCCAGCTTCTGTCTCAGCGGCTCAAAGCGGCAATTCTTTTCCAACATAAGGACTGAAAGCTAGCATCCATCTTGTCAGACGAATGTATTATCTCCTTGACCCGGCGTACCCAGTGAGTCGTGGATTCACCCTCCTCCTACTTACAATTTGTCAAATCCACAATCGACATAGATTGCTTGCAAGTGTCCTTGAAGTTCTGGAAGAAATGGGCCTTTAGCTTTGCCCACGAATCAATGGAATTGGGTAGCAAGCCATTTAACCAGGACCGAGACGTTCTATCTAACATCATGGTGAAGTACTTAGCCATTGCTGCGTTGCTGACATCCAGCAGCCCCATGGCCATCTCATAGCTCTCGATCCATGCTCCGGGCTGCAAGTCAGCCGTGTAATTCGGCACCTTTCGAGCTCCCTTGAAGTCCTTGGGTAGGCGTACATTATGCAGAGCCGGCAACAGACAAGGAACACCGCCGGTTCTAGTAGCCACTCCCGTCTCAACGGAAGTCATCAGATACTCTGGGAAGTCTTGATGAGTCGTCTGTTGAGCTGCTAGCTGAGCCGCCCGCTCGTTCTCCTGACGTACCCGATCCTGTACCGAGTTATAGCCACCGGGCTGGTTCTGGCTTTGGGTGTTGCTTGACAAGGCTTCTGACTCCATGTGCCTGCTATAACTCGGACTCCTGTTTTGGCGAGGCGGTGCTAACCAAGACGGAAGAGTCGAATGAATCCTGTCCCGGCTATAAGAATAAGTCTCTTTCTGCGCCAGGGCCGTCTGGACAAGTTCCCTGATCCTCCGGGTCTCCACCGCTATCGGATCATCACCGTCCACTGGGAGAGCCGCCAAACGCGCCAATGCTGCAATTAAGTTCTCCATGGTGCTGGAAAAGTGACCTAGCGGTATCGGTACGTATCGGGGCGGCGCCATGTTCCCATGAGGAGGTGCCATCTCCTGAGGCTGAGCCAGTCCTCCTGTTCCGGCTGTCATAAACTGATTTGCATCTGGCGGGTTACTTGGGCCGGCTTCGGGTGTAGCAAAAAGAACCCGAGGGTCGTAAGTCGGAGGCAAACGGGATTGAGTTTTCTGGTGCCTCCTTCTCATCACCTCATTAGATGCGTTCAGGCTCATCGTAAGCTGGAAAGCCTCTGACTAGAGCTGTTGCGCCTGTGCATCCAAAGCCGCCCGTTCGGTGGCTAACCTGGTATACTCAGCTGCTAAGGCCTCCTTGGCCCGAGCTATTTCCTCGCGCACCCGCGCCACCTCCGCGTCATGCTCATCTTTATTTGCAGGAATAACCATGGCGGTTAACAGGGCCGTAAGATTATCCATGAGATCTATCAGCACTTGACCCAGCGGGCGCACAGGGCCTCCTTCCCCGGCCGCTCCTATCCCGGACATAAGTGCAATAGCGGCTGTATAATTTTGGCCAGGTTGAGTCCCAGCCATGAAGACTCCTGCCCAATTTGTCGACTCATAGGGGTCCGGAATACTGGAGCCATCGAAACAACCCCCAAGCACGCCATCGTGCACTTGATACAGCGAATCTGTTGAACGGCTGTCTCACCACCATCTTCAGATCCTTCAGAAAGTTCTTCTCCGTGTATGCAGCCCACAAAAACACGCTTCACGCCGGGTTGAACTCGGGCAGGTTTTGTACGCTCAGCCGTCTCAACAAGGTCGGTGCAGTTGTCCGGCTGAGGGCCCGACTCACCAATCCAGTCGATGAAGACGTGGATTCCTCCGAAGGGGACCCGGTACCCGTACTCAATTGAGCCGGCGTCGGGGCCCCAGCCTTCGTAGTCGATGTAGATCTTTCCGCGACGACTCTTGGTCATCCGGCCTACTGCGTATCCCTTGAGCCCTTCGAAGTTGCCCTTCAAGAACTCAAATCCACCGTGCGCTAGCCCCATGGTGGGCACCAACTGTCGTGGAATTGTCACGTCAGATGTCCTAGTGAAAGGACTTATTCGCGGAGCCATCGCAACTAGGAAGCATGAAGGGGTTAATTGGGACAAGAGACACGGGAGGTTTATAATAGTTCGGCCCCTTACGATGAAGGTAAGGCCTACGTCTAGTTGGGTTGGTATTGCTTGATGTTTCGATGACCAGGGAGCGAGATATACTATGCCCGGTTCTCGACGAGTTGTTTCTTACCCTTACCCGCCAGCGGGTCGCCCCCTTATATACATGGGTTGGCGCCCTGTGGCTTACAGAGTCCCGGCCGGCTCATAAACAGTGTCCGGCTCGGTGTTAAATCTACCTTACAATACAAGTCATGCCATTATGGCGGTTTACTACAACGGACCTCCAGTCGCTGGTGGGCTTTAGGGCCTTTATTCAACCGCATCTTCATGCTTGCTCTTGGGCTTCTTTCTAATGAGTCTTCCTTGCGTAACCTGGCCCCTCCTGGGCGGCTTACACAAATATTTATATCTCCAACACGTACTGATCGTAGTCTTCCTCATTGGCGACTCCATCCATTACAATGATGTTCCTTTTGCCTCTCCTCATGACAACACGGCTGGGATTGCGCGGGTCGGTTATGAAGAAGCATTGTGTCACGTGCTTATCGTGTACCCATGGCTCATTTTTTGCGATAGTGTTCATGGTAGCGCTCTTGGCGTCGGGTATAGTCATGGTAGTGAAAATCCGGCTTTCTCTTTCGACATTCTTAGCCCATCTGACACGGAATATCATCGTGTTGTGCAGTCCAGAGTAGTCAAGCTCCCAGATCTCCTCGACCCTTCCGTAAAATCGTTCAGTTGCGCCGTTGTTGCTGCCGGTCATGCATTCCATCGTCACCCCTGAGTTCTGATCATCACTGTCCATATCTTTGGCCTCTATGTAGAATGTGTATCCGTTGATATCATATGCCTGATAGGTTACGAGGTTAGGCGAGGGGCCATGTGCTAAGGCGTATATGAGTAATCCGTCCTTAGAGCCCTCCTCTGGGGGATTAGCAATAATATGCTCTTTGATCCAATCCAGGAAAGTGGAGTTGTGCTCTCTAGTAACTTCGGCGTCTGTCCTGCATACCCCCCGGTCACGATACTTCTTTGTGATAATTTCTTTGTGCAGTGCCACGAAAGGATCTACCTCGTCTAGGTGTTGTAGCCCTACCAAGTTTGCTCTATCAAAGTCGCTGCATCGATATGAGTATGCCACATGCAGTTCCCTACGACCGTTGCAGTGACCTTCTCCTTCGAGCCTCCCATCATGCTTGTTAACGGGCAAACCAACACTAACACCAGGCGGCTGGTCTGCGCCATATAGAAAATTCTCACAGAAATAGATGCACTCTTGTGTCACATAGCCCTGGACGATGCTTCCATACGGACGGGACATGTTACGAAGGAATCCTTTGATGATCCCATTCATCCTCTCAAACGGCATCATGTTGTGCAGGAATGACAGCCCCAGGTCTATTATGTCATCCACAATATGGACACACAGATGCACCATCACGTCAAAGAACGCGGGCGAGAAGTACATCTCAAGCTTATTCAGTATCACAACGATATCTTCCTGTAGCCTTCGGAGCTGCTTCACACTGATCGAATTTCGAGAGATGACGTCGAAAAAGTTGCAGAGACCAATAAGCGTGTCACGGACGTGCTTGTCCATTATCCCTCTAAGGGCAACAGGTAGTATCTGCATCATCATCACATGATAGTCATGGGACTTCATCCCGCTGAACCTTTTCTTGTCCGTGTCTAGATATCTGCTTATCTTGCCACAATAACCGAAACTAACTTTGACTCTGGTAAGGCACTTAAAGAATTGATCGATCTCAGCCTGAGTTAAGGTGAAGCAAGAAGGGGGCAATAATCCTCTTTCTTTATTTTCTTGCCCTTCTTCTCTCGTGCCTCTGTCTCAGTCTCTGTCTCGTCTGACATTTTACGGGGCGACATGTGCAGATCTTCCCTGATTTTCAAATCTTGCAAGTCTTTTCTTGCCTTCGGCCCATCCTTGGTCTTATCCGGCATGTTCATCAGTGTTGCGAGCAAGCTCTCAAGGACATTCTTATAGATATGCATTTGATCAAGGCAATGAGGTGTATCGAGCTTGTGCCAGTACTCCAAGTCCCAGAACACAAACCTCATCTTCCATACCTTCAGCAGCGGCTCCGGCGCCTTTCTCATTGTCTTTCCCGGCGTGGGGCACTCCTTCCTGTTTTTAACAGCTCATTGATTTCGGCACAGCTCCGCTGACGTGGAGGTCGTTGATGCTCAGCGTGACCATTGAATAGATCTCCACGGTTTCTCCATGGGTCGTCCTGTTCGAGCCATCTTCGATGCCCCATGTACACGATTTTCCTAGACCCACCATCTTTCCTTGATGTTAGCTGCTGAGACGTTGTATCATCCATGCACACCTGGCCTGCAACATATCCGTAACCGAGATAGTCCTGCACGGTCGTGATCAGCGTGGCTCTCATGTTGAAATACTCACATTTGCTAGCGTCCCATATCTTGTCCGGTGTTTTCCATAACGTGTCTAACTCCTCTTGAAGTAGCCCTAGATACAAATTAATATTATTCCCTGGTTGTTTCGGCCCTTGAATAAGCATGCTCATGTGAATGTACTTTGATTTCATGCACAACCAGGGGGGAGGTTGTACATCCATACAAACACGGGCCATGTGCTATGGTTGGTGTTCTGTTTGCCAAATGGATTCATGCCATCAGTACACGCACCGAGCATGATGTTCCTTCCATCACATTCGAAATACCAATAGAAGCTGTTCAACACTCTCCACTGGCTTCCATCCTTGATCTGTCTCAGCTTTGGATCATCTCCATCGTCGGGCTTCTTCCTCTCCGCGTGCCAGCGCATTAGCTTTGCTTCCTTGGGATCTACAAAATACCTCTAGAGACGGGAGTGATCGGTAAGTACCATACAACTTTTTGGGGACATTTCTTCCCGGCCTTCTTGTATCGAGAAGCATTGCACACTAGACAACTTGTTTTTTCCGTGTGCTCCTTTCGATAAATTATGCAATCATTGATGCATGCATGGTATCTAACGTGTGGCAGATCAAGAGGGCACACGATCTTTTTGGCCTCATCAACACTAGTAGGACATAGATTACCCGCGGGAAGAACATCCTTTAGGTACTTGAGATGCTCATCGAGGCTAGTGTCGGTCCATTTGTTTTTAGCCTTCGTCTTTAGGAGTTGGAGCATGAAACTCAAGCGGGTCACCTCAGGATTGCAACCATCATACAATGGAGTATTCGAGTCTACCACTAGTTGCTCCAGCTTAGCCTCCTCTCTGCAAGCAGCTCTCTCACTACTCGTCTCCTTGCGAAGCAATGCTTTAACATGAGGGTCCCGCACGATTGAACTTAGTACCGACGAACTCTGCTTCGTGGAGTCCATGTCGTTCTCTCTACCGCCATGTCCGGCCCCTTCTCCTCCGCCATGTCCGGCCCCTTCTCTGCCGCCATGTCTGGCCTCTTCCCCGCCGCCATTATCGATCATCTCTTCGTCTTGCCCCATGTCATCATTGCCTGCCCCGTCGGCATCCTCAACATCGTCATCCTCATCTTCAATTATCCACCGAGTATAGCCATCCATGAAGCCAGTCATGAGCAGGTGCGCTTCGACAGGACCATCGTCATGGGGGTCGAGCCAAACTATTCCTTTGCATTTTTGACACAGACATAAAACCTCTGTCCGGTTATTTTCTTTCATGTCCTGCACCGCCGACCGCAACCACCTGTCCACCATCGTTCCACTGACCATCGTCAACTCTGCACAGTAATAATAAACAAATTGATTATAAAAATGTGTGCATGAATTAAAGTCATACAAAAATTCGGCATGACCTTCCTTAAAAATAGGACATATATAGATCTAGAGTTTGTCCAGAATTTGTCGAAACAGAAATAAATCGACATTTCGGCAAAACATAGGCAACTCAAAAGCACAACTTGGCGTCAACTCATGCCGCACACACAATTTCCATAAACATATCACACACACATAAACATATTTCCATTTTGCAAAAGCATGAAATTTTAATCACCTCTATCTCGAGATCGAGCACACCATGGAGATGATGATGTAGGGAGATCAAAAGTGCAAAAGCTCTTCTTGACAAAGATAGATCTAGTTAGGGGGTAAATAGGTCACTTAACTAAATGCTACATCTACCTAGCTACCTAATTTGGGAGAAGACAACTTCAACTAGTGGAGGGGGAAGGAAAAAGAGAAAGGAGATGCATTAATGCAGGTGGTGTAGTAATTAGTTAGGAGTAATGAAGAGAGAGAAAGGTAGGTAGAAGAGGGAGAGTAATGGGGAGAAGTATTGAGGAAGAAGAAGTGTGAGAGTGGGAGGTAGGGGAAAGGGAAGAGAGGAGGGGGAGGGGGAGGACGGTTGGGGAAAAGGTGGTGGGTTGTTGCGGATTAGCAGTAGCGCGGGACGTAGAATGCGCTGCTGATAAGAAAGTAGTAGCAGCGCGTTTCTGGCACAAGCACTACTGCTAACCGGGACCAAAAGTGTGCCCAATTTGAAAATTAGCAGCAGCGAGCTCAGAAAAACCGTGCTACTACTACAGATTTAGCAGTAGCGCGGCTCGCGTCAGCCTGGTGCTGCTAAATGTAGTTCGGTAGGCACTGTCGGTCGATATTTGTAGCAGCGAGGGTTACACCGAGCGCGCTACTGCTAAGAACTTGTCAGTAGCGGGTTTTACGCACGCGCGCTACTGCTAAGTAGCAGCAGCGCTCCTTTTTGATCCGCGCTGCTGCTAAGATTCTGTGTATAGGGTTTTTCCTAGTAGTGTGGCGCACTCTATATAAGCCACCCCCTCCTCTGGGACAAGGATTCGTACCCCCAGTAACACACACGCATATACTGAAATCCAGTCGACCGCCTCCGGGAATCGAGATGTAGGGCTTTTACCTCCTCCGAGAGGGGCGTGAACACGTAAGCACTTGCGTACAACCTCACCGTAGATAGGACCTTGCCTCCTCCTATGTACCCCCTATTCTTACTTTCAGTCGTAGTACCACGACACATACCCCCCGATACTACTCATAGATTCATCAAAATAAGCAAACAACACGCGAAAAACAGAATCTGTCAAAAACAGAACAGTCTGTAGTAATCTGTAACTATCAAATACTTCTATAACTCTAAATATCCTACAAAATTAGGAAACCTGAGCAATTTTTGTACCAACCCATAGGAAAAAGAATCAGATCAAAAGCACGTTTCTGTGAATCTTCAAAACTAATTTACTAAGCACAAAAGTTTCTGATTTTCAGCAGGATCAACACAACTATCACCGTAAGCTATCCTAAAGGTTTAACTTGGCACAAACACTAAGTAAAACTTAAAACCACATCTGACTATAGGCTAGATGAATTATTTATTACTAAACAGGAGCAAAAAGCAAAGAACAAAAATAAAATTGGGTTGCCTCCCAACAAGCGCTTTTCTTTAAAGATAGCAATTGAAACACAAGGAGAGCCTCATGTAGCATGTGAAAAACACAACTAAGTATAAAAAACTTCCTATGCATAGGCATTTTACAGGATAACAAATTAGCAAGACAACTAAGATGTAGCATATCCAAGGAAGAAGAAAGAAAAAATAGCAATCTCAACATAACAAGAGGAAATTTAGTAACATGCGAATTTCTACAACCATATTTCCTCTCTCATACTAATTACATGTAGGATCATAAGAAAATTCAACAATATAGCTATCGCATAAATTATTCTCAACACGATCCACATGCATGCGAAGTTGACACTCTTCCAAAATAGTGGGGTTAACATTAACTAAAGTCATGACCTCTCCAAACCCACTTTTCTCAAAAAAAATATAAGATTGAACATTCTCCTAATATTTGGGATCTAAAGTTGTCACTCTTCTGAACCCACTTTCAATAATATTGCAAACACTATTATAAATCTCATATTCATCATGGGGCTTAAATAAAATTTCAAGATCATAAAAAGAATCACCCAATCATGATCATTGCAACAAATAGTAGACATAGCAAAACTAGCATCCCCAAGCTTAGGGTATTGCATATGACTAGCACAATTGACATTAATAGAATTTATAATAACATCATTGCAATCATGCTTTTCATCAGTGGAACTATCAAGTATGGGTGCAATAGCAACAATCTCATGTTTAACATAAGGGACTATAGCAAATTCATCTCCATAAATATTGGCATCATGGCCACAAGAATAGCAAGCATCATGTTCATCAAGGGATATTTCAATCAAATCATTGGAATCACAATTATATATAGATTCATGCATATCATTATTTTCTTCCTAATCAACGGTCATTCTCTCAATAAATTCTTTGACATAGACATTATGAGCATAGTTTTCATAGCAATATTTAAGTATGTCAAAATTTTAAGATTTGTAGAGAGTAATATCATACTATTCAATCAAAGAAGCAACTTCATAAGCACCCTTAAAAGCAACAAATTCTTCAATCTGTTCAAAATCATAGTAACTATAAGCACCCTTTTTATAAGAAGATACTATTTCATTATCATTAAACTCACATAGGTAGGGAAGGTGTTTTTTAGGGTTCTTAGAGCAACAAGTAAAATCATAAATTTTACAAAGATTCCAAGCATAACACATGAAATTTTTTATGTGATTCCATAAGAGTCTCCCCTTTTCGAACAAACAGTGACGCACAAAATGAGCATGCTCATCTAAAGATTTTTCCTCAACTAGACTAGTTGGGGTTTCAACACGACCACATATAGATCGAAGATGATCCAAGTAGAACACTTTAAGTGGAACCATATCAATAGATTTTAATGATGCTTACATGAAAGATAGCAATTTAGGAGTTCAAATTTTCATACAAGAGAGAAGGTAAGGCACATGCAGAAATTTAGGAGTTCAAATTTTGAATTGATATCATAGACAGTACCTGACGCTGGGCTCTCAGCAATTCTAATAGGGGTTTGGCCACTGGAATAGGGGTAAAGTGTGGTACAGTTGGGCCTATGTTTCTTGTGGCTGATGATCTATCTGATTTAACAGGTATCACTACCTTTTCCAAATACCTAGTTTGTACTCCTTGAGGATCTGCACTCACCCTCTTCCTTTTGGACATCTATTACGAAAGAACAACATTTTACTGGAAAAACATAGTGTGGCGACACATGGAATAGGTATAGAAAATGGATAGGTATGGCATATACTCATATATGATTCTTAAACTAAGCAGATGGTGTACCAAAGTAGAAGTAATGCAAGAGGTCAGATGCAAAATATGTGTGACCAATACAACTTTGCAAAGTTAGAGCAAGCACCTTGATGGGTGAATAAGATAGGCCATCCTCCACCATGCCAAGTTTGTTAGCCAGTGGATTTTTCCGGCATATTCCACTCATGTGTGCATTCTCATATTCATTTTGACAATGTTCAATATCTGACATGCATGAAAACATAAAAACAAGTGAGATTTTCTTTGTAATGCAGAAGTGATTCTAATCTAATAATGCCTCCTTGTAAACCCCTTTGTGCTATCTCTGCAATTCTTTTAAGAGATGCCATGCATGTTGTAATTTGGTGTTTGCATTAATATAATGTGGCCTTCTACTCAAAATATGAGAGCTCTAGAAGTGATGACACTTCGCAGATGACAACTTCAACATATAGTAAAGAAGAACAAGTCGACATGACCTGACAGATTGAAAATGTACTAAGGGAGAACAACTCAACCTGACCAGTCGACCGCAAGAGAAGAGGATCATCTTAAAGAAGAGCAGAAGAGCAAGCGGATTGAAGATATTACAAGTCTTTCAATACAATGTCGGTTGGCCACCCATGATGAACCAGAGCGCACAGAGAAATACTATTCTTTCCGGTCTCTCCATATGTGGCTCACATGCATTTCGAAACTAAAGTAGGAACATTTAGCTAACCAATTAAACATCTCTCAGTTTTACTAATATCAGCGATAATATCAGATATGAATTTGTACAACTAAGCTTGTTTAGCTCGATGGGTGGAGCAGTGCTATTACGACATGAACCATGTAGGCTGATTATGGTCATCATAAAATGGGGAAACCATAAGCATGATGAGTACAGTGTTGACTGTGGCAGTGGGATGGCAGATCTGAAGCTGCAAACCGTGCAAAGGGTAGTTAGCAACCGATGTTTGCTTTGAAATAACAACTAAGATTTTGTATGGACAAGAATGTACGGTCAACAAGGGACAAAGAAATGCAATTATGTTGTCTCTCTATATGTCGCGACATGCATTTGGAAACTGAAGTGGGACCTTTAGCTAACCAATTAAATGTGTCGGTTAACTAATATCAATATCATATCACAATCATATTTGAACAACTAAGCTTTCGAATTCTTAGTCTTGTGTTGTTTAGCTTGAAGGTTGGAGTAATGCTAGTACGACAGAAAGCACCTACGTAGATCATAGTAGAGTAGATAAAGGGGAAAACCCTAAGCATCAAGAGAAAAATCGGGAAAGTGGAACTAGCTGGACCAGTGGGTGGCGAACATGCTTTTCGAAACGAATATAGGAACATTAGGTGAACAATTAAACGTTCTCTGTTTTAGTGATATGAGCATCATATCAGATTCGTATTTCAACACGTAAGCTTTGGGTTTGAGGTCTTCAGGAGTAGTGCTAGCACGACACGAAGCACCTACGATGATGGTAATGAATATAAAGGAGGGAAACCATACGCTTTACGAGTATTGTGCCCGTGCCATGGCGGATCTGAAGGTGCAAATCGGACAAAGCTACTTTGCAACCTATGTTTGCTTTCAACTAGCCACTACGATTTGGTAAGGACAAGAAAAAGTATAGTAAACAAATTACGATCTATTTTCTAGGTGAGATCAATAACTTAAGCACATATGGAAGAGTACCACCTCTCTTGCGACACCGTGTAGGCCTATGCTGATACATTGAGGGTGCTGCGGGTGCGATGGTTGTCAGCGGCAGGGAAGAAGACTTTAGACGGCAGACGGCCGGGTCGGGGGATAAATCCTATGGCCGTGGACAAGGCATTCGTAGGAGCGGCAACGGCAAGGCGGACGACAGCGCTGATGAAGCGAGAGGAGGCTATGAAAGGATCCTGGTCCAGCGCCATGGATGAGAGACGTTCGTCTCTTGCAGTGGACGACGGGGTAGGGTTAGCGGCTCCGGCAAGGTGGAGGATGGGGTGGCGGACAGAGGAGGCTGGCCGCAGTGCGGAGGTTGTCGTGCCCTCGCCGGTGTATGAATGGGGAAATGGAGGGGAGGGGGGGTCTCAAACTTTGGGACGCACTTATCTGAAATATGGGAAAGTTACGAACTTATCCCCCGTTTAAAATTTCGGACATCGCGTCGGTTGGGGATAGGACGGTAATCTCGCATCTCCCAAATATTTGCCGGTAACTACTTCGGGCAAGGACAGGGTGTTTTTCCGCCCATGGTTAGCGCTCACGGTCTATGAACAGGGCTGACAGGTAGGGCGGTTGTGTCACGTCTGAGGAAAATTACACATCTTCCCCTATTTAAAATATTAGCCTACATCGATTTCGGAAGAGGAGAGTTTGTTTTGCCCACGTTTGGCGCCCACCGTGTCTGAATGGGCTCAGAGGCCATCGTGTCACATCTGATTGAAGTTACTAGTCTTCCCCTATCAACAGAAGTGTAAATACGGTCGATAAGGATGTCAAGTGGTAGGGGTAGACAGTAATTTCCATCTCGCAAATACTTGCTTCGGGCAGCCCACAAATTATAGTGGGTGTTTAGCTGCTTTGTTCAAAACTTGGGAGAATTAGTATTCACGTTTGCCCTGGGCCCTGGCAAACTGAATTCAAATCCAATTTGTATTCGATTACGAATATCCACAGATAATTCTACATGTTGTTATTTATTTCTTCAAAAGCATAACAAATATTTATTCCATCTTTATATATGATTATGATTTAGAAATGCTGTGATCTTCGAATTCAGTAGGTTGGATACACTCTGAGTCAAATAGTTATTTCATCCAATACAATATGCTCACACAAAAAACAGTTCACCTTATGTGAATCATACAAGTACTGATGATTACCTCGCCTAAAAATTCGGATCATTACAACACATGGACAACATAGGGGGTCTTGCGACATAATCCATTCAGAGACATGACACAACATGCAAGTACAATAATCTAATGACAATTTCAACTGCTATCTGAAGAAGAACCGGGATTACCCTGGGCTTCAGATAGCAGAAACAGCAGGACCTCCTCCGTCTTCAAATGCAACATTCTTACTTCCTCCAATTCTTGGGTTGCTTGCATAATGTGTGCCACTAATTCCGTAATTTCCAGCCTCAAGATAAAGATTACCTCATTCATGGCAGCCACACCATCTCTTTCTGCCTCGATTAGAGCCTCGAGCACTATAATATCTGTGCTCAGACTGCTCTCCGGCAGTGTTGCCTCTGAACTGCTACTATCTGGTAACATGGATGGCGCACTGCTTCCACAAATAGATTCTGGGGTTGTACATTGTGTCCTAGTGTGAACGGCATCCTGAAAGGTTTCCGTTGGACATAAGTAAGAGATAGTTATCGTATAATCCAGGCAGTAAGCTTACATGGTAAACGACAGACAAATTATTGCCGAGCATCGCAAGCTATATTTAAATGGTTCAAAGCAGCATCAGCCGAAACAAAATTAAAATGGTAAGATGAAACAAGGGATGTAAGAGGCAAATAAATGACATCCTCCAGTCCCATCTAGTTAGTTTTTGCTAGCTCCCTAGTTTATTTTCCTCAAAAAACAAAAACTCTTTTGAACTATCATACCACTAGTGGACTTTAATCGGGATTAAACGGGACCCAGTTGACATCCCTAGTTGAAAGGGAGTGTACCACGGCTATATTTAAGTTGCCAAGGCATCTAAGCAGTTGAAATAATCTGAGAAAGCACTTAACAGTGTGGCCTCATATAAACTACGAAGACAGTCTTGTGATGAAGTTGAGAGGAAAAGTTAAGGACTCAAATGAAATAGGCATGTATTTCTTTACGATAGTACAACAGGCACCGCTAACATATTGGCCAACTCAGGTATAGTGTAACAACAAACAAGCATTCGAATCAAGCAATACAACAAAGCAAACAACTAAACTATCTGTAATTCGGTAGGATTACAGGTTGAGGGCACAAGCCAAGAAAGCAGCCTACTCGCATTACATTTCACATGTACTAAAACACACTGGCTTACCATATGTTGCTGTGAAGCCTCGCTGCTGTTGCAATGTTCTTTGAAGATATCGTCAGCATCCCATGGCTGCAAATCTAGTTGTTATAGTTTATTCTGCACCCTCTATTTAGGTAAAATCACTGGTCCGAATTGATCATCGATGGTTCATCTAAACTAATGAAAGAAGGGTGTGTGCATACACAACAATATATCTGCTTCCCTATATTTTTATGCTTTTTCGAGGTGCCAGCCCCAAAAGAACAAATATTTTGCTTGATGGGGTTGGCAGCTCCATAATTAATAGAAGCATCAAATTAGTCATGCAACTTGGGAAGATCAAGAACACACAAACAAGTAATGAACAGAGGCTTGGAGCAGTGATGTAATAGCTAGCATCAGAAAATTTGGGGTAAAATAAACAAAAAGCAGCGGAACCTCATGCTAGTTTGCTGATGTGTAATTAAGCATAGAGAACATTAAGCAGTCTGATGGAACAAACAGGTGGCATCAGAACAACACCATTATCATAAATATAGCATTCAAGAAGTAAAATAGTAGGCAGTGATATCTAGGAAGAACAGTAATACAGTACTTAGGACAAAACTAAATCATATTAACTATATGTGCACTGGTATGTAATTTAGCACAAGTAACATGTTCACTGCCAGAAGTATGGCCCTACAGGTGCAAGCAGAATAACACGTGTCATGAAAAACTGAATTATGCCCTGAAGAAATTCAGAGTGCGGTGCTTATGCTAGGAAAGTGAATGTAGGCGCCGGCCGTTGGATAATAGTACCTGATTCTCGGCGGCGTATGGGTATCGTTGTCATACTTGATAGCTAAGGATCATCGCTGGTGCTCGTGTTGCGGGTGAGTTTGGGCCGGCTGTCACTGTCACTGAAGCGGCTCCGGTGCTACGGTTGTGGCGCCTGTCGACATACACGAAAGCTCATCTGTGGTAAGTGAACAGTTGCACGATAAAGAGAAAAACCAAAGGAGTACAAATCGAAATAACCTGATGAGGCTGCAGCGTCGGTAAAGTAGGGCCGGTGGAGTTGAATATGGCGTCCGTGGAGTGGGTCCGGTGCAGTGGACGAAGGCTTCGGCGGTCACGTTGTATAGTGCTTCCTGTGAGGCGGATCTATTGCGGCGGACGAGGGCTTGTATGAAGGGCCAGCGAAGGGGCGGACAAGGGAGTCAGTGAAGGGCCTACACTGTGGTGGACGAGGGCACCGGTTAAGCAGATCCGATGCGATGGACCATCATGGCGGTCAAGGAGATATGGAGTGGTGGACAAGCCAGTCGCTGAAGCGGCTCCCGTGAAGTGGTGAGTTGGCAGTTGAGGGTTCCAAGGTGCGGAAGGTAGATCCGGTGGGGTGTGAGGTCCACCGCTGCGGCGGAGGACTAGATTCAGTGGCTTGCCGTGGTTGGGGGGTCGGGGAGGGGAAGGGGACGGGCTCTGGGGAAGAATGTTGGGGGCAAAGAGGGGAAAACAATGGAGTTACCAAAGCAGCCCTTTTCCGTTCATGTGGCAGGGGTAAAACAGGAATATCGCATGGCTAAACTTTCGGGCGCATGATATTTCGATGTGAGCGGGAAGTTTGAAAGCTTTTGGCGCCTAAAATTATAAGTGTTCTGCTCTTGTACGGCCGGCTATGATATCATGGCCAACAATTTGTTTGTTTTGCATGCAAAAAAGTGCAAGTTTTGAAAATCAGTGTCTCCAACTCGAAACTTAGATTGTCCATTCAATTCAAATATGGATCATTGAGCTACTACAAGCAAATACCATCATACAGTCCAATTCAAATGAAATTCCAAATGTGTTTATCCTAAATATGATGACAAAAGCAAAAATGTGTATGTGTATGAGTAAAGTGGATGATTATAAAGTTTGAACATGCCCATATGTGTATATCTCTAGGTTTGATATATGAATTTGAAATCACGAAATCCCGGCTTAAAAAATGTACCTCCATTTAAATGAATTATGAAAGGTAATGATGGAGTCGAATTCCAAAATTCCAATCTTAGGTTTGTAATTCTGGTACATCAAGGTATATCACGCATGTTCAAAAGTATCGTTATCTCATAGTCCAAACTATGAAACAAATTGATCAACCATGAGTGCTCAATATCTCAATTACACTAAAGTTCCTCAAATATAGACACCTCACTCTTTATCTGAAGCCACCCCCCCCCTCGCCCCCCCACACACAAATAGAGGAGTCGTTCTCTCCCCCAAACACCAACACACGAGCACATTAACACCCCTCTCTCTTCTAAAGTCCGGACCCCAATATAGGTCTCTATCACTTTGTCTCTCGGGAATGAACACAACTCTTCCCTCACTCTCTAGGTCTCCCGCTGTCTCTCTTTCCCAAGCACACGCACTATGTAGAGTGTATATTTCCCATACACACAAAACGTCGCCCCCAAACGTCTATCTCCGTAGTTATGTGGTTCTCGCGCACTCACCTCACACACCACCCCCACTACAAACAAGCACACTTTTGTCTCCTTGTGCACCACTCTCGTCTTTCTATGTCTCCCACATGCGGACCCGCCCCAGCTCCTTCTATGTATACATATATGTCGTGAATCTTTCCATAGCTCCCTAATATATCATCGTTCTCGATTTCACACATTGTTCTCTACACCATCTATTATAGATCTCTCATGAAGTACCTATCACACACACGATGACTCGCTTCCCTTACGTCTCCGTACATAGGCCAATTTCGAACAACATCAACATTGTCTCCCTATCTATATGCCATTTATGGACACAAACGACCCCTCTCACACCCTCTCTATCTCTCTCTCCGCCGCTAGCTCTCTCTCTCTCTCTCTCTCTCTCTCTCTCTCCCTCTCTCGCTCTGACACCCCTCTCCCACACACACACTCGATGTCTCTTCCAAATAGTCTGCTCCCCCTGCCCACACTCATGCTATCCCGCTACTACACATGTGACACCATTCCCCCTTCCCTTATACTAGGTTTACATCATTAGTGGTCCCTCTACTCCACATACACACACTCCCTCTCACACACAAACGGGTGCACAAACACACACACACAAACACACACACACACAAACACCCATTTATCTGGATCCTCATCTCTCCCCATGTCCGCATGTGTATCTCACACACTCACTCTCCAATTATGTATATTTGTCTCCACATTACAAAACACAAAGCCCCATGTACATGTCTCTGTCTATCCTCCACACATATAGACACAAAGAATCTGTTATCATTGCCTCAATCTCTAACATATCACACACGCACACTGTCTCTCTCTCTAGCAAACATGCCCAACAAGGGTTTCCCCGTGAATAACTTACCATCTATTCATCAACAGTCATGGCAGTACGGAGAACACGAGACGTGAGAAATAATAAATCTACACGTGCTTAGACCACCTAGTATGACTACTAGAACTAGAGCAAGCCAAAAATCGCGCCGCCGTCACCCCCTCCTTATTGGCGATGGGAAAATCTTTGTTTTACACAATCGAGAAGTCATTGTGCTAAGGCCCCACATGCCGAGGCGTTGAATAGAATGTAGGTGCTAGTTTACGGAAGCAAGTATCGATAATACATTTGTGTCTCCATAGTTATATTTCTTCTCTTATAAAAAATTGAGTTGGTGATGATGGTACGTGTGCCATCTCGCAATATAGACCGTCCGATCTATATCTGATGGATGGAAATTAAACTAAAAGATACCCGCACCCCTCTCCACATTTGCAGACAAGGCCTTCCCTCATTCATCCTTATCTCCAGCAAACCTCATTGTTGAGTAATTAAGAAAGGAAGCCTCTGGAACAAACTGGCCTGGTGGCCGCTGCCGGCATCGTCAATCCCCATGCCTCCGCTCAGTCCGACCACCAATCACCACCACACCCCACTCCTCTTCACCTTATCTCATGTTTCTCGAGATATCATTAGTTTTTACACATGGGATTACTCCCGCAAGGGTCAATCACAACAAGTGTTTTATAAAAATTGCACCTCGATGTTCCGTGCAATGCACGGATCTTGCTAGTACTCCTATAGAAGACTAAGGGGTTGTTTGGTTTGTGACTAACTTTGCCAAAGATTGCCACACCTAAGGTTAGGCAAGTGTTTGGTTCCAGGCACACCTTTGGCAAGCCATACTTGGGTCCCACATGGCATACACACAAAAAGTGTGGCAATATTCCTTTAGGCTTGCCAACTTGTGGCTTTCATTTTGATGAACTAACCTTAGGCAAGGTTGGCAAAAATGTGTGGCAAAGTGTGGCAACGCTAGGCCTAGAACCAAACAGCCCCTAAGTTGGTGATAATGGTGTGTCTACCATCCGTCGTTTCTGACCATTAGATCTACATCTAACGACTGTGAGGTAAGTTGTTGCCTTTTCTCACCAACATCCCACTTGTCTACCAATTTGCATAAAAACCCATAATTAGTATCTTAAAACCAACCACATCTCTCCCTGACCTCACCAAAACAGCCCAAGGAATATATTCTAATTGAAACATAATATATCTCTAGTGACATTTGTATATCAAAATTAGAGTGTTTTCTATCAAGTTTGTGAATAAGTATTATTCTAATTATGACTCATTGCAACGCACATGAACATTGCTAGTATTTCCAACCATGCATTTTTTCCTAGTATTCCATAGTTTTGAGTTTTCCATCAAGATATTATTCACTCATGGTTGATATTTACTTTCAATCATGTACACATATGCACTATGTAACTAGCCTTGCTTATTGGCTTCCAAAGCTTAACTGTCACTCCTACTTACAATATGTAGAGTATTTAACAAAAAACTACCACTTTCAACCATCCCTAGGAAGAATCTAGTATACAAAAAATAGCAAAAACATACCCAAAATTTCTTAATCCACGCCAAAAACTACTACCTAGTACTCCTACCGATTAGGTTCGTTTAAACCCATTTATGACAGGGTTGGCCCACACGTCCGTGCTGACGAGGCAGCTTAAACCAACACATTTTGTTTGACCGTTGACATGAGGGACCCACTTAGGGAGTCCTGGATTAGGGGGTATCCGGACAGCCGGACTATATACATCGTCCGGACTATTGAAGCGTGAGGATACAAGACTCAAGACTTCGGCCCGTGTCCGGATGGGACTCTCTTTTGCGTGGAAGACAAGCTTGGCGATCCGGATATTATATTTCCTTCCTTGTAACCGACTCCATGTAAACCCTAGCCCTCTCCGGTGTCTATATAAACCGGAGAGGATGGTCCTTAGAAGTCCAATCACAATTACAATCATACCATCATAGGCTAGCTATTAGGGTTTAGCCTCTACGATCTCGTGGTAGATCTACTCTTGTACTACACATACTTCAATATTAATCAAGCCGGAAGTTGGGTTTTACCACCATCGAGAGGGCCCGAACCTGGGTAAACATTGTGTCCCTTGCTTCCTGTTACCATCAGCCTAAGACGCACAGACCGGGACCGCCTACCCGAGATCCGCCGGTTTTGACACCGACATTGCTGCCTTCATTGAGAGTTCCTTTGTATCGTCACTACAAGGCTCGATGGCTCGTCTCATTGTCAAGGACGACATCACCTCTGGGGGAGCGCTAGCTGTAGGCCAAACTCTCCGACTTGGCGGCTTCATTATGGCCGCCCCATCGGCTGTCGCACCGACGATGGCCTCTCGGGTCGTCACGCATAACCTTCGCATCAATTCGGAGCTTGCCGAAAAGATGGATCCGATTGAGCTCTCCTCCCTTAATAAGCTGTTGGATCGCATTGCCGCATTGGGAGTCGGTATGGACTATGACCGGATTGGGCTTAAACCCGACCAAAGGGACATTAGATCCCCGCCGACCACCCATGAGATAGCAGTAGTGGAGGAACCACACACGGGTTACCCATCAACTTTGAGGAAGAATTATGTCCGGATCACCGAACTCAGTGAGCCGAACACCTACCCAATGGAAGACATGACCGAGGTCCCGGACTTAGAATCGGGCATTGGTCGGAGGGATTGGGTAATACTCCAGATCCCGAACTTTCGGGCTTGGAACCTCCCGTGCCCCCAGGTGTTAGATCGGATCAAAATCCGGATCCAGCCAACTACACTTGCTTGGACTTAAACCGTCTCTCCCGTATCAGGCAAGAGCCCCAGGAGACGGTACACCGCTACTGGGCCAGATTCCTCCTTGCGCTTAACAAGGTCGAGGACTGCCACAAGGAGGACGTAGTCTCACTTTTCTGCAAAAACTGCACGAACAAAGGGCTCCTTAATGCTATAAGTCGCCGTGACATAGAACACTTTGCGGACTTGGCGACCATAGTACAGAAGTACTGTGCGATGGAAAGCGCCTGGAAGACCCAAACATAATTTTGGGATAGTACGGCCCTCACCAAAACCTTTGTTCGAACTAAACGGCCGAAGTCTCGTCAGTCGACCAATTCAATTCCCAAGAAACCAAAACCCGCCCCAGGGCGTGGAACCGTATTGGAAAAATGGCTCAATGGGCCATGTAAGCTCCACAGTACGCCGGATGCAACACCAACCCATAGCCTTAGGGCATGTTGGATACTCCGGCAGGTAGCAACAAGTGGCGAGGATCTCCTCGAGTGCCATAAAGCAGAACAACATCCCGCCAAGGAACACAATACGGTAATAACAGTCTTCGAGACCTTCGCCTCAAACAATAGGCGCAAGCGAGCTCATCGAAGCTCCGCTAAACTCTGCCATGTGGCAAAAATAAATCCGTGGAACGACACTGTTATAACTTTCAATGCCAGTGACGAACCCCAATTCTAGTCCATCCGGGCACCAGCCGCTCTGGTCCTTAGCTCAATAGTGGACGGCTTTTGGCTCACTAAAGTACTCATGGACAGCGGAAGCAGATTAAACTTAATCTATGAGGAAACACTCAAGAAGATGAAAATTGACAAAAGCCACATTGAACAAAGCGGCACAACCATCAAGGGAATTATCCCTAGTCGAGAAGCACGGTGTGCGGGGAAAATCACACTCGATGTGGTATTCGGCACCCCAGAGAATTACAGGTCCAAAGAAATCACATTTCAAGTGGCTCCTTTGAGCAGCGGATACCACGCCCTTCTAGGGCGGGACGCGTTTGCAAGCTTTCAAGCTATACCCCATTACGGGTACATGAAGCTTAAAATGCCCGGACCCAATGGAATCATCACTCTAGCTAGTGATCCGGACGTTGCCCTCCGCGCTGAAAACAAAACTGCAGCACTAGCCTTGGAAGCACTGTCCGAAGCCCTAGCAGCAGAAGAATTAACAACACTGCATGCCACCATGGACAGGGACGATGTGATACTCGACAAGAGACCCAAGTCCACCTCATTTAAACCCGCAGATGAGATAGTCAAATTCCAAGTCCACCCAATGGACCCCCCGAAGACAGCTTCCATCAAGACACAGTTGAGCCCCGCTATGGATGCCGCACTGTGAGACTTCTTACCCGAGAATTGGGATATTTTCGCCTGGCACCCATCGGACATGCCAGGCATCCCGCGCGGATTGGCCGAACATAGCCTTAACATACTAAAGGGATACAAACCTATTAAACAGACCCTAAGGCGATTTTCAGAGCCCAAACGGCAAGCCATGGGTGAAGAGCTAGCCAAGCTACTTGAGGCCGGATTCATTAGAGATATCAAGCATCCAGATTGGCTAGCGAACTTCGTAATGGTACCAAAGAAGGACAAATCCTGGCGCCTGTGCGTCGACTTCAAAGACCTCAACAAGGCTTGCCCCAAGGATCCCTTTCCCCTCCCTTGCATCGATCAAATAATCGATGCAACAGCAGGACACGACTCGCTGTGTTTCCTCAACGCATACTCTGGATACCATCAAATAAAGATGGCAGAGTCCGACCAAGCTGCAACAGCTTTCGTAATGCCATATGGCCCTTTCTGCTTCAACACTATGTCTTTCGGGCTTAAGAATGCCGGCGCAACCTATCAACGCATGATTCAAACATGCCTGGAAAAGCAAATTGGCAAAACAGTGGAGGCATACGTGGGCGACGTAGTCATAAAAACAAGACATGTCGAGACCCTAATAGATGACTTAAGGCTTTCATTCAACAACCTCCGAACATACGACATCAAGGTGAATCCAGAAAAATGCATTTTCGCCGTCCCCTCTGGAAAACTACTGGGCTTCATCATTTCCAACAGAGGAATTGAAGCTAATCCGGCAAAAATCCGAGCTTTGTCGCAGTTGGCTATACCAACAGACCTCAAACACATCTAGAAACTAGCTGGATGTGTGTCTGCTTTGAGCCGCTTTATCTCCAGGTTAGGATAAAAGGCATTACCTCTTTACCGGCTTCTTCCGCGCACCGACCTCTTCGTGTGGATAGATGCAGCCGTGGCTAGACTCGATGAAATAAAGACCTTATTGGCCAATAATCCAGTCCTAACAGCGCCAAATATCGGCGAACCTATGCTGCTGTACATAGCTGCAACACATCAAGTTGTAAGCGCAGTACTCGTCATCGAATGAGAGGTTGACGGATACAAATTCCCGCTACAGAAGCCGGTTCATTACGTATCCACGGTCCTCACCCCATGCAAATCCCGATACCCACACTATCAAAAAATAGCATACCCAGTCTTCATGTCATCCCAAAAGCTACGACACTACTTTCAAGAGTGTTCGATTACGGTGGCCTTCGAAGTACCACTAAACGATATAATAAATAACCACGATGCCACGGGCCGGATTGCCAAATGGGCCATCGAGCTCCTTCCGTTCGACATAACATACAAGCCTCGGCGGCCTATCAAGTCGCAAGTATTAGCTGACTTCATCACCGAATGGACGGAAGACGAACTCCCTAAAGAGTACGTCGCGTACTCTAACTGGATCATGCACATCGATGGCTCTAAAATGCTGGCCGGATTGGGAGTAGGCGTAGTCCTGACGTTTCCCACCGGAGACACGGTCCAATACGTCCTCCAAATATTATACACAGACTCCAACAATGCAGCCGAATATGAGGCTCTGTTGCACGGTCTTTGAATGGCAGTCTCTATGGGCATTCAACGCCTGGAAGCGCGCGGGGATTCAACCCTCGCAATATCACAAATAAATGGAGACTTTGATGCCAAGGATCTGAAAATGGCGGCCTACCGTAATCCCGTCCTTAAAATGTCAGCTCGGTTCGAGGGGCTCGAATTCCACCATCTGGCTCGAGAAAACAATCAAGCGACAGATGTCCTTACCCACATCGGCGCTAAATGCGACCCTGTCCCATCTAATATATTCCTGGAAAGGCTATTCAAGCCATCCGTGGTATGGGAAGGAGAGTCCGGCAATACCAGCACGGATCCGAATACATCCCCAGATTCTGAACTATCAGACATAATCGGAGGCTCTACCACCGAAATAACATCGTCAGCCCACGAAATAATGGTTGTAGTCGCCCCATGGACTAAGCCTTTCTTGGCCTACCTAAATAGGCAGGAGCTCCCCAAAGATCAAAATGAAGCACGTTGCATCGTTCGGCGTTCTAAAGCTTACAAGGTCCATGAAGGGGAACTCTATAAGAAAAGTGCGACTGGAGTGCTCCAAAGGTGCATCTCCAAAGAGGAAGGGCGGCAGCTCTTGGCTGAAATCCATGCCGGACTGGGCGGGCACCATGCTGTGGCTCGAGCACTAGTCAGCAAGGCCTTCCGTACAGGTTTCTATTGGCCGACGACCCGAGCAGACGCACAGGACCTTGTCCAACACTGCATCGGTTGCCACCTCTTTGCCAATTAGAGTCATATGCCCCCTACCGCTCTCCAAAAAATCCCCCTAACTTGGCCCTTCGTGGTCTGGGGGCTGGATATGGTTGGCCCCTTAAAGGGGGAAGCCACAAGAAAAAATACTTATTGGTCATGGTAGACAAGTTCAGCAAATGGATAGAAGCCAAACCAGTCAAAACGTACGAATCCGGACCAGTAATAGACTTTATATCCGGGGTCGTACACCGATATGGTGTCCCCCACAGCATCATCACCGATAATGGCTCAAATTTCACAGCCGATGAAGTGAAAGCTTTGTGCGGCAAAATGGGCATTAAGCTCGACTATGCTTCCGTCTACCATCCTCAAACAAATGCCCAGGTCGAACGGTCAAACGGTCTCATCATGAGCGGCATCAAACCTAGACTAGTGCGATCCTTGATAGAGTCGGACACTCATTGGGTCGTGGAGCTCGACTCCGTACTCTGGGGGCTGCAGACCACGCCAAATCGTACCACCGGATATACACCATTTTTATGGTGTACGGCGCAGAAGCAGTACTACCCTGCGACATAATACATGATTCGCCACGTGTATGCATGTACGAAGAGAAGGAAGCCGAGCTAGATCGGCAGGATAACTTGGACGCCCTGGAGGAGGAGCGCGACGTCGCGAAGGCCCGTTCCGCATTCTATCCGCAACAGGCTCGACGATACCAAAGCAGAGAAGTGCGGACCAAAACTTATAATATTGGCGAGCTCGTTCTACGCTTACCGGAGAAGAAGAAGAACAAGCTCAAACCCAAGTGGGAAGGTCCCTTCATCATCGACAAAGTTCTCACCAGAGGAGTGTACCGCTTACGTAATGTGTCCGATAACAAACTCGAGCCGAACCCATGGAACGCGGCCAGACTCCGGAGATTCTACGCCTAGCGCCGAACTCAATGTTCATCTCCTTACCCCCACCTTTTTAATTATGCTCCCTCCCTCTTCCTTTATCGATCTTTTTCTCTTCACATAAAGTATTTAACACAGTACGGACATCCGGATTATTCTTGCTGGACTATGTGTGTAAGCAATACCTGGGGGCTTACTGTACGGAAGCTAGACATAACCAACTCTAAAGGGCTTTTTGCCCATCTTACATGTATTTTCCATGTGTGCCTTTTCTTCACCATTATATGCACCGATATGACCTAAGAGGTGGCCAAGCTGGGTTGCCTGGCTCCTATGTTTATGCCCTATGTTCCCGTTAATTCGGCTAGGGCATAAGGGGAGCACCTCTGCGATTGTTACTGCCAGTTGAGCCGGATGTGTACCTCAGACTGGGTGAAGCTGAAAGCTAGTTTCCTTAAGAGAATATTCGGTCGGTGAACAAAAGATGTCTTCGTTTATCATAACATAAATCACTAGAAGTTTTGTATCCTGCGCCTTTATTCGCAGTCCGGACATGTGCATCGTCGCATGCGTATCCAAGGAAAGGAACCCTTAACGGAACTATTCTCCTTGGAAGATGTTTCTTAATATCCATGTAATATAACATAACTAGTTGGGTACTTGTCTGTTCAAGCAATTATGACCCCTACTCCTGGTTTCCACGCATACCCCGGTTTTGAATGACTGAGCGGGTATTCGGACACACCCCGGACTGTAGGATCCGGGGGATGAAGCGAAAAGGTCCGCCATGACAAATGACTTTAATCCGGCTAGGGGCTATTTACGTCCATTGAATTACACAGTCTCTTGGACTGACTATATTCCTCCTCTATACCATCCAACAGGCTATCTAGCTTACATCCTTTTGAGAATACTTTGCGGCTAACGCCACCTGGTCATATACGAGACTCACGGGAATTTCTTGCCCATCTGGCCTTGCTGGTCCGACTTCGGCCAGATGGTTCGGGTCCAGCTTGGTGTAGCGCGTCTTCACCATAGCCCATGCTTCCCTTGCACCCTGCCGGCAGGCTGACATCTTCCACAGTTGGAAGCGCCACCGTGCTCCCTGAAGCATGTCCACAAGCTCCCCCATGCCATTTGGCAGGAAGCTTGATGGACACAAGGCCTGCGCAACGCCCTGCATCGCCTGCCGAGCTCGCTCGTGCAGCTGTGAGAGGTCTTGCAGTAAATCGCCTGTAGTTGTGGGCATCTCCTCCCCAGGGCGACCCATCAGCATTCCTGCAAGCAAAACTCTTTCAATATACTTCCCCGCCGAACTATGCTACAATTCGTCTAGGCACTTACCATAAATGCCATGGCGAAGCCTTTTGTTCTCCTTCATGGAGTCCGCCAGCTGTGCACGGATGTCTTTCAATTCCACGTCCAGCCGAACATTGGCATCTTGGAGAGTATTCTTCTCCTGCCTCACTTGCGTAAGAATGCGCTCGCCAGCCTTTAGTTGCCCCTGGAGATGCAACTCGCCATCCCTCCCGCCTTCCGGATTTACTCCGGGGTTATCTGCAGAATTTTCTGTTAAACTCGTCATACCAGCCAGTTGCTAACTGGTACATTTTTGTACAATCGAGATAAATGTTACCAGATGAGGCCTTCTGGGACTCCTCTAGCTTGGCAATCGTGGCCCTCAGTTGGGTCTTGCACTCCTCTAGCTCCCGAGACAATTGCTCATTCTTATCTACAAGAACCTGCGCATAATTTCATACTTAAAACCGTTGTTCCAACCATTTCAAGTCTCAGGGGCTACTGCTATACATGCTTATCAAACTTTCTTACCCGTATATCTTTGGTATACTGGTCCGTCGCCCGGGCGAGCCCGCCTTGAGAAGCTCGGATGTTTGCGTCTCCCGAATTGAAAGCATTAAATGCCTCTTCAAAAAAGATGTTGTTGCGATGCACGGCCCATCGATGCCGGTGATTCATGGCGCTCTCTACTTCGGAATTCGTGGCAGAGAGCATATATGCGTCCTTTGTCGGAGGACTATACGGCATCGGCCCTACGTCCGCTTCCTCTCTCAAAGTCGGTTCTGGAGCTCGACTGGTGGAGGCATGGTTGTCAAGATCCCCGGATATAGTCCGAATACTCCTCTTCCTACCAGGATTTAAAGGGTGATGTTATACTTCAAATAACAATAATTACAAGACAGGTTGTTTCCTTACCTCTGTAGAGGCGTGTCGGTCCTAACCGCCTTCCTCTTGAGCCTGCCCAATCCGGACGCCTATGGTTGACGGGTCCCTAGGGTCTCGGCCCTACGCTCCGAATGTCGTCACTGCAAAGACACGACACTTCAGGGATAAGGCATGACATCAGGAAAGAGTCCTCTTCGGAGGATCGAGTCTTCGGCTTGGCTTACACGCGACGAAGGTAGCAGTCCTAGAATAGCCACTGAGGCGCCGTCATGGCCCGCCCGATAAAATATCCCGTCGACAAGCTCCATGGCCGCATCTGGGTCTTCTTCAAGTCCTGGATGCAGGGCCCTTTCGGGGTCCTCTGACTGCGGGGAAGGGCTGGAGATTCCTTCTACGGCCCTCCTCAGTTCCTGGTCGGAAATATCAAGGCAGGTAACCTTAGCAAAGAACGCCACAATAAGTTAAGCGAGAAAATAAATGACGACTTACCCAGTTTGGGGGATTGTACATGGAAAATCCTTCCCGCGGTTTGATATGCAGGAAGTCTTCCTCTTCTACTTTGTATAGATCGGACAGTATCCTGGCCAGAGCAGTGGCGGAGTCCGGACCCTTACAGCCACAACGGGTGGCATCGTCTTCCCCGTTGAAATGCCACATGGGATTTCCCCGATATTGGAGCGGTTGCACTCCCCGCATTATGCATATTGCCATGACCTCGACTATCGTCAGTCAGGACCTGGCCAGTAACTTTATCCTACTCATCAGGAAATGTATTTCCCTGGTATCCTCTTCTTGGGGGCCTCGGGGGCGCCAGCTTAGACGTGCCCTCGGCGGGGCATTACTGAACTCGGGGAGTCCTGTCCGGACTGGATCCGTCAGGGGGACACCGTCAATATAAAACCACTTTGAAGGCCAGTTCTCTGGTGCCTTTTTGGGAGTGCCAGATAGGTATCCGGTCTCGGCCCCGCCCATTTGACATAGGGACTTTCCCTGGTTGCGGGGGACAAGGCAGAACAGCTTCTTCCATAAACCAAAATGGGCCTGGCATCCTAGAAATAGCTCACAAAGGGCGACATATCCTGCTATATGTAGTACGGAGGTTGGGCTGAAGTTGTGCAAGTAGAGGCCGTAGAACTCTAGGAGCCCATGAAGGAATGGATGAATAGGAAACTCGACGGCCCTTAACAGATGCAGAATAAGGCATATTCGCTCCTCTGGAGACGGATTAGGGGATCTCTCCGCTTGTTCTCCGCCGTTATAGGTGGCTATTTCGGCTCGGACGGGGACCGCGAACACCGGTGGGAGAAGCCCTTGGGTTTGTAACTTTATCAAACGGCTATGAGGAACTGAACACTCTCCCCAGTCCCCTAACGAGCGAGTAGAAGAGCTGCGACGGCCGGCCATGTTGCAATGGTTTTTTCGGGGCACTCTGTTGGATGCTTGCTCGAGGGGGAAGAGTGAGGTTCGGATCTAGGAATCCCCGTCTCTTCAAATAGACGGCTAGCCCGAAGGATTGGCGGTGGCAAATGCAAAAATACCTTGACCCCTCCCATTCGCTCGACATGTGGAAATGGTCATTATTAAGGCACTGAAGCCGAGGAGTACAATATTGATGAGATGCCGGACACTATTCGTCGTAATAGGTACATTGGAGTATTCGGAGATGGAACCCGCCTTTCAATGCCGGAGACAAGACTGCGCGCCGGACTCATCGTCATTGAAGCCTAGTTCAGGGGCTACTGAGGGTGTTCTGGATTAGGGGGTATCCGGACAGCCAGACTATATACATCGTCCGGACTATTGAAGCGTGAAGATACAAGAGACTCAAGACTTCGGCCCGTGTCTGGATGGGACTCTCTTTTGCATGAAGACAAGCTTGGCGATCCGGATATTATATTTCCTTGCCTGTAACCGACTCCATGTAAACCCTAGCCCTCTCCGGTGTCTATATAAACCGGAGATGATGGTCCTTAGAAGGCCGATCAAAATTACAATCATACCATCATAGGCTAGCTCTTAGGGTTTAGCCTCTACGATCTCGTGGTAGATCTACTCTTGTACTACACATATCTACAATATTAATCAAGCAGGAAGTAGAGTTTTACCACCATCGAGAGGGCCCGAAGCTGGGTAAACATTGTGTCCCTTGCTTCCTGTTACCATCAGCCTAAGACGCGCACATCGGGACCCCCTACCCAAGATCCGCCGGTTTTGACACTGACACCCATATCTGACCTTCTATCCTGTTATTTCCCCCTCAAATCATTATTTTTCCTAAACATTACTTCAAATAGTGCATGTTCATCAGTGGCGCCGGTGATGAGCGAGTTGGCCGCCACTCCGCCGGACGGGTCGGGCGCTGCGCTGGCCTCCGCACGGGTTGGCAGGCTGGCCCAAGCATGAGTCACGAGCGAGTAAGCCGCCGAGCTAGCCTTAGCTAGAGCCAGATGGCCGGCCTTAGCGGGGCACGCGCAAGCAAGCCTCCGCACTGCCGTGCCAATCTAACTAGCAAACCTTGCAGACAAGAAGCTAGATGGAGCTATCTTGGCTAGCTAGCGGCCGCAAGCGTCGGACGGAGCTGGCATCCGGGCTGCTGCAACATGGGCTCCACACCGCCGGCGGTTTTGACCTCGCCTTATGCTAGCAGCGTAGCTGCGTCCCAGGGCCGAGGATGGCTAGGTGGACGTGCCGGAGGTAGGGCGCCGCTCGTCGGGCCTGGGAGACCTTGGACGACGATCCTCTGGGAGAAATCGCGCGCCGCTCTGACGTCCTTACCGCCGCAAGACTCGGTGCTTCCTGCACCAACTTTTTCAAGATGGTGCTTAAACAGGCTTGGGAAAAGGCCATGCTTGTTGGTCTTCCATGCGTCCTCAAGGAGAAGGTTCTTCTATGGGACAATCCTTCAAACAGTCCACCACTCCCTGGCCATGGTTGCACGTTGACTCCGCTAGAGTTGCCGACGTTGAGAGGTAGTCGGATTTTGTCCGATGAGAAGGTCAGTAATGGAGTTTGATCAGGTAGTACTTAGTTATTCCATTTCCATTCCGCAATTTCTCCGTTGCCCACCGTCTTATATATATGTCTGGATCGTTGCCAACAATGATTGGCTTGCATACCTCCGACCGGATACCACCATCATTTTGCACAACATCCACAGCAGCGCGGCCGTTCTGGTAGACCCCTTCTCCACTGAGGGAGTCCTGGATTAGGGGGTGTCCGGATGGCCGGACTAAGACCTTTGGCCGAACTCCCGGACTATGAAGATACAAGATTGAAGATTCCGTCCCGTGTCCGGATGGGACTTTCCTTGGCGTGGAAGGCAAGCTTGGCGATACGATATGAAGATCTCCTCCCATTGTAACCGACTCTATGTAACCCTAGCCCTCTCCGGTGTCTATATAAACCGGAGAGTTTTAGTCCGTAGGACGAACAACAATCATACCATAGGCTAGGTTCTAGGGTTTAGCCACTCCGATCTCGTGGTAGATCTACTCTTGTACTACCCATATCATCAATATTAATCAAGCAGGAGTAGGGTTTTACCTCCATTGAGAGGGCCCGAACCTGGGTAAAAACATCGTGTCCCTTGTCTCCTGTTACCATCCGCCTAGACGCACAGTTAGGGACCCCCTACCCGGGATCCGCCGGTTTTGACACCGACATTGGTGCTTTCATTGAGAGTTCCTCTGTATCGTTGCCTTTAGGCCTGATGTCTTCTTCGCTCGTCAATCGCGATGCGGTCCGGGATGAGACTTTTCTCCCCGGACAGATCTTCATATTCGGCGGCTTCGCACTGCGGGCCAATTCGTTCGGCCATCTGGAGCAAATCGAAAGCTACGCCCCTGGCCATCAGGTCAGGTTTGGAAGCTTAAACTACACGGCCGACATCCGCTGGGACTTGATCTTCGACGGATTTGAGCCACGACCGGGCGCGTCGCACTATCACGATGGGCATGATTTAGCCCTGTCATCGGACAACGCCCAGAGCGTCTCTCAGGTGTCCGCTCTGACCATTAGCTCGGGGCCCACTGCGCCAGTCGGGGACAGACGGCTGGACGCCGCCCCGGAACCTGCAACCTCTACGACGATAGAGCCGGATACCAGCCTAGTCCCTCGCAAGGCCCGTGACTCCAAGGTGCCGGACTCCGATCCCGAACTACGGCCAACATGGTTGGGATGCGGACGACGAAGAAATTCGAAGCCCACCCACCGCCCACTTCGTAGCCACTGTCGACGATTTAACCGACATGCTCGACTTTGACTCCGAAGACATCGATGACATGGACGTCGATGAAGGAGACGATCAAGAACCAGCACCTATAGGGAACTGGAAAGCCACCTTGTCATATGACATATACATGGTGGACACCCCTAAAGCAGGGGATGGCGAGGAGAAAACGGAGGATGACCCCTCCAAGAAGCAACCCAAGCGCCGACGTCAGTGGCACCGCTCTAAGTCCCGCCAAAGCAAAAACGGCGATTCCGGCACCGGAGATAACAACACGCCGGACAGTGCCGAAGACAACCCCCTCCAGCAGGATTCAGTGCAAGAGGACGAAGGAGCCAGACCTCATGAGAGAGCGGCTGACAAAGAAGACGAGGACGACAATTACATGCCTCCCTCCGAAGACGAGGCAAGCCTTGACGACGACGAATTCGTCATGCCAGAGGATCCCGTCGAACAAGAGCGTTTCAAACGCAGGCTCGTAGCCACGGCAAGCAGCCTCAAGAAGAAACAGCAGCAGCATAGAGCTGACCAAGACATGCTAGCCGACAAATGGACCAAAGTCCTAGCGGCCGAAGAATATAAACTAGAACGCCCATCCAAGAGCTACCCAAAGCGCAGGCTGCTACCCAACTTGAGGAGGAAGCAACTAAACCTACATCACCAGCGTACGATGCGCCCGAACGGCCACCCCGTGGCCGCGATAGAGAGGCCTTCATGCCATCAACCCAAGCCGCACCCCACACCGCTCAAAACATACCAGAGTACGGGGAGATGCAACAGACCTGCGAGACATCTTGGAGAATAAGGCAAGGCAAACAAGACCGATCTACGGATCGCATGGGTGCCCCACTTCACGTGACGCTAGCCGTCACACCGGACATAATAAGTATGGCCCGGCCTAATACAACAGACCAAGCTCGTCCGAGCTGCGTCGTGATATAGCCCAATACAGGGGCGCCGCACACCCACTAGGCTTCACAGACGAAGTAATGGATCATCAAATACCCGAGGTCTTCAGACCCGTAAACAATTAATCATACGATGGCACAACAGATCCCGCAGTATGGATCAAGGATTATCTCCTTCATATCCACATGGCCCGTGGTGATGATCTACACGCCATCAAATACCTCCCGCTCAAGCTTAAAGGACCAGCTCAACATTGGCTTAACAGCCTGCCAGCAGAATCAATTAGTTGTTGGGAGGACCTGGAATCCGCATTCCGTGACAACTTCCAGGGCACGTATGTGCGACCACCAGACGCCGATGACCTAAGCCACATAATCCAACAGCCAGAGGAATCGGCCAGACAATTCTGGACACGGTTCCTAACCAAGAAAAACCAAATAGTCGATTATCCGGACGGCAAGGCCCTTGCATCCTTCAGGCACAACATCCGAGACGAATGGCTTGCCCGGCACCTAGGACAGGAAAAGCCGAAATCTATGGCAGCCCTCACGACACTCATGACCCGCTTTTGTGCAGGAGAAGACAGTTGGCTATCTTGTAGCAATAACCTAACCAAGAGCCCCGGTAATTCGGATACCAAGGATAACAACGGCAGGTCACGTCGCAACAAGCATAAGCGCCGCATTAACGGTGACGATACTGAAGATACGACAGTCAATGCCGGATTCCTAGGCTCTAAACCGGGTCAGCGGAAGAAGCCATTCAAAAGAAACCCTCAGGGCCCATCCAGCTTAGACCGGATACTCGATCGCTCGTGCCAGATACAGGGCACCTCCGAACAGCCAGCCAATCACACCAACAGGGATTGTTGGGTGTTCAAGCAGGCAGGCAAGTTAAGTGCCGAGAACAGAGACAAGGGGCTACATAGCGATGACGAGGAGGGGCCCCGGCCGCCCAACAACAAAGGACAGAAGGGATTCCCCATGCAAGTTCGGACGGTGAACATGATATACTCTACCCACATCCCCAAAAGGGAGCGGAAGCGTGCTCTCAAGGAGGTCTATGCGTTGGAGCCAGTCGCCCCAAAGTTCAACCCATGGTCCTCCTACCCGATCACCTTCGATCGAAGGGACCATCCCACCAGCATCCATCACAGCGGATTCACCGCACTGGTCCTAGACCCAATTATCGACGGATTTCACCTTATCAGAGTCCTAATGGATGGCGGCAGTAGCCTGAACCTGCTTTACCTGGACACAGCGCGAAAAATGGGCATCGATCCCTCAAGGATTAAACCCACAAAGACAACCTTCAAGGGTGTCATACCAGGTGTAGAGGCCAGCTGTACAGGCTCGGTTACACTCAAAGTGGTATTCAGTGTTGGAAATATGCCCTAGAGGCAATAATAAAAGTGTTATTATTATATTTCCTTGTTCATGATAATTGTCTTTTATTCATGCTATAACTGTATTATCCGGAAATCGTAATACACGTGTGAATACATAGACCACAATATGTCCCTAGTGAGCCTCTAGTTGACTAGCTCGTTGTGATCAACAGATAGTCATGGTTTCCTGGCTATGGACATTGGATGTGGTTGATAACGGGATCACATCATTAGGAGAATGATGTGATGGACAAGACCCAATCCTAAGCATAGCACAAAGATTGTGTAGTTCGTTTGCTAGAGCTTTGCCAATGTCAAGTATCTCTTCCTTTGACCATGAGATCGTGTAACTCCTGGATACCGTAGGAGTGCTTTGGGTGTATCAAACATCACAACGTAACTGGGTGACTATAAAGGTGCACTACAGGTATCTCCGAAAGTATCTATTGTTTTATGCGGATCGAGGCTGGGATTTGTCACTCCGTGTAAACAGAGAGGTATATCTGGGCCCACTCGGTAGGACATCATCATATGCGCAATGTGACCAAGGAGTTGATCATGGGATGATGTGTTACGGAACGAGTAAAGTGACTTGCCGGTAACGAGATTGAACAAGGTATTGGATACCGACGATCGCATCTCGGGCAAGTAAAATACCGCTAGACAAAGGGAATTGTATACGGGATCGATTGAGTCCTTGACATCGTGGTACATCCGATGAGATCATCGTGGAACATGTGGGAGCCAACATGGGTATCCAGATCCCGCTGTTGGTTATTGACCGGAGAACGTCTCGGTCATGTCTGCATGTCTCCCGAACCCGTAGGGTCTACACACTTAAGGTTCGATGACGCTAGGGTTATAAAGGAAGCTTGTATGTGGTTACCGAATGTTGTTCGGAGTCCCGGATGAGATCCCGGACGTCACGAGGAGTTCCGGAATGGTCCGGAGGTAAAGATTTATATATAGGAAGTCCTGTTTCGGCCATGGGACAAGTTTCGGGGTCATCGGTATTGTACCGGGACCACCGGAAGGGTCCCGGGGGCCCACCGGGTGGGGCCACCTGCCCCGGGGGGCCACATGGGCTGTAGGGGGTGCGCCTTGGCCTACATGGGCCAAGGGCACCAGCCCCAAGAGGCCCATGCGCCTAGGGAAACCTAGAGGGAAGAGTCCTCAAGGGGGAAGGCACCTCCGAGGTGCCTTGGGGAGGATGGACTCCTCTCCCCCCCTCTTGGCCGCACCCCTTTCTTGTAGTAAGGGGCAAGGCTGCGCCTCCCCCCTCTCCCTTGCCCCTATATATAGTGGAGGGGAGGGAGGGCATCCATACCTGAGCCCTTGGCGCCTCCCTCCCTCCCGTGACACCTCCTCCTCTCCCGTAGGTGCTTGGCGAAGCCCTGCAGGATTGCCACGCTCCTCCATCACCACCACGCCGTTGTGCTGCGGCTGGATGGAGTCTTCCTCAACCTCTCCCTCTCTCCTTGCTGGATCAAGGCGTGGGAGACGTCACCGGGCTGTACGTGTGTTGAACGCGGAGGTGCCGTCCGTTCGGCACTAGGATCATCGGTGATCTGAATCACGACGAGTACGACTCCATCAACCCCGTTCACTTGAACGCTTCCGCTTAGCGATCTACAAGGGTATGTAGATGCACTCCCCTTTCTACTCGTTGCTGGTCTCTCCATAGATAGATCTTGGTGTTACGTAGGAAATTTTTTGAATTTCTGCTACGTTCCCCAACATTCAGATCCCCGGATAACTTCCGGATCAAGAAGTTAATCTTCGACATGGTCCCATTCCGCAGCGGCTATCACGCCCTGCTTGGATGAACCACATTTGCAAAATTCAATGCGGTGCCGCACTACGCATATCACAAGCTCAAGATGCCCGGACCTCGCGGAGTCATCACGGTAAACGGAAACACCGAACGCTCTCTCCGAACGGAGGAGCACACGGCGGCCCTGGCGGCGGAAGTACAGAGTAGCCTCTCAAGGCAGTTCTCCAATCCAGGCGTCAAACTTCTGGACAACGTCAAGCGAGCCCGAAGTAACGTCCAACAAATCCGGCTGGCACGTTTCGAGCAAGCATAGCAGTGCGGCCCCAACCCCAGCCCCCACCAAACGGCGATACTGGTACCACGCGTACATAATTACGCCTTAGATATACCATGGGCATAAGGGGAGGGGCACAACAACGGCACTCCCAAAAGGCGGCCCAACCGCACTAAGGGGCTCCCTATTTTGCCGTTTTCATTTTTACACACTTTCAGGACCCAACTATTCGGAAGGCCTGTCCGGAAATACACTCGCCGAACCAACGATTCAACAGCCAGGGAGGGAGCAAGCCACGTCAAAAGTCCAGGTGGTCTCTAAAATGAGTTTAATACATGTTTTACTTACAATCCCACAGCTTGCCCCTGGAGGGGAATGTGTCAAATACTCCCATCTCTTGCTTACCGCACTTCTTGTATCGTTCTGCTTTCGCAGCAGCCATTTTTTAATAAACAATATATAGCTCTTACCTATTATTGTACTTATCTATTTTTATATACAAATATGTCCAGTCATGACATTCTGCAACCGTACACTTTGGTGCGGACAATACACCAGGGGCTTACAACACCCCATAACATGGTGTGAGAAGACCGAACACTCTCATGAGTGCGGCACCCCGAACTTATATCACTATATGCATCGGCTCTGAATCATGTCTTTGGTCAATAGTTAGGTTTGCGCGGCTCCCATGTCTTGGTACCTTACGTTCCGGATTGTTGGCTAAGGTAGAGTTGGGAGAACTACTGCGATTGTGCCCTAGTTGAGCTGGGTTAACACCTCAGTAGATAAAGCTAAAACTGACTGTCATGATAGTGCGAGTGACCGGTCGCTGTTCGCGAGGTTTCTTCGAGTCCTTAAAGACTTATGCCGCTTCAAGCGAGGAACCGGACTTATCCGGCCTAGGCGTGGATAGCGCCCCGAACTCGGTCTTCCGAATACTAGGGGCTTCGCCGAGATTTAAAATTATAGAATTCTATGGCTAAGTGAGAGTGATAAAGCATTATAAGTCCGATGGCCTGTTTCGTTGTGCTGAACGCCTCCCTAGATGGACCCAAGAATGGGAACAAGAGCGCTCAGGTTTATCCCAAACACCCCAGCACTCGTGGAATGGGGGTCGAAGCCGACGACTTGCATCTCTCAGATTTGATAAATGGCTGCACATAAGGTAATATTTTAAATTAACAAGCGTTGCTTAAGGCATATGAACAAAGCTTCAGCGTACAGGATAAGAAATGCGAGTCTACTCAAAAATTACATCTTTGGAGCACTCATCCGCTATACGGTGGGTACCCTTCAGAACGCCATTATAATACATCTTGGGGTGGCGCGTCCGTCAACAGCTTCTCCGCATCTAACTTGCCCCAGTGCACCTTAGCACGGGCAAGGGCCCGACGGGCACCTTCAATACAAACGGAGCGCTTGATGACCTCAATCCATGGACACGCGTCCACCAGCCGCCGCACCAGACCGAAGTAGCTCCCAGGCATGACTTCCCCAGGCCACAGCCGAGCTATGAGGCCCTTCATGGCCTGTTCGGCCACCTTGTGGAGCTCGACCAGCTGCTTCAGCTGGTCGCTAAGGGGCACCAGATGTTTGGCCTCAGCATACTGAGACCAGAACACTTTTTCCGTCGAGCTCCCCTCTTCGGCTCGGTAGTATGCGGCGGCATTAGACACACTACGGGGCAGATCAGCGAACGCTCCTGGAGAGCTCCGGATTCGGGTAAGTAGCAGATAATTAACTTTTATATTTTTGCTTTGCGTAAAGAATGCCTTACCCGCCGCTATCTTCTTCATCGCCTCGATCTCCTGAAGGGCCTTCTGGGCTTCGGCCTTAGCGGTCTTGGCACTCTCAAGAGCCAAGGCAAGCTCGGACTCTTGAGTCTTCGAGTCATGCTCCAAAATCTCGTGTTTTTCCACGAGAGCCTGGAACTCTTGCCGCACCTCCGCCACCCGTGCCTCCTGCTTCTCTCGCTCGGTGCGCTCCAAAGCCGCACCCTTTTCGGCCTTGGAGACCGCCTCTTTCAGGGTCGCCACCTCGGTCATGGCTCCTGCAACATTAACTTTGGTCCTGTTCTTATTTTGCAACCAAGTATTTCTATATACATTTACAGGATGTACTATGTACCCTCTTTATCCTCGAGCTGCTTCTTGGCACGGCCGAGATCGCTCTCGGACCGCTCGAGGCTTTCCTTCAATGCATTGACCTCCGCAGTTAGTGCGGCAGAGTTCAGCAGCGCAGCCTGCACTCCCATATTGACATATTTCTATTAGACTCTTGCGTATATCTTTTTAGATCCTCAGCTCGGCTTTTCTTTCCGAACACCGAACTAAGCATCAGGGGCTAGTGTCTATGCGGTAATATTTTTTCTATGTTTTTGAACACATACCTCAAAGCCCATTAACAGGCTTGTACAGGCTTCCGTCAGCCCGTTCCTGGCAGACCGTACCTTCTGAATCACCGCACTCATAACAGTGGGGTGTTCCTCGTCGATGGACGCGCCGTTAAGCGCCTCCAGCAAATTGTCCGGCACCTCCGGATGGACGGAAGTCGCCGGCGTCGCAGGCTTGCCCTTATTATGAAGGCGCCGCCTGTCAGACTCCGGAACCGCTGATGGTTCTGGAGCAGTGTCCGGCTCGGGGCCGGACTTAGATCCCTCCGGAGCTTAACCCCGTTTGGGCCTGGAGTCCGGAAGGTCGCCTTGTGGCGCCTCGAGGACCACCTCCTCCTTGTTTAGTCCCTTTTGGGACTCCACCTAGGCGTCGTCCGTAGGGAGAGGGGAGGAGGACGTCGGAAGTGAAGTGCTATTCACATCCGACAAATCCAAGGAGCCGCTCGTCGAATCGTCGAGCTGGGCCTTGGGCGTACTACATGATCAGATTCGGCATCAGAAAATGCCAAATAATGGAGGGGCGTCATAAGTTATTCGAATGACCGGATGCTTACGATTTTGCCAGGGGCTTGACCCTGGATGGCCATTCCTCCCCACCGTCTTCGGCGTCGGAGGTGTAGTCCGGAAGGAGGGTTCTCCCTTTTTTGGACCCTCCGGCCTCCCCAGTTGGGGCGGCTTTCCTTTTCTTTCCTTCCCCCGATGGATGGGGAGAGGCTTCTTTTTCTTCCTCCTCCTCGTCTTCAGAGGCGGAGGGTGCTTCGGGGTTGTCGAGCGATGAATCCGACACCACCAAGCGTCGGGAACTCTTTCGAGTCCCCGTGGCCTTCTTCTTGGCCTTCTTCTCCGGCACCACATGAGGTGCCGGGACCAGCAGCTTCATCAAGTGGGCGTCCGCTGGTTCTTCGGGCAAGGGAGCCGGACAGTTAACCTGTCCGGCCTTTTTCTGCCAGTCCTGTTAAGGAGATGGGAGTTTAGATCCTGCATAGAATCAAATCTATGAGAAACAAATATCCCATAAAGGGAAAATTAAGTTCACCGCGCTGGCTTGGCGCTCGGCGCAGAATCCGCGATCCTCGGTGACGGGAGGGGAGACCTAGGAGCTCTTGAATAGCACCTTCGAGGCATCCCCATGCTTTGTGTCGAAGAGCCAGGATAGAGTCTGGTGCTGGGCCGGGTCGAACTCCCACAAGCTAAAAGCCCGTCGTTGACACGGGAGAATCCGGTGGAAGAGCATGACCTGGACGACGTTGACGAGTTTAACCTTCCTGCCGATCAGGTCTTTGATGCAGGTTTGAAGTCCGGTCAATTCCTCCGAACTACCCCATGATAGGCCCGTCTCCTTCCAAGATGTGAGCCGTGTGGGGATACCAGATCGGAATTCGTGGGCCGCTGCCCATTCAGGGTCACGCGGCTCGGTGATATAGAACCACCCCGATTGCCACCCTTTGATGGTCTCTACGAAGGCGCCCTCGAGCCATGTAACGTTAGCTATTTTGCCCACCATGGCGCCTCCGCACTACGCTTGGCTCCCGCCCACTACCTTCGGCTTGACGCTGAAGATCTTCACCCATAGGCCAAAGTGAGGCTGGATGCGGAGGAAGGCCTCGCACACGATGATAAATGCCGAGATGTTGAGGACGAAGTTCGGGGCCAGATCGTGGAAGTCCAGGCCGTAGTAGAACATGAGCCCCCGGACGAACGGGTGAAGAGGAAAACCTATCTGCGGAGGAAATGGGGAAGAAAAACAACCCTCTCATGGGGCCCAGGGGTGGGGATGAGTTGCCCCTCATTTGGAAGCCGTTGCGCGATGTCGCTAGACAAGTATCCGGCCTTCCTCAGCTTTTTGATTTGCCCCTCCGTGATGGAGGAAGCCATCCTTCTACCTCCCGCTCCGGACATGACTGGAGAAGGTTGAGGTGGGAACTACGGGCTTGGGCGTTGGAGCTTGAGCGTGCGGGGACGAATAAGCAAAGGAGGAAGAAGGCGTGAATGGAAAGGGTAGATTCTTATCCACTTATATGGGCGGCCAAAACTAATAGCCCCCCACTGGCCGAATAAAAGTCGCTTATCTCCCAAGCGCCACGGTCAATGACGCAGTTGGGTTACCCACACCCGTATTGATGAGAGTCCCGGAATAAGGGGACACGATCTCTGCTTTGACAAGACGTTCCAGGGAAACTGCCTTGCTAAACGCGCTGAGGTGGAACAATAAAATGAATAAAAGCCTGGCTGTAGCATGATGTCACGCCGCGGAATACGTCAGCAGATTCGATTAACGCAAATATTATTCTCTCTACGGTGGAATGTGGAACTTATTTTGTAGAGCCAGACACTACACTGGTGTTCAACATCTTCTATGAAATATTCGGAGGAGGAACTGTCAGGACCCTAATTCTATGGCACACCGATCTAGCATGTAACACCTCATATCACTTTGCGGCCTCATGCACGGTATTCCCACAGGTGTCGCCTTACCATGCCCGGGACCGTTTGCGCCTTTTGGCACACGTATATGATAGTGTCGCTAGCATCCATATGACAAAGAACCCGGGCTGACATGGCTAGTCGTGAACCCAAAGTGGCACTAACTTACAGGGACAGGCATACATGACCCAGCATCGAATGTGTCGGTCATCAGCGAGTGAATCTGGGCTGTAGCAACTGGGCTAGCAGTACTCCGGTAAACCGGGATGTAGCAGGCTAACAGGACTCCGGTAGACACCACGTGACATTTCCTCGAAGGGACAGACACAGGAACGAAGAAGGACACATGCCGGCCAGCCTAAGTGTTCCGGAGCAGTAGCAAGCTACCAGGGCTCAGTGGAAGCACTAGGAGACATTTCTCGGTAAGAGAGGCTACTAAGGATAAACAACTAGATAGTCAGATCCCACACATAGCAATACACATTACACGTACGCATAACATGCAAGTATGTGTTGTACAACATGGCATCACATCATAACTCAACAACTCATATAGATAAAGGCTCAGAAGAGCCATCATAGCATTTATTACAAACAGGGGTCACATGACCCAACATTCAGAGGAAACAAGCAACAAGCGGAAGCATTACATGTCTGAGTACAGACATCTACAAATGAAAAAGGCTAAAGAGCCTGACTATCTACAACATCCGATCAAGATCGTAGCTGAGGTACAAGCTACTTGTCGAAGTCCACGAGAACGCTAGTAAGACCGAAGTCTCCGCTGCAAAAACATAAATAAAGCAACATGAGTACAAAGGTACTCAGCAAGACTTACATCAGATCCTATCATACATGCATTTGTATCAAGAGGGTAATGTGGGGTTTAGTTGCAGCAAGCCGGCTTTGACTCAGTGGCTATCCTGTTCTACGACTACGAGAAACTTCTTGAGGTGATATGGCACACACGAGTCCACTAATCACCACACAATACACTACTATGGATTCATCCCCGTCTCCTTACGAGAAGGCCATCCATAGCACTCACACTTGTCTTGAGCATTTTATAGTATCCACTTCAAGTTATCTATGTACCATGTAAGCATCCAAGAAGTCCATAACCGCGGACCCGGCTATTCGAATAGATCATGTTAACCCTCCAGGGGTGTACTTCTTCACACACACTCTCACCACTTACCGCCATGTACACGTCATGTAACTCGGCAACCTTCAAGCGGAAGCCTAGCGAGGGTGTCGGCCACAACCTGACTAACCACACAAGACTCTAATCCAGGTTTATCGCCTATTCGGGTTCCATCCGCAAGGAGATCCGGCCGGGGTGTCGCTCACGGCCCCAAATGATGTGAGTAGGGTTCCCAAGCCCACCATCCTGGTGCCACTTGGTACACCGTGCCACCTGTGCCTAGTCTGTCCCAAGCCCACCCTGCCGGATGCCACTCAGTAGAAAAATAGCACTACCTACAAACACCAGAAACTAGTTGCGACTCCTGGACAGAGATCAAATCGGTTAATAAGTCGAGAGAGTCAATTAAGGATCCCAATGTGTGGTAGTATCGAGTCATTGGACAACATACATAGAACTCAGTGCTTAAGGACGGTTCCAGTGAGACAACCCACCATGTACTCCTACATGGCTTCTCACCGCTACCTTTACCAAATCGTGTTCACACACTTCACTCTCACCATCAGAACACAGAGCACTGCACTCCAATTCATTCCTAATGAATCAAACCTGACACACTCTAAGCAATAGCAGGCATAGCATGGTAGGAACACAACATGGCTCAATCAACTCCTACACATGCTAGTGGGTTTCAACTATTTACTGTGGCAATGACAGGTCATGCAAAGGAATGGGTTCAACTACCGCAGCACAAAGTAGCAATTGAATCGTTGTTGTCCTAATGCAATAAATGAGAGAAGGAGTGAGAGAGTAGGATTGTATCTAAATGAACAAGGGGGTTGCTTGCCTGGTAGATCAACAGAGGGGGCATTGCTCCTCAGACAGGTACTCTGGAACACTCTCCGGAGCAGGACCTATCGTGAAGGAACGGTGTCGACAATCAATACACAAGCATATGCAACAATATGATGCATGAACATGGCATATAGATGTTATGTTGTTTGAGCTAATGCAACTAGCATTCTGTTTGAATGAAGTCCATTTGAACCAAGGGTTCAAATGCAACTCCAAACTTAACATTTATAAATGCCATTCATATGTTTTCACCTATACAGCAGGTTTAGGCTGATTTGTCATGCATGAAACTGGTACAGATGGAAAGATTGCATTTTTTTGATAATTTTTCATATATAAATTATTTCAATCTGAGCTACGGTTGAATTTCTATGAATTTTTGAAGTTTAAATCATTTTCTGGAATTTCCTGATTAAATTAAATCCAGAAAATAAATAATTGCGTCAGCATGATGTCATGCCTGCGTCAGCAGGTTAACGGTGCTGACCAAGTCAATTCTGACGACCGGGTCCCACATGTCATTGGCTTACTGTTAACTGGAAGTTAATCCCGCGTTGACTGGGATTTGACCCGCTGCGGGGCCCGCCTGTCTGTGCCTGTTAGAGTGGGATTAGTGGTGATTAGCGCCTAACTAAGCGACCACGTCAGCCCGCCGGAGTTTGGCTGGTGGCGACCTCAAACCGCGGCGGATGTTTGCCGGAGACGCTGTTCCGGCAGCGGTTCGATGCGCTGAGGGCACCAGTGGAGAGCTCACGCTCGCTCGCATCTAGGGGAGTAGGTGGGAGGCCGCGGGGGCGGCGGAGCTCGCTGGAGCGAAGCTCGCAGTGGCGGCCGGAGCACGGCTCGAGCGGGCGCGCGGCTAGGGCGCACGGGGAGGCCACCCGAGGGTCTCTGCGGCACCCTCGTGGCACCAGGAGCACGATGACGCGCTCGGTTGCGAGCTGCGGTGACCAGGGCGATGGCGGCGACATGGACGGCGGCGGGAAGCTACGGCCATGGCGGGGGAAGGGGGCTATGGCGCGAGAACGGAGGAACGGGGAGAGGGAGACGGAGCAGAGGATCACAGCGGACTCGACGGGCTTGTCGGCGAGCTCGGGGACGCGCTGAAGACGGGGGGTGGCGAAGACGATCTCCGGCGACCGGAGATGAAGACGGCGGCGATGGTGACTCTCCAGGGCCTCCCAAGGCGCGTGGCTTGACGGAGAGGTAGCCGGCAATGTGGCGGAGCTTCTGGGCGCAGCGGCAGGGCGAGGGGTGGCCGGTGGCCGCGGTGGTGCTCGTCGGCGGCGGCGGGCGCGTTCATACGCGAGAGAGAAAGTGAGGGAGAGGAGAGGAGAGGACTGGGGGGGAGTGAGAGGGTCCGGGGGGGCGTGTGGCGTCGTCTGGGCGTTCAAGTCGACGAGGAGGATGCCAGGCAGGCAGCTGCGTGCCGGCGCGCACAGCGTCGGGCACCGCTTCCCCTCTGCTTACTGGCAAGAGGAGGAAGACGGCTATGCCCTTGGTAGGCTGGGCCAAAACAGGAACGGGCCGGCCAGAGGCGCCAGACGGTTGTAGGTAAGCGCCAGGTAGTCTCTTCTCCCTTTTATTTTTCTTTTCTATTTTCTGACATTTGTTTGATTTAATAATAATACTAAATCATTTTATTTACTTATACCAATTTTTGTAGGAACTAGTGGTATTATTCCAGAGCTCCTCAACAAATGACATAATTTTTGGACATATATTATATATATAACAAATATATATCCAATGAAAATAATTATGCATTAATTCCAAATGCCCAAAATAAATACTTATGAGCTCCTAAAAATATTGGTTTGATTTTTATCTCTGTCCAATATTTTCAGAGATGAACATGAACATTTTCTTGGACCTTTTTGGAGCAATTTTTATTCGGGTCATTTTCAGAAATGATTCTGAGGGTTTCACAAATCCTCATTTCAGAATTAAATGGAATTTAAACATGATGCA
The DNA here is from genome assembly GCF_018294505.1 of Triticum aestivum. Classification (NCBI taxonomy): domain Eukaryota; kingdom Viridiplantae; phylum Streptophyta; class Magnoliopsida; order Poales; family Poaceae; genus Triticum; species Triticum aestivum. Next base: position 113,152,125 of record NC_057810.1, read on the forward strand.
CACATGACTAGCTAGCCTTGAGCATACCAGAACTAGGGATGTGACAACTCGCCCCCACTTGAAAGAATCTCGTCCCGAGATTCATGGGTCGACGGAAAGAAAGTGGGGTACTCAAGTCGAAGACGATCTTCTCGCTCCCAAGTAGCTTCTCTCTCGGAATGATGAGACCACTGAACCTTGAGAAACTTGATGTTATGACGTCAAGTGACACGCTCTGCTTGATCAAGAATGCGAACCAGGTACTCTCGGTATGTGAGGTTATCTTGGAGATCAAGCGTTTCATGGTCCACTCCGTGGATGGGATCCGAGAAGCAACGCCTGAGTTGAGAGACGTGGAAGACATCATGCACTCTGGAAAGATGTGGGGGTAGTTCCAACTGGTAGGCAACCTCTCCTCGTTTAGCGAGAATGCGAAAAGGACCAATGTAACGAGGAGCCAACTTGCCCTTGATACCGAAACGATGGTACCCTTCAAGGGAGTAACCCGAAGATAAGCTTTGTCGCCAACTTCATAAGTCATAACCTTATGATGACGATCATGCTGGCTCTTTTGACGAGACTGGGCTGTTTTCAAATTCTCACGAATGATGCGAACTTGCTCTTCTGCCTCCTGGATCATGTCCGGTCCAAAGAATTGTCTTTCACCGGTTTCTGACCAGTTCAAAGGTGTTCGACATCTTCGTCCATAGAGAACCTCAAAAGGAGCTTTCTTGAGACTGGATTGATAGCTATTGTTATAAGCAAACTTGGCGAAAGGAAGACATTTCTCCCAATCCATACCGAATGAGATAACGCAAGCTCTAAGCATGTCTTCGAGAATTTGGTCGACCCTTTCCACCTGACCACTCGACTGAGTGTGGAAAGTGGTACTGAAGGAAAGATGGGTTCCCATGGCAGTTTGGAAACTCTCCCATAAATGAGAAGTGAAAAGACTACCACGGTCTGAATTGATCTCTAGTGGAACACCATGAAGTGACATGATTCAAGAAATATATAAGTCAGCGAGCTGACTAGCAGTGATACTCTCTCGAACAGGTAGGAAGTGTGCCACTTTGGAGAGACGATCAACGACTACAAAGATAGCATTATTCCCTCTCTTGGTCCTGGGAAAGCCGGTGATGAAGTCCATACCAACTTTATCCCATTTCCACTCAGGAATAGCTAAAGGCTGAAGGGTGCCAGCGGGTCTCTGATGCTCTGCCTTAACGCGATGGCAAACGTCACAGTTGGCAATGAACTGAGCGATTTCTCTCTTCATCCTAGTCCACCAGAACCTCTGGCGTAGGTCTTGATACATCTTAGTTCTACTGGGATGAATTGTGAGAGGAGATTCATGCGCCTCCTTAACGATCAGTTGCTGCATCTGCTGACTCTTGGGAACCACCAAGCGGTTCCCAAAGTAAACAACACCTTGTTCATCCATAGAGAAACAACCAGCTACTCCCTTGGAGATATTCTTCTTGATTCGGGAGATTCCCGTATCATGCTTTTGGACTTCTATGATACGATCCACAATAGTAGGTTTCGCCTCCAAGGTAGAAAGGAATCCATGAGGAGCAATGTGAAGGTTAAGCTTACAGAATTCCTCATGGAGAAGTGGCTGGCCCTGCTGCAACATGAGGTTGTTGCAATAGGATTTACGGCTTGGCGCATCAGCCATGACATTAGCTTTGCCTGGGGTGTAGGTAATCCCTAGATGATAATCTGAGATCAACTCCAACCAACATCTTTGCCTAAGGTTCAAATCTGGTTGGGTGAAGATATACTTGAGACTCTGGTGATCGGTGTAGATCTCGCAACATTTACCAAGAAGGTAATGTCGCCAGGTTTTGAGTGCATAGACTACGGCTGCAAGCTCTAAATCATGTGTAGGATAATTCTCCTCATGTGGATGCAACTGTCGAGATGCATAGGCAATCACATGACGATCTTGCATAAGAATGCAACCTAGTCCCTGTCGTGAGGCATCGCAGTAGATAACAAAGTCTTTAGTGAAATCCGGTGGCACAAGTATGGGAGCAAAAATCAGGCGTCTTTTCAGTTCCTGAAAATTGTATTCACACTGTGGGGACCACTAAAACTTTTTATCTTTCTTGAGAAGTTCCGTGAGGGGTTTGGCTACTTTGGAGAAGTTTTCAACAAAGCGGCGACAATAGCTGGCTAGACCAAGGAAACTCCTAACTTGTTTAACGGTTTCAGGTGGAGTCCAATCGAGAACGGCCTTAACTCTCTCGGGATTTACAGCAATGCCCTTACCAGAGATTACGTGGCCTAGGTAGGTCACTTCTGGCAACCAAAATTAACACTTGGAGAACTTGGCATAAAGGCGGTGCTCTCTGAGTTTTTCTAACACAAGTCTAAGATGTTCGGCATGCTCTTCCTCGTTCTTCGAGTAAATAAGAATATCATCGAGGTAAACCACGACGAACTTATCTAAGTATTCCATGAAGATCGTGTTCATCAAGCGGGAGAAAGTAGCTGGAGCGTTGGTTAGACCGAAGGACATGACGGTGTACTCGTACGGACCATAACGAGTGAAAAAAGCCGTTTTGGGAATGTCCCCATTTCTGATCTTGATTTGGTGGTATCCTAACCTCAAATCCATCTTGGAGAAGACTGAGGATCCAGCGAGCTAATCATACAGGTCGTTGATCCTGGGTAGCGGATACTTGTTCTTTATCGTGACCAAATTAACGGGACGATAATCTACAACCATCCGGTTCGTACCCTCCTTCTTCTTGACGAAGAGGACGGGGCAAGCCCAAGGAGAAGAACTAGGACAGATGAAACCCTTTTGCAAGGACTCATCAAGTTGTTTCTTAAGCTCGGCTAGTTCTAAGGGTGCCATCTTGTATGGTCTCCTAGAAATTGGAGCGGTTCCTGGGATAAGATCTATGACGAACTCTACATCTCTGTCAGGTGGAACACCTGGCAGTTCCTCTGGAAAGACATCCGGAAAGTCACGGACTACCGGGATATCTTCAAGGTCTGGAAGAGGGCTGGCATTGAGAGAATAGAGCTGACACCTTGCAACTCTAGTGGAGACAGTGACTATCTTGCCAGATGGGTGTGTAAGTTGAATAGACCTAGTGTAACAATCAATCTTGGCATAATGAGCTTTCATCCAGTCCATACCCAAGATGATGTTAATATCTGTAGACTTGAGGGCTATAAGTGATGCAAGGAATACAAGTCTATCAACAAGGATCTCGTTACCATGGCTTACACTAGAGGTTTGCTATTTGGATCCAGGAGATTGAATGACTAGTGGAGAGGGCATATCACAAAATGACATGTTGTGCAAGTTAGCATAGCTTTCAGAAATGAAGGAGTGAGATGCTCCAGTATCGAACAGAACCGATGCTGGATGGCAATTGACAAGGAGTGTACCAAGAACGACATCCGGATCATCATGAGCGTCTTTAGCTGAGACGTGATGCACACGTCCACGTTCAGTGGGGGCTGACTTGACACTGATCATCTTGCACGGTGGCTTAACACAGCCAACAGACTTCTCGGGCTGGGGTGGAGCATAACTAGTCTGAGAGCAGTCACATGCATAGTGTCCTGGCTTCCCGCATGTGAAGCAAGTCCCTGAGGTTGGACGTGGACCCGCAGTGACAAGCGGTCTACCAATAGGCCTAGGTGGAACATACGACTGAGCTGAGAGAGGCCCCACATAAGATGGCCTCGGTGAATATCCGGAAGGAAAAGTGGAGTTTGGAACCCAAATCCAGCGCTTCTGAGAACTGGAGCCGGAGGAAGATCCCAAATCACGGGTGTGCTTTCGGGACTCCTCGTAAGTGAGCTGAGCTATCTCTGCATTAATGGCCTTGTTCACAAGAGCTTGGAATGTATCACAATGATGCAGGTGGAGATCATGACGCAACTTGGGGTTGAGACCCTTCCGAAACCTAGCCTGCTTCTTGGCGTCCGTGGACACCTCTTCTGTGGCATAGCGAGCGAGGTTCTCTAACTCTCTACTATAAGCATCAACAGCCATCTTGCTCTGGGTGAAACTACAGAACTCTTCTCTCTTGCGATCGATGAGGGCTTCAGGAATGTGATGCTCGCAAAAAGCCTCAGTGAAATCTCTCCAGGTAGGAATCTGGCCAGCTGGAAGCATAGCCTCATAGTTCTGCCACCAGAGACTAGCAGGACCTTCCAGGTGGTATGTGTCATAGGTGACCTTGTCATCTTCAGCTACGTTCGCGGAACGTAGCTTATGAGTGATGCTACGGAGCCAGTCATCTGCATCGACTGGCTCAATGGAATGATGAAAGGTAGGTGAGTGCAAGCAAATGAAGTCATGAATGGTTACAAACCCTTTGAACTGATGTGCGGTGTTCTCCTCGATACGTGCCAACAAGCGGTTAGACTCACGCTTGTTCCTCTCCATCTCTAACATGAACTCTGCCAACGAAGGCTGGTCGGGAGGATCCTCATCTCTACCATCTCCATGGTTCTGGCTACGAGCAACAGAACTTCGCTTAGCTGATGACATCTTGAGAAACGAAACCAAGGACGGAATCAGCATCAACTATAGGCTATAGAATGTAGGACAAGGATATTAGTATCTCTCGAACTCCTAGGGAAATTCCGGCAGCATAACGAGAGTAAAATGCTCAGAATGAGACATCCTGCTAACATGAGGTAGTAACATACTCAACATCATCACTCAAGGTTCTGAGATCATACTAAACAGGCTACACCGGAAGTACTCGAAAACTGGGGTATGACTCTGATCAACCAATCCTATGGGACTACGGAGTAGTAACACGTGATCCTGATAGACGGAAGAGAAAGCCTAGTTTCTTAACCCCGCAGGAAAGATAGGATGACTCAGATCAGAAGGCCATGAGGTATAAGGAGTAAAAAGAGCCTTACGTTCCTTCCCACAATCAATTCCCTTATATAACTAAAGAATTTCTAGACTCAACTTCGACCAGTTTGGCTTGGTAATCCTACAGGCAGTCAGGCTCTGATACCAAAGCTGTCAGGACCCCGATTCTATGCCACACCGATCTAGCATGTAACACCTCATATCACTTTGCGGCCTCACGCATGGTATTCCCACGGGTGTCGCCTTACCATGCCCGGGACCGTTTGCGCCTTTTGGCACACGTATATGATAGTGTCGCTAGCATCCATATGACAAAGAACCCGGGCTGACATGGCTAGTCGTGAACCCAAAGTGGCACTAACTTACAGGGACAGGCATACATGACCCAGCAACGAACGTGTCGGTCATCAGCGAGTGAATCCGGGCTGTAGCAACTGGGCTAGCAGGACTCCGGTAAACCGGGCTGTAGCAGGCTAACAGGACTCCGGTAGACACCGCGTGACATTTCCCCGAAGGGACAGACACAGGAACGAAGAAGGACACATGCCGGCCAGCCTAAGTGTTCCGGAGCAGTAGCAAGCTACCAGGGCTCAGTGGAAGCACTAGGAGACATTTCCCGGTAAGAGAGGCTACTAAGGATAAACAACTAGATAGTCAGATCCCACACATAGCAATACACATTACACGTACGCATAACATGCAAGTATGTGTTGTACAACATGGCATCACAGCATAACTCAACAACTCATATAGATAAAGGCTCAGAAGAGCCATCATAGCATTTATTACAAACAGGGGTCACATGACCCAACATCAGAGCAAACAAGCAACAAGCGGAAGCATTACATGTCTGAGTACAGACATCTACAAATGAAAAAGGCTGAAGAGCCTGACTATCTACAACATCCTATCAAGATCGTAGCTGAGGTACAAGCTACTCGTCGAAGTCCACGAGAACACTAGTAAGACCGAAGTCTCCGCTGCAAAAACGTAAATAAAGCAACATGAGTACAAAGGTACTCAGCAAGACTTACATCAGATCCTATCATACATGCATTTGTATCAAGAGGGTAATGTGGGGTTTAGTTGCAGCAAGCCAGCTTTGACTCAGTGGCTATCCTGTTCTACGACTACGAGAACTTCTTTGAGGTGATATGGCGCACACGAGTCCACTAATCACCACACAATACACTACTATGGATTCATCCCCGTCTCCCTACGAGAAGGCCATCCATAGCACTCACACTTGTCTTGAGCATTTTATAGTATCCACTTCAAGTTATCTATGTACCATGTAAGCATCCAAGAAGTCCATAACCGCGGACCCGGCTATTCGAATAGATCATGTTAACCCTGCAGGGGTGTACTTCTTCACACACGCTCTCGCCACTTACCGCCATGTACACGTCATGTATCTCGGCAACCTTCAAGCGGAAGCCTGGCGAGGGTGTCGGCCATGACCTGACTAACCACACAAGACTCTAATCCAGGTTTATCGCCTATTCGGGTTCCATCCGCAAGGAGATCCGGCCGGGGTGTCGCCCACGGCCCCAAACGATGTGAGCAGGGTTCCCAAGCCCACCATCTGGGTGCCACTTGGTACATCGTGCCACCTGTGCCTAGTGCGTCCCAAGCCCACCCTGCCGGGTGCCACTCGGTAGAAAAATAGAACTACCTACAAACACCAGAAACTAGTTGCGACTCCTAGATAGAGATCAAGTCGGTTAATAAGTCGAGAGAGTCAATTAAGGATACCAATGTGTGGTAGTATCGTGTCATTGGACAACATACATAGAACTCAGTGCTTAAGGACGGTTCCAGTGAGACAACCCACCATGTACTCCTACATGGCCTCTCACCGCTACCTTTACTAAATCATGTTCACACACTTCACTCTCAGCATCATAACATAGAGCACTGCACTCCAATTCATTCCAAATGAATCAGACTTGACACACGCTAAGCAACAGCAGGCATAGCTTGGTAGGAACACAACATGGCTCAATCAACTCCTACACATGCTAGTGGGTTTCAACTATTTTCTGCGGCAATGACAGGTCATGCAAAGGAATGGGTTCAACTACGGCAGCACAAAGTAGCAATTGAATCGTTGTTGTCCTAATGCAATAAATGAGAGCAGGAGCGAGAGAGTAGGATTTTATCGGAATGAACAAGGGGGTTTGCTTGCCTGGTAGATCAACAGAGGGGGCACTGCTCCTCAGACAGGTACTCTGGAACACTCTCCGGAGCAGGACCTATCGAGAAGGAACGGTGTCGGCAATCAATACACAAGCATATGCAACAATATGATGCATGAACATGGCATGTAGATGTGATGCTGTTTGAGCTAATGCAACTAGCATTCTGTTTGAATGAAGTCCATTTGAACCAAGGGTTCAAATGCAACTCCAAACTTAACATTTATAAATGCCATTCATATGTTTTCACCTACACAGCAGGTTTAGGTTGGTTTGTCATGCATGAAACAGGTACAGATGGAAAGATTGCATTTTTCTGATAATTTTTCATATATAAATTATTTCAATCTGAGCTACGGTTGAACTTCTATGAATTTTTGAAGTTTAAATCATTTTCTGGGATTTCTTGATTAAATTAAATCCAGAAAATAAATAATTGCATCAGCATGATGTCATGCCTGCGTCAGCAGGTCAATGGTGCCCGCAGGTCAATGGTGCCTGCGTCAGCAGGTTTATAATTGCGTCAGCATGATGTCATGCTGACCAGGTCTATTCTGACGACCGGGTCCCACATGTCATTGCCTTACTGTTAACTAGGAGTTAATCCCGTGTTGACTGGGATTTGACCCGCTGCGGGGCCCGCCTGTTTGGGCCTGTTAGAGAGGGATTAGTGGTTATTAGCGCCTAACTAAGCGACCACGTCAGCCCGCCGGAGTTTGGCCGGCGGCGACCTCAAACCGCGGCGGATGTTCGCTGGAGACGCTGCTCCGGCAGCGGTTCGACGCGCTGAGGGCACCAGTGGAGAGCTCACGCTCGCCCGCATCTAGGGGAGCAGGTGGGAGGCCGCGGGGGCAGCGGAGCTCGCCGGAGCGAAGCTCGCGGCGGCAGCCAGAGCACGGTTCGAGCGGGCGCGCGGCTAGGGCGCACGGGGAGGCCACCCGAGGGTCTCTGCGGCACCATCGTGGCACCAGGAGCACGCTGACGCGCTCGGTTGCGGGCTGCGGTGACCAGGGCGACGGGGGCAACATGGACGATGGTGGGAAGCAACGGCCATGGCGGGGGAAGGGGGCTATGGCGCGAGAATGGGGAGAGGGAGACCGAGCAGAGGCTCACAGCGGACTCGACGGGCTTGTCGGCGAGCTCGGGGACGCGCTGAAGACGGCGGGGTGGCGAAGATGATCTCCGGTGACCGGAGATGAAGACGGTGGAGATGGCGACTCTCCAGGGCCTCCCGAGGCGCGTGGCTTGACGGAGAGGTAGCCGACGATGTGGCGGAGGTTCTGGGCGCAGCGGCAGGGCGAGGGGTGGCCGGTGGCCGCGGTGTTTCTCGTCGGCGTCGGCGGGCGCGTTCGGACGCGAGAGAGAAAGCGAGGGAGAGGAGAGGAGAGGGCTAGGGGAGAGTTAGAGGGTTCGGGGGGCGCGTGGCGTCGTCTGGGCGTTCCAGGGCGACGAGGAGGACGCCAGGCAGGCAGCTGCATGGCGGCGCGCACAGCGTCGGGCACCGCTTCCCCTCTGCCTACTGGCAAGAGGAGGAAGACGGCTATGCCCCTGGTGGGCTGGGCCAAAACAGGAACGGGCCGGCCAGAGGCGCCAGACGGCTGTAGGTAAGCGCCAGGTAGTCTCTTCTCCCTTTTATTTTTCTTTTCTATTTTCTGACATTTGTTTGATTTAGTAATAATACTAAATCATTTTATTTACTTATACCAATTTCTGTAGGAACTAGTGGTATTATTCCAGAGCTCCTCAACAAATGGCATAATTTTTGGACATATATTATATATATAACAAATATATATCCAATGCAAATAATTATGCGTTAATTCCAAATGCCCAAAATAAAAATTTATGAGCTCCTAAAAATATTGGTTCGATTTTTATCTCTGTCCAATATTTTCAGAGAGCAACATGAACATTTTCTTGGACCTTTTTGGAGCAATTTTTATTTGGGTCATTTTCAGAAATGATTCTGAGGGTTTCACAAATCCTCATTTCAGAATTGAATGGTATTTAAACATGATGCACACATGACTAGCTAGCCTTGAGCACACAAGAACTAGGGATGTGACAGGAACCCGCCTTGCAATGCCGAAGACAACTTGCGCACCGGACTTGTCGTCATTGAAGCCTGGTTCAGGGGCTACTGAGGGAGTCCCGGATTAGGGGGTGTCCGGATGGCCGGACTAAGACCTTTGGCCGGACTCCCGGACTATGAAGATACAAGATTGAAGACTAGGTCCCGTGTCCGGATGGTACTTTCCTTGGCGTGGAAGGCAAGCTTGGCGATATGATATGAAGATCTCCTCCCATTGTAACCGACTCTGTGTAACCCTAGCCCTCTCCGGTGTCTATATAAACCGGAGAGTTTTAGTCCGTAGGACGAACAACAATCATACCATAGGCTAGCTTCTAGGGTTTAGCCACTCCAATCTCGTGGTAGATCTACTCTTGTACTACCCATACCATCAATATTAATCAAGCAGGAGTAGGGTTTTACCTCCATCGAGAGGGCTCGTACCTGGGTAAAAACGTCGTGTCCCTTGTCTCCTGTTACCATCCGCCTAGACGCACAGTTCGGGACCCCCTACCCGAGATCCGTCGGTTTTGACACCGACAGCCACCATTGGGATCGGCCTTCCGGACTGGCTGGGCTTGAATACGCATGATGATGCCTACATGAGATTGAAGAAGATAGCAATTGCGGACCCGCCGACAAAGCGACGCGGCTACGACGACTACTATCTCATCACGATGTTCGACATAAGGATTGCCATCAATGCAAGAGGCAGTAACGGCAGAGGCTGGCGCATATTGGCGGCGGAAGATTTGTACCCCTACACGTTCAAAGACGCCGTCCACCATCTAGGACGCATCTTCACGGTGACAAGCCAAGGGACTTGTTTCTTCTGGTTGCCATCCTACGGTATGGGAGATTACAAACAGAATGCACAAACCATCATTTGCATCCCTAACGGTACTCCATTATTTTGCAGGGACCAGTCATCCCCCGATCAAAATAGGATCGCCGATCCTGGATGTGCATTTACATCCGCGATTCGGTCTAACCTGGAACCTTGTAGCTGACTTTGGCATATTGGGATCAACTATCTTAGTAGTTGTTACCCATGGTACCACTGATGTGCAACATGGTCACACAATCTACCACGATCGGACCGTCACCATCTACCCAGGTATTCCATTTTTTAACCCTCTCGCCTTCTCTTTCATTGTTGTACTAGTAGTTTACTTACTAGTACTAGTAGGAGTACTTTTTATCTTGGAGGACGCGTATAGCTAGCTAGGCCCTTGAAGACTTGAACCCACTAGCTGCCACCATTTTTGTTTTTCCATGTCTTACTATCTCATCCATGTACCCAAGCGTGGCTATATATAATAAGCCGGTTATTTTACTTCCTCTATACTGGAGTAGTATTATTTGCTGCATAGTATTACTGACTGCCATATTTGAGCACAACATTATTATGCATGGTCCTTGACTATGTACGTCACCATGTGTCCAGATCTGAGATGCCACGTGTACTAGATGAACGGCGCCGAGTTTGACCCCCGTGATGCTACGTGGGTGTCGAGGAACACTCTTGGAGAGTACTCGCTTTTCATCGGGCACAGCTACCCCATTGTGAAGCGGATGCAACCTTCCGTGCACGACACAAAAGGCCTGCCGTTCATGAAGCATGGTTGTGTCTTCAGTGCGCACCGCCAGATGAATGACATGCTGGGACACGCTATCCCTAATTTATGCCGCTTCTGCTTGGATGAGTCTCCATCATGTGGAACCAGACTAGAAAGCTGTGACAATGATTCCCATTGCCCACCGCTATGGATCGTGCCATCCATGAAGAACACCTGTGGCTGGAACCTGGAGGAGGACATGTAGCCCATCTATAACATGTAAGTGGAGTACGGTAATTGTGAACGATAGCGCTATGAATATATGTAGACTAGTCGTTCACAACTTTATTACATGAATTGGAGATGAACTCGTGTGGCATACTGGCATTTGTCCTTTAGAATTTATTACTAGTAAATGTGTTATGTGTACATGCAACTTGTGTGGTGGTTGCACGGGCTCCAACATGCTCTTTGAGGAAAAAGGTGGCACAGCTTTGGATATACGTGACGTGTCGGCATCATACAGTAGCATCGTTCACTATAGTTGTAGTACACTCCTACTAGGATGAAAACTCCTATAAAACCTTGCGCTTGGATCTTTGCCACTTCGGGAGGTTCAACAGTTTGTACTCGTCTGACTCTTCACCTCTTCGGAAGGTCCAGCGATGATGATACTACAGTACAATATGCTTCTGGCAATCTGACACCGATTGAACTGTTGCACGTCCACCGCCAGGGCGAGGGAGAGGGAGAGGGAGAGGGAGAGGGAGAGGGCGCTGTAGTCAAAACCCTCTCCTCGTCTTGTGAACCACTGCGTGCGTGGGCGAGGGAGAGGCGTAATAAGAAAGCTTCTCCTCGTTCGGCGAGTTGACGGGACACATCAAAGCAGTACTAGTACTAGTAGTCCATACCGCGTCCTTTCCGATTAATATGGGTTAATTTGAAACGAGAAAAATATACTTGCGGTTAACGTATGTAACAATACCCTCTTTATGGTCACTATATATAGTTTTGCGGTGATTATACGATCACTAGCTCATCGTAGAGCACCGTATTGCACCCTACTGACCGGCCACACAGTCAACGTGGCACTTTATTGACTGGTTAACCAGTCACCGGGTTTCTGGGTCCCACCTGTCAGTTGGCAGAGCAAAGAAATCAATTAAACAAAACTTTACGCAGGCGCGACAGGAGTCCAACTCTTGTGCGCGAACCACCCTGGCTGCGTATGTGAGTGCATGCATGTGTACTCCCTCCGTCTTGAAACAAAGAGTGTACATCGGCTAAAAAACAAAGAGTGTAGTACATGATGTACATCTACACTTCCAATGCATTTAGCCTTTAATCTAAATCGATATTGATTGACTAATGCACCAACTTGTGGTCTAGGTATAGGCTACATGTCTATCCTTAATTATAGCATGCAACGGCATTCATTTAATCTTCTTCTCTCAATGGTCGCATGCACACATAAGTCTGCTACTTTTGGGCGTTAATTATGCCCTGGTCAATGTGTAAATCTCTAAATGTATAGTCTTTCACGAACATAGGGATTAGGTTTAGCACTTGAGCGTGAGCATGTGTGTTGCATCATGTGCTATGTGCCGCATGGGTGCGTGAGTGTTGCGTGCGTCCATGTGTACGTGTGAGTGTTTCATGTTGCATGCATGGGGCTTACTCCCTCCCATTAACATGTTCATATTTCAAGCTTCCTCTGTTCCCTCCATATGGTGATACTCCCTCTGTTCCCAAATACGGAGTAAAAGCCTCCCTCTGTTCACAAATATGGAGTAAAATGAGTGAAGTGAGCATAGAGGCATAGGGATACTGTAGAAAGGAAGTCTTCGCGATCCATTATTCCCCATCTCGGTCAGAGAGAACTATATTCAACTACTCTTCGCAGTGAAGTGACAAGACACGCTGCAGCAGATGGGACACATAATTAATAAGCTGAACCAGCGTGTTGGTGTTACTAAATCATCCTTACCCAGTACTGCTATCATGTTTACCAGTAGAGCATGCTTCCGCAAATATGCCTACGCACCTCTGTCCTCCATTAACTGACATATGGGCCCTCTTGTGGTAGACCCACATGTCATTGGTGTAACTATTTGCACTCCGAAGGACGGTATATCCTGGTAGTAGTACTAGTAGAACTGAGATTTAATGCACTTTCTTCCCCATCTTCCACTCTTCTTCCTCCTTTCTTCTTCTTCCTCCTCTCTTCCCCATCGTTGGCCACACACCATTTACCCCCGCTCACTGCTCGCCCGTTCATGCCATCTTCCTTGGTAGCTCGCGCATACCATATCCCCCCGCTCACTGCTCGGCCACACGAGGAGAAGCTTCTTCGCTTGCCCGCCCGAATCCACTTCCTGCTGGCTCGCAGACACCGAAAATCCCAATGGCAGAACCGACTGACACGCAGAGTCACGATTGGAATTCCCTCCCGATCTTCTCTTGGAGCAGATCTGTATTCGTATGGACCTACTCAGCACCGTCCGTCTGGCTGGATGCTCGATGTATTTGTACCGTCTACTCGTCTGCAACCGGCCGGCTCTTTTCAAGACACCCTGCTTGCTGATGTCCGATCCTCGCAGGTTGCCCATACACCGACTTGAAGATCCTACGGAGGTTGCCGTGGTTCCCCTCGACACGCTACCACTACTCGTCCACATGTCCTTCATGCGCGGACACTACTGGGCGGGCATGAAGACAAACTGGACCATCCTCATCCACCAATATGGTAGTCCGTGGCGTCTCACGGATACCTACACCCAGCGAGAGATCACCCTTCCATCATTGGATACCTCCGCCATCGAGCCTTGCGGCCCACCGGACACTCCTGCCTACTACGCACGAGACGCGTCAAGCTTTTGGCTCGACCTCTGTTTGCTGAAAGTTGTAATCTGCGAAGTGCCCACACTATCAGAAGACTAGATGGATTACAAGCTCATTGCCTTGTTCAACATGGGATTAGTCTATCTGGAATCCGGTCGCCATACATGGTTAGGGCTCATCATCAATCCTGTTGAGGCAACATTTCTGTCTGATGCTATAGTGCATGATGGCATTGTTTACGCGGTCGACGCATAGATTGGCTCCCTATACTGGTGGAATCTATCATCCTGTAATTGTTCTATCTCATCTCATCTTTACCTTATGAATACGACTGTCTGTTCATTGTTATAAATTTAGAATGGATAGTATGTCTATAACCACATCATTGCTACTCCCTCTGTCCCAAAATAAGTGTCTCAAATTTGTACTAGCTCTAGTACAAAGTTGTACTAAACTTAAGACTGTAATTTTGGGATGGAGGGAGTATATGTTCCTCTCATTTCCTAGATTTTTATGACCACACATGTTATTGTTAGAGTTGATATGAGAACAATTGACATCTAATGATTGTTAGAATACATATTATGAGCATAACATCATGATTGCTATATGTTACTCTTATTTCCAAGATTTTTATAACAACGCACGTTATTGCTTGGAGTTGATATGAGAACAGTAGTAGTAAGTGCTATGGTAGAATATGAGTAGTTTCTGTCATAGCTGTTCTCCTCTCATTGTTACATGATGTTTGAACCATGACATATTGCTAGAATATGAAAGCCATTGGCTTATTTTTTAACTTGGAGTATGATTATGACCACGACATTGCAATTCTCTGTCTATGATATGTGTCACTGTTATAATAATCTTAATTCCATATATACTCTGAACATGATTATTTATTTTTGTCCATTAGGACTCTAACTTGAATTGTTGCAGCAGACGCAAATGCGCTAGCCTTCACGATTCCAGGACTTGAAATCATACCAGCCGATGGGTGGTGGTTTATCGCTCGTTCAGCTGACGGCGGTCATTTGATGCTCATTCGCACGTACCAAATTGACCAAACCATTACATCAAACCACATGCAGTACAATGCGTGGGGCGTTCGTGACATTGATGGCTATGGCTACTTCATGTTCGAGAAAGATCCCAGCTCTGTTAGGCCAGGCGTATTCAACTGGAGGCGGGTTTACAGCCTCGACAACCACTCCTTGTTCCTCGGCCTCAATTATCCGATCATCCAACCAATCATCGATCATATCACCAGTGATGATTACCGTGCTATGCAACTTCCATTCGCCAGGGGGGACTGTGTTTACACATCATACCATGGGTTTCATGAATCACCATATCCAGAGATTCGTTGACACAGTTTGTTGCCAGATAATCTTCAGTGTGTGAAAGGCATCAAGCTTCCATGCGATGGATGGCTTTTGCAAACCCGATATGCGGCGATGTGGTTCATGCCAACAGCAAATATGCACAACTTGATTCGTGCTGATATCTAGACTGAGCCATGTAATCCGCTGCTGTAGCACGACCCTCTTTTGTTGGATATTATGTACTGTTGTTAGTTTGAAGCACTCCTCTAGTTTGAAGGATAGATACCTTCCTGGGATCAAGTGAATCCTAACTCACCTGCGTAGGATGTACTGATAATGATGATGGAGATGCTGTGCAGAAGCCACACATATATTCACCTGCGTAGGATTGTGCGGAAGCTGGTCTATTTTGCTAATATTAGCAGAATAACTATTCTGATAACACTTCCACACCGCAGGCTCAATGCAAGTGCATGTCATTCTTTAAACCAAGTGTGCTGCAATACTCACATGAGTGAAGTTCTCGTCAGAAAAAACTGAACGCGTTGTTTTTTCGGTACTGTTTTCGCTCTAGTTTTTTAACCGTTAATCGGAATGAGGCATGCAATATACCGTTGAAAAGCTATGGATTAGACGCAACTTCGACATGTTGAACACTTTATGAGATTCCACATAGTTTAAGAGCAGTTTGTTAAATGGTGCGACCCATGATGTGTGGCAGCGAGCGTTTTTTCACGATTTCGTCTAAACCGCTCGTTAGAACGAAGAAAATGATACACCATTGGAAAGATATCGTCGAGGCGCATCTTTTTCATATCTATTATTTTCTCTAATTCGTTACGTTTTAAGAGCAGTTTAAAATTTACTAAATCGCGGAATTCTGTTTTTCAATTTTTCTTTAAATTTTTGGTAATGTTTTCGCTCCAGTTTTCTAACCGTTTGTCAAAATGAGGCGTATGATACGCCGTTGGAAACCTACGGATGAGGTGCAACTTTCATATGTTAAAATGTTTTTGAGATTCCTTACGGTTTTTAGTTAATTTTTAAAATCATGCGGCTGATGACGAGAGGCAATGGCCGTTTTTCACGAAATTTTTACAAACTGCTAGTCGAAGTGATGCAAATTATACGCCGCTGGAAAGATATCAATGAGGCGCAAATTTTCCATATAGAACACTCTCTCAGATTCCTTACAGTTTAGAAGCAATTTTGATCTTAACGAAATGCGAACTGCGGTGAGCTGCATGCCACACTCTTCATCGTCATCGCGCATAGGTGCAACCAGCGGGCTGCACCACCGAGAGTGTCGTACTATATGCCGCTGGGGGGCGGACTGCGTGTGCCAGTGAGCCGCATGTCCATGGTCGCCAGACCGCACGGGGAACACCGACGAACTAAAAGCATTCGCGAGCTAAACCGCCGCTCTACAGAGCCCTTCTGGCTAAACTGCATCTACGCAAGGGGGGAGACGGATTCTTGCCAGTGAACTGCAAGGACAGCCTAGTTTTTGTTCAACACACAAACAAAATTAAATCAAATTGCGGCGCACTGCTCGTGGCATCCGACTGCACAACACAGGCAAATTTCAGAAAAAGGAAGAAAACCTTTCTGAACTGAATAGGTTCGTCCCTGCTGTTTGACGACCTTCATCGCATGGGATCCCAAGAAAGATAGGGAGGAGCACAAAAGGTCGCCGCCGGGGAACGAACCACCACGCTGGGTATGGACTGCAAAAGGAGCGCGCCTGGATCCGGCGAGCACTTACGGCTTTGTGCGATAGAGGAGATGGGAGGCGGTGGATGCTCCTGTAGCCTCGCCAGAATCGAGAGCATGGCCTCCAATATCGCCAGATCTAGAGCATCCCACCATCGACCTGGAGCACGGCCCCGCGCAGCTAGGTGGGCGATGGAAACGGGAGGCGTTTGGGCGGTGGGGGCGAAGGAGGCCAGGTGCAGCTCTAGCGCCAGGAGGAAGAAGGCAGGGGGCAGTCTGGCGTCGGGAGGAAGGAGGCCAGGGGCGATCCGACGTGGGGAGGAAGGAGGGAAGGAGTGCTTGGAGGTGGGCGGTGGGGTGGAGAAGGTGGCACGATGGCGACCTGATCCCGATCCAGATCAGGTGGGAGTCATGCATGTGGGTGTTTGGCCATGGAAGGAGGCAACAGGGTCGGGGAGTGTCGGTGTGAAAACCGGCGGATCTCGGGTAGGGGGTCCCGAACTGTGCGTCTGGGCGGATGGTAACAGGAGACAAGGGACACGATGTTTTACCCAGGTTCGGGCCCTCTTGATGGAGGTAAGACCCTACGTCCTGCTTGATTAATATTGATGATGTGTGTTACAAGAGTGGATCTACCACGAGATCAAGGAGGCTAAACCCTAGAAGCTAGCCTATGGTATGATTGTTGTTCGTCCTATGGACTAAAGCCATCCGGTTTATATAGACACCGTAGAGTGCTAGGGTTACACAAAGTCGGTTACAATGGTAGGAGATCTACATATCCATATCGCCAAGCTTGCCTTCCACACCAAGGAAAGTCCCATCCGGACACGGGACGAAGTCTTCAATCTTGTATCTTCATAGTCTTGGAATCCGGCCGATGATGATAGTTCGGCTATCCGGACACCCCCTAATCCGGAACTCCCTCAGTAGCCCCTGAACCAGGCTTCAATGACGATGAGTCGGGCGCACATGTTGTCTTCGGCATTGCAAGGCGGGTTCTTCATCCGAATAATTTATAGAAGATTGTGAACACCAGGATAGTGTCCGGCTCTGCAAAATAAATTCCACGTACCACCGTAGAGAGAATAATATTACACAAGTTCAATCTGCTGACGTATTTTGTGGCGTGACGTCTCACCATTACCAAGCCTTTATTCTGTTTTTATTGTTCCACCTCCGCGCGTTTAGCGAAGCGGTTTCCTTGGCACGTCTTGTCGAAGCATAGATCGTCTTCCCCTTATTCCGGGATTCCCATCAATACGGACGTGGGTAACCCAACCGCGCCATTGATTGTGACGCTTGGGAGATAAGCGAGTTTTACCAGGCCGGTGGGGACACATGTATTTGTCCTCCCATATAAGGGGATAAAGATCCAACCCTTTTACCTGCGCCTTCTTCCTCCTTGGCTTATCCATCTCATGCGAACTCGAGCTCCAGCGCCCAAGTCCGCACTTCTCACCTCAACCTTCTCCAACTATGTCCGGAGTGGGAGGCAAGTGGATGGCCTCCTCCGTCACGGAGGGGCAGATCTAGAAGCTGCGCGACGCCGGATACTTGTCCAGCGATATCGCGCACCAGCTCCCCGACGAGGGAGAGCTCATCCCCACTCCCAGGCCCCATGAGAGGGTAGTGTTTCTTCCCCATTTCCTTTGTGGACTGGGTTTCCCACTTCATCCCTTTGTCCGGGGGCTCATGTTTTACTACGGCCTAGATTTCCATGATCTAGCCCCGAATTTCATCCTCAACATCTCGGTGTTTATCGTCGTGTGCGAGGCCTTCCTCTGCATCCAGCCCCACTTCGGCTTGTGGCTCAAGACCTTCAGTATCAAGCCAAAGGTTGTGAAGGGCAGCCAAGCGGAGTGCGGAGGCGCCATGGTGGGCAGGATGTCCCACGTTACGTGGCTGGAGGGCACCTTCGTGGAAACCATTAAGGGGTGGCAATCGGGGTGGTTCTACATCACCGAGCCGCGTGACCCTGATTGGGCAGCGGCCCCCGAATTCAGATCCGGCATCCCTACACGGCTCACCTCCTGGAAAGAGAGTGGCCGGATCTGGGGGAATTTGGAGGAGCTGACCAGACTCCAAGCCTGTATCCAGAAGCTGGTGCACAAGAAGCTCAAGCTTGTCAACGTAGTCCAAGTCATGCTCATCCGCCGGATTCTCCCGTGCCAACGATGGGGCTTCAACATGTGGGAGTTCGATCCGGCGCAGCACCAGACTCTGAGCGGGCTCTTCGACACTATGTAAGAAGATGTCTGGAAGGTGCTGTTCAAGGGCGCCGAGGCTCCCGCATCCGCTACTGAGGATCGCGGATTCCGCTCGCAGCGTCCAGCTGACGAGGTAAGTGACTTCGCCACTTGTTTTCCGTAGTTTGACTCTATGCGGGATCAAAACTCCATTTACCTTTGACAGGACTGGCTGGCGAAGGCCGAACGGACTATCTGTCCGGCCCCATTGCCAGAGGACCCAGCGGACGCCCGTCTAACGGGGCTGCTGGCTCCGGCACCCCACGTGGTGCCGGAGAAGAAGGCCAAGAAGAAGGCCACGGTGACTCGGAAGAGTTCCCGTTTTCAGGTGCTATCGGATGATGAATCCGAGGCCGACTCCTCCCACCAAGGCGAGGAGCAGAAGAAGAAAGCCTCTCCCCCAGCGGGGGGAGGGAAGAAAAGGAAGGCCTCCCCAACAAGGTAGGCCGAAGGGTCCAAGAAGGGAAAAACTCTTCCCCCGGACTGCTCTGCCAACGCCAGTGACGACGACGAGGACTGGCCTCCAAGGGCCAAACCGCTGGAGAGATCGTAAGTACCTGGACTCCCGAATAACTTCAAGGTTTTTATTTTTCGCCACATAATGTCTTTCTAATGCCGCATACAACCCTGCAGTCCGCCTAAGGATGATCTTCCTGTTTCAACGAGTGGGTCCTTAGGTGCGTCGGATATGGATTCTCTTCTGACTGCCTCCACCCCCCGTGACGCGGACGATGCCGAGGTGGGATCCCAGGAAGGGGCCCACCAGGAGGAGAGGGCCCTGGAGGTGTCGCAGGACAACCTCCCGGACTTTGCACCGGACTCGGCCCCGGAACCCACAGTGGCTCCGTAGTCCGGCGGGCGACCCCTTCGTAAGAAGGGTAAGACCATGACGCCGGCAGCCTCCGTCCAACCGGAGGCGTCGGATAATTTGCTGGAGGCGCTCAACGGTGCCTCCATCGAAGAGGAACACCGCACTGTTATGAGTGCGGTGATTCAGAAGGTGCAGCTCGCCAAGAGCGGGCTGACTGAAGCCTACAGCAGCCTTCTAACAGGCTTTGAGGTAAGAATTTCAATATGTATAAAATGGTACCGCATAGACAGTAGCCCCTGATGCTCGGTTCGGTGTTTGGAAAGAAAAGCCGGACTAAGGATCTAAAAAGATATACGCAGGAGTAGTAATAAATATGTCAATATGGGATTGCAGGCTGCGCTGCTGACCTCTGCCGCACTGACTGCGGAGGTTAATACATTGAAGGAAAACCTCGAGCGGTCCAAGAACGAGCTCGGCCGTGCCAAGAAGCAGCTCGAGGGCAAGGAAGGTGAGTAACACCTCAGTAAAATTGTACCTTACAGAAAAGGATTTTGGTTGCAAAAAAATGACAAGGATAACGTGGGTATTGCAGGGGCCACTAACGAGGTGGCGACCCTGAAAGAGGCGGTGGCCACGGCCGAACGTAATGCGGCCGTGGAGCACACCGAGCGAGAGAAGCAGGAGGTGCGGGTGGCGGAGGTACAGCAAGAGCTCCAGGATCTCGTTAAAAAACATGAGAGCCTGGAGCGTGACTCGAAGACTCGAGAGTCTGACCTTGCAACGGCTCTTGAGAGTGCCAAAGCCGCTAAGGCCGAAGCCTACAAGGCCCTCCGGGAGATTGAAGCGGTGAAAAAAATAGCAGCGGGTAAGGCATTTTTCATGCAAAGTAAGCATGTGAGTGTTAATTACCTGTTGCTTACCCGGATTCGGAGCTCTCCAGGAGCGTTCACAGATCTTCCGCACAGCGTGTCTGATGCTGCCGCATTCTACCGGGCCGACGAGGGGAGCTCGACGGAGAAGGTCTTCTGGTCTCAGTATGCTGAGGCCGGACATCCGGTGCCCCTTAGCGACCAACTGAAGCAGCTGGTCGAGATCCACAAGGCGGCCGAACAGGCCATGAAGGGCCTCATAGTTCGGCTGTGGCCTAAGGAGGCCATGCCTGGGAGCTACTTCGGCCTGGTGCGGCGGCTGGTGGATGCGTGCCCGTGGGTTGAAGTCATCAAGCACTCCGCCTGTATGGAGGGTGCCCATCGGGCCCTTGCCCGCGCAAAGGTGCACTGGGACAAGATGGATGCCCAGAAGCTTGTGATGGACCCGCCACCAGAGGGCAAGGAGCATCGCATGCCCGAGATGTATTATAAGAGTGTGCTGAAGGGCGCCCGCACTATTGCAGGGGAGTGCCTCAAAGATGTAAGTTTTGAGTAGACTCGCATTTTGTTATCCTATGCACTGAAAACTTAGTTCATATGCGCTAAGCAACGCTTGCTAATTTAAAATATTACCTTCTGTGCGGCTGTTTATCAAATCTGAGAGATGGCAAGTCGTCGGCTTCAGCCCCCATGCCACGAGTGCTGGGGTGTTCGGGATAAACTTTGAGCACTCTTGTTCCCATTTTTGGGTCCATCTAGGGAGGCGCTCAACACAGCGAACAAGGCAACCGGACTTATAATGCTTGAACACTCTCACTTAGCCATAGAATTCTATAATTTTAAATTTCGGCGAAGCCCCTAGTATTCGGAAGGCCGAATTTGGGGCGCTATCCACGCCTGGGCCGGACAAGGTCCAGCTCCTCACTCTAAGCGGCATAAGTCTTTAGCGACTCGCAAAAACCTCTCGAACGGCGACCGGCTCTCGCCTCATCATGACGGTCAGTTTTAGCTTTCTCCACTCAGGTGTTAACCCATCTCAACTGGGGCGCGATCGCAGTGGTTCTCCCAGTGCTACCTTAGCCGATACAACGGAACGTAAGGTACCAAAACATGGGAGCCGGGCAAACCCAACTATTGACCCAAGACATGATTCGGAGCCGATGCATATAATGCTATAAGTTCGGGGTGCCGCACTTGTGAAAGTGTTCGGACTTATCACTCCATGACGCGGGAAACATAAGCCCCTGGTGTGTTTTAACCATACCAAAGTGTACGGATGCAACATGTCTGAAATGAACATGTGTATGAAAAAGAGATGCAATTATAAGCAAAAAGGTGCTGCATTGTTTTATTCAATAAGTGCTGCTATGAATGCAGAACGATACAAATAGTGCGATAAGCAAGGGATGGGACTGTTAAACATGTCCCCCTCCAGGGGTAGGCTGCGGATTGGTGTATAAAAATACTCGTAATGTAGACCACCTATATATTCGTCGTAGCCTTTATCCTTCCCTGGCTGTTGCATCGTGAGTTCGGCAGGTCTGCTGCCGGACAGGGCCTCTGACGAACGGAGTCCTGTGGGTAAAAAATAAAAGGTAAAAAAAGAAAAAAAGAACGACACACTTGAGAGCCCCTGGTGTGGTTGAGCCGCAGTCTGGGCTTATTGTGGTCGTTCCCCTCTCCCCATGCCCATGGTATCTTCAGAACGTGAAGGACCTGCTTTGACGTTTTGTAGGGGCTGGGGTTGGGGCCGCACTGCTACGCGTGCTCAGAACGTGCCAGGTGGTCTTGTTGTAGGTTACTCCGGGCGCGCTTAGCTATGTCCAGCCGCTTAACGGCCGGACTCGAGAATTGCCTTAAGAGGCTGCATTGTACTTCTGCCGCGAGAGCCGCTGTGTGTTCCTCCGTTCGGAGAGAACGTTCAGTGTTTCCGTTGACCGTGATGACTCCTCGAGGGCCTAGCGTCTTGAGCTTGAGGTATGCGTAGTGCGGCACCGCGTTGAACTTTGCAAACGCGGTATGTCCGAGCAAGGGATGATAGCCGCTGCGGAACGGGACTATGTCAAAGATTAACTCCTCGCTTCGGAAGTTATCCGGGGATCCGAAGACGACTTCCAGTGTAACTGAGCCTGTACAATTGGCTCCTACACCTGGTATGATGCCTTTAAAGGTCGTCTTGGTAGGTTTAATCCTTGAGGGGTCTATGCCCATTTTGCGCAGTGTATCCTAATAGAGCAGGTTCAGGCTGCTGCCGCCGTCCATCGGGACTCTGGTGAGGTGAAATCCATCGACGATTGGGTCTAAGACCAATGCGGCGAATCCGCTGTGGCGGATGCTGGTGGGGTGGTCCCTTCGGTCAAAAGTTGTCGGGCAGGAGGACCATTGATTGAACTTCGGGGCGACTGGCTCCATCGCGTATACGTCCCTAAGTGCACGCTTCCGCTCCCTTTTAGGTCTGTGCGTTGCGTATATCATGTTCACCGTCCGCACCTGTGCGGGGAAACCCTTCTATCCTCTATTGTTCGGCGGTCGGGTCTCTTCCTCGTCGTCGCTGTGCAGCCCCTTGTCATTTTTTTCGGCAATTAACTTGCCCGCCTTCTTGAATACCCAACAGTCCCTATTGGTGTGGTTAGCTGGCTTTTCGGGGGTGCCGTGTATCTGGCACAAGCGGTTGAGTATTCGGTCCAAATTGGATGGACCCGAAGCAGTTCTATTGAATGGCTTTTTCCGCTGACCAGGTTTAGAGCCTCTGAATCCGGCATTGACTGTCGTATCCTCACTATTGTCGCCGTTGATGCGGCGCTTGTTTTTGTTACGACGCGACCTGCCATTTCGGTCCTTGAGATCCGGACTGCCAGAATTTTTGCTGAGGTTGTTGTTGCGTGCTAGCCAGCTATCCTCACCCGCGCAGAAGCGGGTCATGAGTGATGTGAGGGCTGCCATGGATTTGGGCTTTTCCTGTCCCAGGTGCCGGGCAAGCCACTCGTTGCGGATGTTATGCTTGAAGGCCGCGAGGGCCTCCACATCCGGACAGTCGACGATTTGGTTTTTCTTGGTTAAGAACCGTGTCCAGAATTGTCTGGCCGATTCGTCTGGCTATTGAATTATGTGGCTGAGGTCGTCAGCATCTGGTGGTCGCACATATGTGCCTTGGAAGTTATCGAGGAATGCGGCTTCCAGGTCTTCCCAACTCCCAATTGACTCTGCTGGCAAGCTGTTAAGCCAATGCCGGGCTGGTCCTTTAAGCTTGAGGGGGAGATATTTGATCACGTGAAGATCGTCACCGCGGGCCATGTGGATGTGAAGAAGATAGTCTTCGATCCAAACCGCAGGGTCTGTTGTGCCATCATAAGATTCGATATTCACGGGTTTAAACCCTTCGGGGATTTGATGATCCATTACGTCATCTGTGAAGCATAGTGGGTGTGCGGCGCCTCTGTACTGGGCGATATCACGACGGAGCTCAGAAGAACTTTGTCTGTTTTGTTCGACCCGGCCGGACTTACTGTGTCCGGCGCGACGGCTATCGTCACGTACCGTGGGGCGCCCACGCGATCTATAGATTGATCTTGATTTTCTTGCCTTATCCTCCAATATATCTCGCAAGTCCGGAGTGTTCCCCTGTGGCCTTGTGCTTTTCGAGCGATGCCGGGGTACGTGTCTAGTGAAGGGCCTAGAGGCCTCTCTGTCGTGACCACGGGGTGGTCGGTCAGCCGTATTGTCTCCTGGTGATGCGGGTTCATATGCTTCCTCCTCTAATCAGCGGAGCAACTTGCGTTTAGGGTAGCTTTTGGAGGGGCGTCCGAGCTCATGCTCTTCGGCCGCGAGGACTTCAGTCCATCTGTCGGCTAGCAGATGTTGATCAGCTCTAAGCTGTTGCTGCTTTTTCTTGAGGCTGTTCGCCGTGGCCATAAGCCTGCATTTAAAACGCTCTTGTTCGACGGGATCCTCAGGCACGACGAATTCATCGTCGTCGAGGCTTGCCTCGTCTCCGGAGGGAGGCATATAATCCTCTACCTCTTCTTCTGCCGCTCTCTCATGAGGGCTGGCGTCTCCGTCCTCCTGCGCTGCATCTTCCTGGAGTGCGTTATCTTCAGCACTGTCCGGTGTATTATTATCTCTGGTGCCGGAGTCTTCATTCTTGCTATGGCGGGATTTAGAGCGGCGCCGCTGACGCCGGCGCTTTGGCTGCTTCTTGGAGGGGTCATCCTCCACTGTTTCTTCGCCATTCCCATCCTTTGGGATATCCACCATGTATATGTCATATGATGAGGTGGCTTTCCAGTGCCCAGTAGGCGCTGGTTCTTGGTCGTCTCCGGCATCTTCATCCATACCGTCGATGTCTTCGGAGTCGTAGTCTAGCATGTCGGTTAGATCGTAGACAGCGGCTACCAAGTGGGTGGTGGGTGGGCTTTGAATTTCTTCGTCTTCCGCATCCCAACCGTCCTGACCGCAGTTCGGCCAAGGCTCTCCTGATAACGAGAGATACTTTACCGAACTTAAGATGTCGCCAAAAGGTGAGTGTTGAAAGATGTTCGCTGCGGTGAACTCCATGATCGGTGCCCAATCGGATTTGATCGGAGGGAGCGCGGGAGGTTCGGAGTCCGGCAAGGAGTCCGGCACCTCGGAGTCACGAGCTTCATGAGGGACAAGGTCATTGTTCGGCTTTATCACCGTAGAGGTTGCAGCTCCCGAGGCGGTGTCTAGCCATCTGTCCTCGATCTGCGCAACCGGCTCTGAATTGAGGATTGGAGCGGGTTCGAGTGTAGCCTCCAGGGTACTGTCCGGCTGTAGTGCTAAATCATGCTCGTCGTGACAGTGCGGCACGCTCGGCTGTGGCTCAAATCCATCGAGGATCAAGTCCCCGCGGATGTCAGCCGCGAAGTTCAAACTTCCAAATCTGACCTGACGGCCAGGGGCTTAGCTTTCGATCTGCTCCAGATGGCCAAGCGAATTGGCCCACAGTGCAAAGCCCCCGAATACGAAGATCTGTCTGGGAAGAAAGGTCTCACCCTAGACTGCATCGTTGATGATGGTCGAAGAAGCCATCGAGCCTATCGGTGACAACATAGAGGAACTCTCAATGAAAGCACCAATGTCGGTGTCCAAACCGGCGGATCTCGGGTAGGGGGTCCCGAACTGTGCGTCTAGGCGGATGGTAACAGGAGACAAGGGACACGATGTTTTACCCAGGTTCGGGCCCTCTTGATGGAGGTAAAACCCTACGTCCTGCTTTATTAGTATTGATGATGTGTGTTACAAGAGTGGATCTACCATGAGATCAAGGAGGCTAAACCCTAGAAGCTAGCCTATGGTATGATTGTTGTTCGTCCTATGGACTAAAGCCATCCAGTTTATATAGACACCGGAGAGGGCTAGGGTTACACAAAGTCGGTTACAATGGTAGGAGATCTACATATCCGTATCGCCAAGCTTGCCTTCCACACCAAGGAAAGTCCCATGCGGACACGGCATGAAGTCTTCAATCTTGTATCTTCATAGTCTTGGAGTTCGGACGATGATGATAGTTTGGCTATCCGGACACCCCCTAGTCCGGAACTCCCTCAGGGAGGAAGATGGGGTGGCACCGGCGAGGAAGCCGCGGGGTGGGGATAAGAAGTCGACGGTGGTGGGTATAGCACAGCGGCGCGTCTCCCCGTTAGAAGGTGGATCGGAAGGTGCAGCGAGGATGGGTGGGGGGAATGGATAAGGTGGGTGACAAGAGGACGGGGGTGCTTGGCATGACGGGACTGGTCGTGGCCGCGTCGGGGTAGAAAATAATAGGTACCGGCCGGGTCAGGGCGCCGACACCGGACGAAATAGGGGTCGGCACGAGCATGGCCGGCGGCGTCGTAGGGAGCGACCGGTGGGTTGTGGGAGGTAGGTAGGGGCGCGTGGTGGGGTTGGGGTGGGTGTTGGGGAACGTAGCAGAAATTCAAAATTTTCCTACGTGTCACCAAGATCTATCTATGGAGAGACCAGCAACGAGTAGAAAGAGAGTGCATCTACATACCCTTGTAGATCGCTAAGCGGAAGCGTTCAAGTGAACGGGGTTGATGGAGTCGTACTCGTCGTGATTCAAATCACCGATGATCCTAGTGCCGAATGGACGGCACCTCCGCGTTCAACACACGTACAGCCCGGTGACGTCTCCCACGCCTTGATCCAGCAAGGAGAGAGGGAGAGGTTGAGGAAGACTCCATCCAACAGCAGCACAACGGCGTGGTGGTGGTGGAGGTGCGTGGCAATCCAGCAGGGCTTCGCCAAGCACCATGGGAGAGGAGGAGTAGGGAGAGAGGTAGGGCTGTGCCAGAACTTCGTGTATAGCTCCCATGTGCCTCCCCACTATATATAGGGGTGGAGGGTCTGGTTTCTTGCCCTCCAAGTCCATTGGGGCGTTGGCCAAGGTGGGAGGAAAGAAATCTCATTATTTCCTTCCCCACCGATTGTTATCCCCCTTTTTAGCGATCTTGATCTTATCCCTTCGGGATATGATCTTATTCCTTCTAAGGGGGGATCTTGGTGCGCCTTGACCAGGGGTGTGGGGCCTTGCCCCCACTACCCACGTCCAGGTGGGTCCCCCCATGCAGGTGGGCCCCACTCCAGAACCTTCTAGAACCTTCCCGGTACAATACCGAAAAATCCCGAACATTTTCCGGTGGCCAAAATAGGACTTCCCATATATAAATCTTTACCTCCGGACCATTCCGGAACTCCTCGTGACGTCCGGGATCTCATCCGGGACTCCGAACAACATTCGGTAACCACATACAAACTTCCTTTATAACCCTAGCGTCATCGAACCTTAAGTGTGTAGACCCTACGGGTTCGGGAGACATGTACACATGACCGAGACGTTCTCCGGTCAATAACCAACAGCGGGATCTGGATACCCATGATGGCTCCCACATGTTCCACGATGATCTCATCGGATGAACCACGATGTCAAGGACTTAATCAATCCCGTATTCAATTCCCTTTGTCTATCGGTATGTTACTTGCCCAAGATTCGATCGTCGGTATCCAATACCTTGTTCAATCTCGTTACCGGCAAGTCAATTTACTCGTTCCGTAACACATCATCCCGTGATCAACTCCTTGGTCACATTGCGCATATGATGATGTCCTACCGAGTGGGCCCAGAGATACCTCTCCGTTTACACGGAGTGACAAATCCCAGTCTCGATCCGCATAAAACAATAGATACTTTCGGAGATACCTGTAGTGCACCTTTATAGTCACCCAGTTACATTGTGACGTTTGATACACCCAAAGCACTCCTACGGTATCCAGGAGTTACACGCTCTCATGGTCGAAGGAAGAGATACTTGACATTGGCAAAGCTCTAGCAAATGAACTACACGATCTTTTGTGCTAGTCTTAGGATTGGGTCTTGTCCATCACATCATTCTCCTAATGATGTGATCCCGTTATCAACGACATCCAATGTCCATAGCCAGGAAACCATGACTATCTGTTGATCACAACGAGCTAGTCAACTAGAGGCTCACTAGGGACATATTGTGGTCTATGTATTCACACGTGCATTACGATTTCCGGATAATACAGTTATAGCATGAATAAAAGACAATTATCATGAACAAGGAAATATAATAATAATACTTTTATTATTGCCTCTAGGGCATATTTCCAACAGTCTCCCACTTGCACTAGAGTCAATAATCTAGTTCACATCGCCATGTGATTAACACTCACAGGTCACATCGCCATGTGACTAATACCCAAGAGTTTACTAGAGTCAGTAGTCTAGTTCACATCACTATGTGATTAACACTCAATGAGATTTATGTTTGATCATGTTGCTTGTGAGAGAGGTTTTAGTCAACGGGTCTGAACCTTTCAGATCTGTGTGTGCTTTACAAATCTCTATGTCATCTCCTAGATGCAGCTACCACGCTCTATTTGGAGCTATTCCAAACAACTGTTCTACTTGGAGCTATTCTAAATTATTGCTCCATTATATGTATCCGGTCTCTCTACTCAGAGCTATCCGGATAGGTGTCAAGATTGCATCGTCGTAACCTTTACGACGAACTCTTTTACCACCTCCATAATCGAGAAAATTCCTTAGTCCACTAGTTACTAAGGATAACTTTGACCGTTGTCCTGTGAGCCATTCTTGGATCACTCTTGTACCCATTGACTGACTCATGGCAAGGCACACTTCAGGTGCGGTACACAGCATAGCATACTGAAGAGCCTACGTCTTAAGCATAGGGGACGACCTTCGTCCTTTCTCTCTATTCTGCCGTGGTCGAGCTTTAAGTCTTAACTTCGTACCTTACAACTCAGGCAAGAACTCCTTCTTTGACTGGTCCATCTTGAACACCTTCAAGATCATGTCAAGGTATGTGCTCATTTGAAAGTATTATTAAGCATTTTGATCTATCCTTATAGATCTTGATGCTCAATGTTCAAGTAGCTTAATCCAGGCTTTCCATTGAAAAACACTTTCAAAATAACCCTATATGCTTTCCAGAAATTCTACGTCATTTCTGATCAACAATATGTCAACAACATATAGTCATCAGAAATTCTATAGTGCTCCCACTCACTTCTTTGGAAATACAAGTTTCTCATAAACTTTGTACAAACCCAAAATTTTTGATCATCATCAAAGCATACATTCCAACTCCGAGATGCTCACTCCAGTCCTTAGAAGGATTTCTAGCTTTGCATACTTATTAGCATCTTTCGGGATTGACAAAACCTTCCGGTTGTATCACATACAACCTTTCCTCATTAAAATCAACGAGGAAACAATGTTTTTTGACATCCTATCTGCAAGATTCATAAATAATGCAGTAATCGCTAATATAATTCCAACAGACTCTTAGCATCGCTACGAGTGAGAAAATCTCATCGTAGTCAACTCCTTGAACTTGTCGGAAAACATCTTAACGAAGTCGAGCTTTCTTAATGGTGAACATTTACCATCATTGTCCGTCTTCTTTTTGAAATCCATCTGTACTCATTAGCCTTACGACCATCGAGCCTTCTGCCAAAGTCTACACTTTGTTTTCATACACGGATCCTCTCTCGGATTTTATGGCCTCAAGCCATTTATCGGAATCCGGGCCCACCATCGCTTCTCCATAGCTCGTAGGTTCATTGTTGTCTAGCAACATGACCTTCAAGACAGGATTACGTACCACTCTGAAAGTAGTACGCATCCTTGTCATCCTACGAGGTTTGGGAGTGGCTTGATCCGAAGTTTCATGATCAATATCATAAGCTTCCACTTCGATTGGTGTAGGTGCCACAGGAACAACTCCCTGTGCCCTGTCACACACTAGTTGAAGAGACGGTTCAATAACCTCATCAAGTCTCCACCATCCTCCCACTCAATTCTTTCGAGAGAAACTTTTCCTCGAGAAAGGACCCGATTCTAGAAACAATCCATATTGCTTTCGGATCTGAATTAGGAGGTATACCCAACTGTTTTGGGTTTCCTATGAAGATGCATTTTATCCGCTTTGGGTTCGAGCTTATCAACCTGAAACTTTTTCACATAAGCGTTGCAGCCCCAAACCTTTAAGAAACGACAACTTAGGTTTCTCTAAACCATAATTCATACGGTGTCATCTCAACGGAATTACGTGGTGCCCTATTTAAAGTGAATGTGGTTGTCTCTAATGCCTAACCCATGGACAATAGTGGTAATTCGATAAGAGACATCATGGTACGCACCATATCCAATAGGGTGCAACTATGATGTTCGGACACACCATCACACTATGGTGTTCCAGGCGGTATTAATTGCGAAACAATTTCCACAATGTCTTAATTGTGTGCCAAAACTCGTAACTTAGATATTCACATCATAGACATTTTATCCTCTTGTCACAATGATCTTCTACTTCACTCTGAAATTACTTGAACCATTCAATAATTCAGACTTGTATTTCATCAAGTAAATATTCTCAACATCTACTCGAATCATCTGTGAAGTAAGATCATAACGATATTCACTGCATGCCTCAGCACTCATTGGATTGTATACATCAAAATGTTACTTCCAACAAGTTGCTATCTTGTTCCATCTTACTGAAAACGAGGCTTTTCAGTCATCTTGCCCATGTGGTATGATTTGCATATCTCAAGTGATTCAAAATCAAGTGAGTCCAAACGATCCATCTGCATGGAGTTTCTTCATGCGTATACACCAATAGACATGGTTCGCATGTCTCAAACTTTTCTAAAATGAGTGAGTCCAAAGATCCATCAACATGGAGCTTCTTCATGCGTTTTATACCATTATGACTTACATGGCAGTGCCACAAGTAAGTGGTACTATCATTACTATCTTATATCTTTTGGCATGAAAATGTGTATCATTACGATCGAGATTCAATAAACCATTCCTTTAGGTGCAAGACCATTGAAGGTTTTATTCAAATAAATAGAGTAATCATTATTCTCCTTAAATGAATAACCGTATTGCGATAGACATAATCCAATCATGTCTATGCTCAACGCAAGCACCAAATGACAATTATTCAGGTTTAATACTAATCTTGATGGTAGAGGGAGCGTGCGATGTTTGATCACATCAAACTTGGAAACACTTCCAACACATATCGTCAGCTCACCTTTAGCTAGTCTCCGTTTATTCCGTAGCTCTTTATTTGAGTTACTAACACTTAGCAACCGAACCGGTATCTTATACCCTGGTGCTACTAGGAGTACTAGTAAAGTACACATTAACATAATGTATATCCAATATACTTCTATCGACCTTGCCAGCCTTCTTATCTACCAAGTATCTAGGGTAATTCTGCTCTAGCGGCTATTCCCCTTATCACAGAAGCACTTAGTCTCGGGTTTGGGTTCAACCTCGGGTTTCTTCACTGGTGCAGCAGCTGATGTGTCATTTCATGAAATATCCCTTTGTTCCCTTGCCCTTCTTGAAACTAGTGGTTTCACCAACCATCAACAATTGATGCTCCTTCTTGATTTCTACTTTCGCGGTGTCAAACATCATGAATATTTCAAGGATCATCATATCTATCCCTGATATGTTATAGTTAATCACGAAGCTCTAGCAGCTTGGTGGCAATGACTTTGGGGAAACATCACTATCTCATCTGGAGGATCAACTCCCACTCGATTCAAGTGATTGTTGTGCTCAGACAATCTGAGCACAAGCTCAATGATTGAGCTTTTCTCCCTTAGTTTGCAGGCTAAGAAAATCGTCGGAGGTCTTATACCTCTTGACGTGGGCACGAGCCTGAAATCCCAATTTCAGCCCTCGAAACATCTCATATGTTCCGCGACGTTTCGAAAACGTCTTTGGTGCCTCTACTTAAACCATTTAATTGAACTATCACGTAGTTATCAAAACGTGTATGTCCGATGTTCGCAACATCGACAAACGACGTTGGGGTTCAGCACACTGAGCGGTGCATTAAGGACATAAGCTTTCTACTGATCGCATAATCGCTACTATCAACTTTCAACTATATTTTCTCTAGGAACATATCTAAACAGTGGAACTAAAGCGCGAGCTTACGACATAATTTGCAAATGGTCTTTTGACTATGTTCAGGATAATTAAGTTCATCTTATGAACTCTCACTCAGATAGACATCCCTCTGGCCATCTAAGTGATCACATGATCCGAGTCAACTAGCCCATGTCCGATCATCACGTGAGACGGACTAGTTAACGTCGGTGAACATCTTCATGTTGATCGTATCTACTATACGACTCATGCTCGACCTTTCGGTCTCCGTGTTCCGAGGCCATGTCTGCACATGCTAGGCTCGTCAAGTTAACCCTAAGTGTTTTCGCTGTGTAAAACTGTCTTACACCCGTTGTATGTGAACGTAAGAATCCATCACACCCGATCATAACGTGGTGCTTAGAAGCGACGAACTGTAGCAATGGTGCACAGTTAGGGGAGAACACTTCTTGAAATTTTGTAAGGGATCATCTTATTTACTACCGTCGTCCTAAGAAAACAAGATGCATAAACATGATAAACATCACATGCAATCAAATAGTGACATGATATGGCCAATATCATTTTGCTCCTTTTGATCTTCATCTTCGGGGCTCCATGATCATCATCGTCACTGGCACGACACCATGATCTCCATCATCATGATCTCCAGCATCATTTCTTCATGAAGTTGTCACGCCAACGACTACTTCTACTTCTATGACTAACGCGTTTAGCAATAAAGTAAAGTAGTTTACATGGCGTTCTTCAATGACACGCAGGTCATACAATAAATAAAGACAACTCCTATGGCTCCTGCCGGTTGTCATACTCATCGACATGCAAGTCGTGAATCCTATTACAAGAACATGATCAATCTCATACATCACATATCATTCATCACATTCTTCTTGGCCATATCACATCACATAGCATACCCTGCAAAAACAAGTTAGACGTCCTCTAATTGTTGTTGCATGTTTTACGTGGCTGCTATGGGTTTCTAGCAAGAACGTTTCTTACCTACGCAAGACCACAATGTGATATGCCAATTGCTATTTACCCTTCATAAGGAACCTTTTCATCGAATCTGTTCCGACTAAAGTGGGAGAGACTGGCACCCGCTAGCCACCTTATGCACCAAGTGCATGTCAATCGGTGGAACCTGTCTCACGTAAGAGTACGTGTAAGGTCGGCCCGGGCCGCTTCATCCCACAATACCGTCGAAACAAGATTGGACTAGTAACGGTAAGCATATTGAACAACATCAACGCCCACAACTACTTTGTGTTCTACTCGTGCAAAGAATCTACGCAATAGACCTAGCTCATGATGCCACTGTTGGGGAACGTAGCAGAAATTCAAAATTTTCCTACGTGTCACCAAGATCTATCTATGGAGAGACCAGCAACGAGTAGAAAGAGAGTGCATCTACATACCCCTGTAGATCGCTAAGAGGAAGCGTTCAAGTGAACGGGGTTGATGGAGTCGTACTCGTCGTGATTCAAATCACCGATGATCCTAGTGCCGAACGGACGGCACCTCCGCGTTCAACACACGTACAGCCCGGTGACGTCTCCCACGCCTTGATCCAGCAAGGAGAGAGGGAGAGGTTGAGGAAGACTCCATCCAACAGCTGCACAACGGCGTGGTGGTGGTGGAGGAGCGTGGCAATCCAGCTGGGCTTCGCCAAGCACCATGGGAGAGGAGGAGTAGGGAGAGAGGTAGGGCTGTGCCAGAACTTCGTGTATAGCTCCCATGCGCCTCCCCACTATATATAGGGGTGGAGGGGCTGGTTTCTTGCCCTCCAAGTCCATTGGGGCGTTGGCCAGGGTGGGAGGAAAGAAATCTCATTATTTCCTTCCCCACCGATTGTTATCCCCCCTTTTTAGGGATCTTGATCTTATCCCTTCGGGATATGATCTTATTCCTTCTAAGGGGGGATCTTGGTGCGCCTTGACCAGGGGTGTGGGGCCTTGCCCCCACTACCCACGTCCATGTGGGTCCCCCCATGCAGGTGGGCCCCACTCCGGAACCTTCTAGACCCTTCCCGGTACAATACCGAAAAATCCCGAACATTTTCTGGTGGCCAAAATAGGACTTCCCATATATAAATATTTACCTCTGGACCATTCCGGAACTCCTCGTGACGTCCGGGATCTCATCCGGGACTCCAAACAACATTCGGTAACCACATACAAACTTCCTTTATAACCCTAGCGTCATCGAACCTTAAGTGTGTAGACCCTACGGGTTCGGGAGACATGTAGACATGACCGAGACGTTCTCCGGTCAATAACCAACAGCGGGATCTGGATACCCATGATGGCTCCCACATGTTCCACGATGATCTCATCGGATGAACCACGATGTCAAGCACTTAATCAATCCCGTATTCAATTCCCTTTGTCTATCGGTATGTTACTTGCCCGAGATTCGATCGTCGGTATCCAATACCTTGTTCAATCTCATTACCGGCAAGTCACTTTACTTGTTCCGTAACACATCATCCCATGATCAACTCCTTGGTCACATTGCGCATATGATGATGTCCTACCGAGTGGGCCCAGAGATACCTCTCCGTTTACATGGAGTGACAAATCCCAGTCTCGATCCGCATAAAACAATAGATACTTTCGGAGATACCTGTAGTGCACCTTTATAGTCACCCAGTTACGTTGTGACGTTTGATACACCCAAAGCACTCCTACGGTATCCAGGAGTTACACGCTCTCATGGTCGAAGGAAGAGATACTTGACATTGGCAAAGCTCTAGCAAATGAACTACACGATCTTTTGTGCTAGTCTTAGGATTGGGTCTTGTCCATCACATCATTCTCCTAATGATGTGATCCCGTTATCAACGACATCCAATGTCCATAGCCAGGAAACCATGACTATCTGTTGATCACAACGAGCTAGTCAACTAGAGGCTCACTAGGGACATATTGTGGTCTATGTATTCACACGTGTATTACGATTTCCAGATAATACAGTTATAGCATGAATAAAAGACAATTATCATGAACAAGGAAATATAATAATAATACTTTTATTATTGCCTCTAGGGCATATTTCCAACAGTGGGAACGAGTGGGTTTGGTTTCTTTTGTGTGCAGCTCGGTTCGGTTCGCTTGTGGGTTTCGGTATGCCACATGGGAGGAGTGGGAAAGTGTTAGCAGAATAATCACATGTGTTATTAGAATAAGGTCTTAAGGGGTGTTATCAGAATAGACCCACCCTATATATATATATATCAATTAGGCTTCAAGTGCGTACTTGTTAGTTAAACCTATGTATAAATTGTGACACTAAATATGACTAGTAAGTAGTACAGTAGCAGTACTAGTATACGTCAGTCAAATTATTCATCATTTCCAGTTTCAAAAAAATTATTCATCATGTCCACACATTGAATTGACGTGACAAAACGCTGCGCGTGAGGTGACACAAGAATGCCGGCGGCGTGTTCGGGTATTCTGTGAAGGAAATATGCCCTAGAGGCAATAATAAAGTTATTATTTATTTCCTTATATCATGATAAATGTTTATTATTCATGCTAGAATTGTATTTATGATACATGTGTGAATACATAGACAAACTGAGTGTCACTAGTATGCCTCTACTTGACTAGCTCGTTAATCAAAGATGGTTATGTTTCCTAACCATAGACATGAGTTGTCATTTGATTAACGGGATAACATCATTAGGAGAATGATGTGATTGACTTGACCCATTCCGTTAGCTTAGCACTTGATCATTTAGTATGTTGCTATTGCTTTCTTCATGACTTATACATGTTCCTATAACTATGAGATTATGCAACTCACGTTTACTGGAGGAACACTTTGTGTGCTACCAAACATCACAACGTAACTGGGTGATTATGAAGGTGCTCTATAGGTGTCTCCGAAGATACTTGTTGGGTGGCGTATTTCGAGATTAGGATTTGTCACTCCGATGGTTGGAGAGGTATCTCTGGGCCCACTCGGTAATGCACGTCACTAATAAGCCTTGAAAGCATTGTAACTAATGAGTTAGATGCAGGATGATGTATTAAGAAATGAGTAAAGAGACTTGCCGGTGACGAGATTGAACTAGGTATTGAGATACCAACGATCGAATCTCGGGCAAGTAACATACCGATGACAAAGGGAACAACATATGTTGTTGTGCAATTTGACCGATAAAGATCTTCGTAGAATATGTGGGAGCCAATATGAGCATCCAATTTCCGCTATTGGTTATTGTCCGGAGACGGGTCTCGGTCATGTCTACATAGTTCTCCAACCCGTATGGTTCGCATGCTTAAAGTTCGATGACGGTTATATTATGAGTTTATGTGTTTTGGTGTACCAAAGGTAATTTGGAGTCCCGGATGAGATCAGGGACATGACGAGGAGTCTCGAAATGGTCGAGACGTAAAGATCGATATATTGGACGACTATATTTGGACACTGGAATGGTTCCGGGTGAGATCGGGATAATAGCGGAGCACCTGGAGGTTATCGGAACCCCCCGGGAGATATATGGGCATTAATGGGCTTTAGTGGAATGGAGGGGAAAGGAGCAAGGGAGGGGCACCCCCCCAAGCCCAATCCTAATTGGGAGTGGGGCGGCCCCCCTTTCCTTGCTCCCTCCTTCCTCTTCCTTCCCTCTCCCTCTCCAAGTAGGAAAAGGAGGAGTCCTACTCCCGGTGGGAGTAGGACTCCCCCCTTGGGCGCGCCTCCTCCTCCTGGCTGGCCCCCTCCTCTCCTCCTTTATATACGAAGGAGGGGAGCACCCCATAGACACAACGATTGATCCCTTGGATCTCTTAGCCATGTGCGGTGCCCCCCTCCACCATAGTCCACCTCGATAATATCGTAGCGGTGCTTCCGCGAAGCCATGCGTTGGTAGAACATCATCATCGTCACCACGCCATCATGCTGACGGAACTTTCCCTCGACACTCGGCTGGATCGGAGTTTGAGGGACGTCATGGAGCTGAACATGTGCAAGAACTCGGAGGTGCCGTGCTTTCGATGCTTGATCGGTCGGGCCATCAAGACGTACGACTACATCAACCGCGTTGTTCTAACGCTTCCGATTTTGTTCTACAAGGGTACGTGGACAACACTCTCCCCTCTCATTGCTATGCATCACCATGATCTTGCGTGTGCGTAGGAATTTTTTTGAAATTACTACGTTACCCAATAGTGGCATCCGAGCCTAGGTTTTATGCGTTGATGTTATATGCATGAGTAGAACACAAGTGAGTTGTGGGCGATACAAGTCATACTACTTACCAGCATCTCATTCTTTGGTTCGGCGGTATTGTTGCATGAAGCGGCCCGGACCGACATTACGCATACGCTTACGCGAGACTGGTTCTACCGACGTGCTTTGCACACATGTGGCTGGCGGGTGTCAATTTCTCCAACTTTAGTTGAACCGAGTGTGGCTACGCCCGGTCCTTGAGAAGGTTAAAATAGCCCTAACTTGACGAACTATCATTGTGGTTTTGATGCGTAGGTAAGAACGGTTCTTGCTCAGCCGTAGCAGCCACGTAAAACTTGCAACAACAAAGTAGAGGACGTCTAACTTGTTTTTGCAGGGCATGTTGTGATGTAATATGGTCAAGACATGATGCTATATTTTATTGTATGAGATGATCATGTTTTGTAACCGACTTATCGGCAACTGGTAGGAGCCATATCATATCACTTATATTGATTGCACGTGATGTTTATCTTCTATGCATCTTATCTTGCTTTGATTGACGGTAGCATTATAAGATGATCTCTCACTAAATTTCAAGATAAAAGTGTTCTCCCTGAGTATGCACCGTTGCCAGAGTTCGTCGTGCCCAGACACCACCTGATGATCGGGTGTGATAAGCTCTACATCCATCTACAACGGGTGCAAGCCAGTTTTGCACACACAGAATACTCAGGTTAAACTTTACGAGCCTAGACTATGCAGATATGGCCTCGAAACACTGAGACCGAAGGCTCGAACATGAATTATATAGTAGATATGATCAACATAGTGATGTTCACCATTGAAAACTACTCCATTTCACGCGATGATCGGTTATGGTTTAGTTCATTTGGATCATGTGATCACTTAGATGATTAGAGGGATGTCTATCTAAGTGGGACTTCTTAAGTAATATTATTAATTGAACTTAAATTTATCATGAACTCAGTACCTGGTAGTATTTTGCAAATTATGTTGTAGATCAATAGCTCGCGTTATAGCTTCCCTATGTTTTTTTATATGTTCCTAGAGAAAAACTATGTTGAAAGATGTTAGTAGCAATGATGCAGACTTGGTCCGTGATCTGAGGTCTATCCTCATTGTTGCACAGAAGTATTATGTCCTTGATGCACCGCTAGGTGACGGACCTATTATAGGAGCAGATGCAGATGTTATGAATGTTTGGCTAGGTCAATATGATGACTACTTGATAGTTTTGTGCACCATTCTTTATGGCTTAGAACCGGGACTACAAAAACATTTTTGAAACATCACGGAACATATGATATGTTCCATGAGATGAAATTGGTATTTCAGACTCATGCCCGTGTCAAGAGGTATGAGACCTCTGACAAATACTTTGCCTAAAAGATGGAGGAGAATTGCTGAACTAGTGAGCAAGTTCTTAGATTGTCTGAGTACTACAATCGCTTGAATCAAGTGGGAGTTAATCTTCCAGATAAGATAGTGATTGGCAGATTTCTCTAGTCACCATCACCAAGTTACTGGAACTTCGTCATGAACTATAATGCAAGGGATGACGAAAATGATTCCCGAGCTCTTCGTGATGCTGAAATCGACGAAGGTAGAAATCAAGAAAAGAGCATCAAGTGTTGATGATTGACAAGACCACTAGTTTCAAGAAAAGGGCAAAGGGAAAGAAAGGGAACTTCAAGCAGAATGGCAAGCAAGTTGTCACTCCCGTGAAGGATCCCAAAGCTGGACCAAAACCTGAAACTGAGTGCTTCTACTGTAAAGGAAATAGTCACTGGAAGCGGAAATGCCCTGAATATTTGGCGGATAAGAAGGATGGCAAAGTGAACAAGGGTATATTTGATATACAGGTTATTGATGTGTACCTTACTAGTGTTTATAGTAGCCCCTGAGTATTTGATACTTCTTCAGTTGCTAAGATTAGTAACTCGAAACAGGAGTTACAGAATAAACATAAACTAGTTGAGGGTGAAGTGACGATGTGTGTTGGAAGTGGTTCCAAGAATGATATGATCATCACAGTACACTCCCTATACTTTCAAGATTAGTGTAGAACCTAAATAAATGTTATTTGGTGTTTGCGTTGAGCATAAATCTGATTAGATCATGTTTGTTGCGATACGATTATTCATCTAAGACATAGAGTAAAATTGTTATTCTCTTTACATGAATGAAACCTTCTATGGTCATACACCCAATGTTGATGGTTTATTGAATCTTGATCGTGGTAATACACATATTCATAATATTGATGCCAAAAGATGCAAAGTTGATAATGATAGTGCAACTTATTTGTGGCACTGCCGTTTGGGTCATATCGGTGTAAAGCGCATGAAGAAACTCCATAAAGATGGACTTTTGGAATCACTTGATGCTTGCGAACCGTGCCTTATGGGCAAGATGACTAAAACTCCGTTCTCCGGAACAATGGAACGAGCTACTGATTTGTTGGAAATAATACATACCGATGTATGCAATCCAATGAGTGTTGATGCTCGTGGTGGGTATCATTATTTTCTGACCTTCACAAGATGATTTGAGCAGATATGAGTATATATACTTAATGAAACACAAGTCTGAAACATTTGAAAAGTTCAAAGAATTTTAGAGTGAAGTGGAGAATCATCGTAACAAGAAAATAAAGTTTCTATGATCTGATCATGGAGGAGAATATTTGAGTTATGAGTTTGGCCTTCTTATAAAACAATGTGGAATGGTTTCACAGTTCACACCACCTGGAAAACCACAACGTTATGGTGTGTCTGAATGTCGTAACCGCACCTTATTGGATATTGTGCGACCTATGATGTCTCTTATCGGTTTACCACTATCGTTTTGGGGTTATGCATTAGAGACAGCTGCATTCACTTTAAATAGGGCACCATCAAAATCCGTTGAGACGACGGCTTATGAACTATGGTTTGGCAAGAAACCAAAGTTGTTGTTTCTTAAAGTTTGGGGCTGCGATGCTTATGTGAAAAAGTTTCAACCTAATAAGCTCGAACCTAAATCGGAGAAGTGCATCTTCATAGAATACCCAAAGGAAACTGTTGGGTACACCTTCTATCACAGATCCGAATGCAAGATATTCGTTGCTAAGATGGATCCTTTCTAGAGAAGGGGTTTCTCTCGAAAGAAGTGAGTGGGAGGAAAGTAGAACTTGATGAGGTAATTGTACCTTCTCCCTTATTGGAAAGTAGTTCATCACAGAAATCAGTTCCAGCGATTCCTACACCAATTTGTGAGGAAGCTAATGATGATGATCATGAAGCATTAGATCAAGTTACTACCGAACCTTGTAGGTCTTCCAAAGTGAGATCCGCACTAGAGTGGTATGGTAATCCTATTCTGGAAGTCATGTTACAAGACCCTGATGAACCTACGAACTATGAGGAAGCGATGATGAGCCCAGATTCCGCAAAATGGCTTGAGGCCATGAAATCTAAGATGGGATCCATGTATGAGAACAAAGTGTGGACTTTGGTTGACTTGCCCGATGATCGGCAAGCCATAGAAAATAAATGGATCTTCAAGGGGAAGACGGACACTGATAGTAGTGTTACTATCTACAAAGCTTGACTTGTTGCGAAAGGTTTTCGACAAGTTAAAGGTGTTGAATACGATGCTTAAGTCTGTCCGAATCATGTTAGCAATTGCCACATTTTATGAAATCTGGCAAATGGATGTCAAAACTATGTTCCTGAATGGATTTCTGGAAGAAGAGTTGTATATGATGCAACCAGAAGGTTTTGTCGATCCAAAAGGTGCTAACAAAATGTGCAAGCTCCAGCGATCCATCAATGGACTGGTGCAAGCATCTTGGAGTTGGAATATACACTTTGATGAGTTGATCAAAGCGTATGGTTTTATACAGACTTTTGGAAAGACCTGTATTTACAAGAAAGTGAGTGGGAGCACTACAACCTTTCGGATAAGTATATGTGAATGACATATTGTTGATCGGAAATGATGTAGAATTTTCTGGAAAGCATAAAGGAGTGTTTGAAAGGAGTTTTTCAAAGAAAGACCTTGGTGAAGCTTCTTACATATTGAGCATCAAGATCTATAAAGATAGATCAAGATGCTTGATAAGATTTTTCAATGTGTACATACCTTGATAAGATTTTGAAGTAGTTCAAAATAGAACAATCAAAGAAGGAGTTCTTGCCTGTGTTGCAAGGTGTGAAGTTGAGTAAGACTCAAAACCCGACAATGGCAGAAAATAGAAAGAGAATGAAAAGTCATTCCCTATGCCTCAGTCATAGGTTCTATAAAGTATGCTATGCTGTGTACCAGACCTATTGTATACCTTGCTCTGAATTTGGCAAGGGAATACAATTTTTTGATCTAGGAGTAGATCACTGGACAGCGGTCAAGAATATCCTTAGTGAGGACTAAGGAAATGTTACTCGATCATGGAGGTGATAAAAGAGTTCGTCGTAAAGAGTTACATCGATGCAAGATTTTACACCAATCTAGATGACTCTAAATCTCAATCTGGATACATATTGAAAGTGGGAGCAATTAGCTAGAGTAGCTCCATGCAGAGCACTGTAGACATAGAATATTTGCAAAATACATACAGATCTGAATGTGACAGACCCGTTGACTAAACTTCTCTCACGAGCAAAACATGATCATACCTTAGTACTCTTTGGGTGTTAATCACATAGCGATGTGAACTAGATTATTGACTCTAGTAAACCCTTCGGGTGTTGGTCACATGACGATGTGAACTATGGGTGTTAATCACATACAGATGTGAATATTCGTGTTAAATAACATGATGATGTGAAGTAGATTATTGACTCTAGTGCAAGTGGGAAACTGAAGGAAATATGCCCAGAGGCAATAATAAAGTTATAATTTATCCCCTTATATCATGATAAATGTTTATTATTCATGCTAGAATTGTATTAACCGGAAACATAATACATGTGTGAATACATAGACAAACTGAGTGTCACTAGTATGCCTCTACTTGACTAGCTCGTAAATCAAAGATGGTTATGTTTCCTAACCATAGACATGAGTTGTCATTTGATTAATGGAATCACATCATTAGTAGAATGATGTGATTGACTTGACCCATTCCGTTAGCTTAGCACTTGATCGTTTAGTATGTTGCTATTGCTTTCCTCATGCCTTATACATGTTCCTATAACTATGAGATTATGCAACTCCCATTTTCTGGAGGAACACTTTGTGTGCTACCAAACATCACAACGTAATTGGGTGATTATAAAGGTGCTCTACAGGTGTCTCTGATGGTACTTGTCGGGTTGGCATATTTTGAGATTAGGATTTGTCACTCCGATTGTCGGAGAGGTATCTTTGGGCCCACTCAGTAATGCACATCACTATAATCCTTGCAAGCATTGTAACTAATGAGTTAGTTGTAGGATGATGTATTACGGAACGAGTAAAGAGACTTGCTGGTGACGAGATTGAACTAGGTATTGAGATACCAACGATCCAATCTCGGGCAAGTAACATACCGGTGACAAAGGGAACAATGTATGTTGTTATGCGGTTTGACCGATAAAGATCTTCGTAGAATATGTGGGAGCCAATATGAGCATCCAAGTTACGCTATTTGTTATTGACCAGAGATGTGTCTCGGTCATGTCTACATAGTTCTCGAACCCGTAGGGTCCGCACGCTTAAAGTTCGATGACGGTTATATTATGAGTTTATGTGTTTTTATGTACCGAAGGTAGATCGGAGTCCCGGATGAGATCGGGGACATGACGAGGAGTCTCGAAATGGTCGAGACTTAAAGATTGATATATTGGACGACTATATTTGGACACCAGAATGGTTCCGGGTGAGATCGGGATAATACCAGAGCACCGGGAGGTTATCGGAACACCCTGGGAGGTATATGGGCCTTAATGGGCTTTAGTGGAAAGGACGGGAAAGGAGCAAGGGAGGGGGCGCCCCCCCAAGCCCAATCCGGATTGGGAGGGGGGGCGGCCCCCCTTTCCTTGCTCCCTCCTTCCTCTTCCTTCCCTCTCCCTCTCCAAGTAGGAAAAGGAGGAGTCCTACTCCCGGTGGGAGTAGGACTCCCCCCTTGGGCGCGCCTCCTCCTCGTGGCTGGCCCCTCCTCTCCTCCTTTATATACGGAGGAGGGGGGCACCCCATAGACACAATAATTGATCCCTTGGATCTCTTAGCCGTGTGCGGTGCCCCCTCCACCATAGTCCACATCGATAATATCGTAGCGGTGCTTAGGCGAAGCCCTATGTCGGTAGAACATCATCATTGTCACCATGCCGTCGTGCTGACGGAACTCTCCCTCGACACTCGGCTCGATCGGAGTTCGAGGGACATCATCGAGCTGAACGTGTGCAAGAACTCGGAGGTGCCGTGCTTTCGGTGCTTGATTGGTCGGGCCATGAAGACGTACGACTTCATCAACCGCGTTGTCCTAACGCTTACGCTTTCGGTCTACGAGTGTACGTGGACAACACTCTCCCCTCTTGTTGCTATGCATCACCATGATCTTGCGTGTGTGTAGGAATTTTTTTTTGAAATTACTGCGTTACCCAACATTCTGGACTTCAGATTTGAAGTACCACTTATCTGTCGAAATCTTTCATCATTCACCTAAAACAGTCGATTTATCATACATTGAGGACCATATAACTGGAATTATCGATGCAAGTCGAAGATGGATTGGCCAGTGCTGCTGGCTGGCGCAAGTTCGATCCCATGGATCAGGAGCTGATCGAGCACCTCGAGGCCCAAGTGAGTGCTGACAGCATGAGATCTCACCCTCTCATCGATTTGTTCATACCAACCATCGACAGCGAGCACGGCATATGCTACACCCAACCCAAGAATCTTCCAGGTAAGACATCGATCAGCCGTCT
The DNA here is from genome assembly GCF_018294505.1 of Triticum aestivum. Classification (NCBI taxonomy): domain Eukaryota; kingdom Viridiplantae; phylum Streptophyta; class Magnoliopsida; order Poales; family Poaceae; genus Triticum; species Triticum aestivum. Next base: position 113,196,178 of record NC_057810.1, read on the forward strand.
ACTTGCACAAACATATTCCTTTGTTTATAGCTCTATTTTTCTTTTTAGACGCATACCTGGTGAAGCAATTACAATTTGACAGTTAATAAAAAGTGAAACAAGTGACTGCAACATGCCAAAGATGTTATGAAAATGCCAACTACGCACACTAAAACCTGTATTCGACAATACTACAGGTATCACATAGAGTGGCCTAAGGAAGCATATCTTCCAGCGCAATTCCAGGGTGTTCAAAAGGGGCACGTGGACGCGTCGCAAGATTCAGTCGGAGTGCGGCATGCACGCGATGTGGCACAAGACCGGCAATACCTTGCCGGTGATGGTCAATGGTCGGCAGACGGGCAAGATAAAGGTTCTGGTGTTTCACAGCAACAAGAACTTTGACCAGCAGAGGACCAACTGGGTGATACACCAGTACTACCTCAGGGACCTAGAGCAAGAGAAGGAGCGGGAGCTGGTCCTCTGCAAGATTTTGTACCAGACGAACACTAGGGCCAAGAGTAAAATGATTATAAGTTAGTTTGGTATTGGTAGTTGTACTACCTTGTCGTCCAGAAGTTGGTATTGTTGTTAATGATCTTTTGGTATGAACTTGCATTTGCTTCAAACCATCATGCTGAGGGTCGACGTGGATATAAAGCTGAACCATTTGTTTCGAAACAAATTTTCAGGCACCTGATTTTTATTTGATGGGTAGCATAAGCACCTGACGTTCGAATTCCCAGTTCTCCAATTATTTCGAAACAAGTGCATGCACTTATTATCACGATGAAAAAACAATATCCCTGTTGCATCCCAGTTATCAGTCTGTACTTGCAGAATTCTCTCGTTTATTGAGCACGTATATTGTTTTTTCATTTTTTTGAGACAGTATATTGTTTTTTCAGGTCGAGCAAGTTTCAACTGGATTGTAGAATGCCTAGTCTTGGTTTTGTTTTTTAACAGGCCCAACCCATGACGACAACGGGTATCTACTGGCCTCTGGCCCCCCAGTGTTAGTTATATTTTCTCTTACAACATCCGCAGTCAGTTTTTTTATTGAATCAAACACACAACCCAGTTCTATTTTAATCTTGAAATGCATATCCTACATCCGTTTTCTAATCTCTACCTATAGTTCTACTAGTTCATATACACGTATCATTATATTGAAAACACATAAAATTCCCTTTTCATATTTACATCCTTATTTTTGTTGTTTTTTCCCACCCAACGCTGATTTTTTTACCACTGGTTTTCCCTTAAACCAACTCAATTGTCCCACGTCTTATTTGCTTACAAAAACAAAACAATTTTTTGGCAAATCAATAAGTTCTTAAAAAAATGTTCATCATTTCGGGATTACAACAGTTCGGACTCCACCGAAATATGCAAAATAAACTTGAACTTTTTGACCGTGGTCCTGGGCAGAAAATGGGATGTAATAAATTACTTAAGAATTAGCAAATGGGCTGCAAATTATAAAAAAATAGCAAATGGGCTTTATGTTGTCTGCCACAGATATGGAGGCTGACTTGTGGGCCTACTAAGTTCATGCGTACACAAGGTTTCTCAAAAAAGAAACTTAGTCAACAATCGACTCTACCAGCGTCATACTGTTAGATGTCAATCTAACGGCAATCGTGCTTCTTCAGTCTCTGATCTTCCTGCCCCAGCCGCCCAAACCAGCGCCGTCGGAGCCGCCTGCTCCCGCGTCCCATGACCGGCTGTGCTGCCGGGAAGGCCTCACGGCCCCATCATACTCGCATCCCTGGCCTGTCTATCCCTCTACTCACCCACACCTCCTGTTATTTTCTGGCGACGGAAGCCGAACCAGTCAACCCTCATACTCTCCACCGCGTGGGCAGCCACTGCTGTGTCTTCCCCGGCTCTGTGTCGTTCCCTTCGTAGGCCTCGCCGTCGTCCACCGCCCTGGTTCTCTCGGTGCGGCGTGGTCAACTTGGTCAACGAACGACATCCATCGGAAGTGGACTGTATGTGGAGAGGCTGACAACTGGGTCCACGGCCGCACACAAGGAAATGCCTCCTTATTACGCGCAAAATAATGATTCCTCCACCTGACATCTGGGACCCACCGGAAGGGCCTCTATATTTCTCGAAAAAAAGTTCCCTTCGCTGATAGGTCGGACCCACCAACTATATATTCGCACGCAAGGAAGTGCCTTCGTATTGCGCACAAAAAAATGAATACCCCCAGCCAGCTGGGACCCGCCATAGTGGGAGGCTGACTTGTGGGCCTACCTAGTTGACAGGGACGGAGGGCTTTGTCAACTTAGTCAATATATGAACGGTTCTAGCTCCAGTTACCATACGATGTCCATCTAACGGCCGTAGTGCTTCTTCAACCTCTGGTCTTCTTGCTCCAGCCGCCCAAAGCAGCGCCGGTCGTGCCGCATGGTCCTGCCTCCCGTGGCCGGGTGTGCTGCCACGGAGGCCTCACCTCCCCCATACTACTCCCACCGCTGGCCAGGCCATCCCTCCACTCACCCACTCCCCCTGTTATTCTGCGGCGACGGTAGCCTCACACTGCAGCCAAACCAGTGAACCTTCATACTCGTCTACGCGTGGGCATCCACTACCGCGTCTTCCCCGGCTTCGCGTTGTCCCCTTCCTAGGCCTCACCGTCATCCACCGCGGTGGTGCTCTCGGCGCGTCATGGTCAATGTGGTCAACAATCGACTTCCATCGGAAGAGTACTATACGTGGAGAGGCTGACAGCTGGGTCCACGGCCACAACCCAGTTTTTTTGTGATTTGCCAAGTAAGTCACTTTGTCAGGCCCGTTCGGTTGCAAATCTTCCAATACAAGGATAGCTTCATTCGGCTAGCCGAGAAAATGGCCTATCTTTTTTTTTCCGGTTAAATTTTTTTGCGAAAATGGCCTATAAGTAAATTCAAACTTATTTTAAATATACATGGACTATCAGTAATGACAAATGGGCTATACATTTTTAAAACACATCAAACCGGCAATTAGTTTCAAATTTATTTTTTCCATTTCGAGATTTTAAATTGCATTGATTTTTATGAGTGGACAATTTGTTGGATTTTATATTGATATACATTTATTTTTAAATCAGTTTGAATGTTACTTGAAATTTTGGGATTAAAAACAGTTCGGACCGCACCGAAATATGCAAAACTTCGTATAATGTTTTAACCGTGGCCACAATATGGGTTGTAATGCTAACAAAAAGAATATGGGCTCCAAAAAAAACCCTTAAGAATTAGCAAATGGGTTGTAAATGGTTAGAAATAATGGCAGATGGGATGTATGTTGTTTTCCACAGATTTGAGGCTTTCCTAAAAAAAGGTTGACGCACAAGCAGTGACTGTTGGATTTCCATCCAATGGCCGTCATGCTTCTTCAATCTCTGCTCTTCCTGCTCCAGCCGCTCAAACAAGCACCGGCGGGACTGCCTGCTCCCTCCTCCGCACGACCGGCTTTGCTGCCGCGCAGGCCTCATCGCCCCACCGTACTCCCATCGCTGGCCTAGCCATCCCTCTACTGACCCACACCTGTTGTTATTCTCCGGCGACGGCAGATGAACCAGTAAACCCTCGTACAGTCGTACTCCCCTCTGCGTGGGAAACAACTGTCGAGTCTTCCCTGCCTCCGTCTTGTTCCCTTCCTAGGCCTCACCGTCGTCCACTGCGCTGGTGCTCTCGGCGCGGCCTGGTCAACGTGGTCAACGACCGACATGCATCTGAAGTGGACTGTACGTGGAGAGGCTGACAGCTGGGTCCACGGACACAGCAAGGAAGTGCCTCCTTATTACGCGCAAAATAATTATTCCTCCACCTAACAGCAGGGACCCACCGGACGGGCCACTGTATTTTGCAAAAAAACGTTTCCCCTGACTCTTGGGACCCACTAGCTACATCTTCGCATGCAAGGAAGTGCGTCCGGGCAAAAAAAAACGATTCGCCCCCCCTGACTGTTGGGACCCACCAGCTATATCTTCGCACGCAGGGAATTGCCTGACAGTCGGGACCCACCTGGTCAAAGCGTACGTAGCATTGTCATTCTGGTCGTGAACGTGTATATACATATTGGTCAATGTAGAGGCGCGCACGTGTCTTACTAGAGGCGCGCACGTGTCGTACTAGAGGCGCGCACGTAGCATGTACACGTACGTACAGCGGCTAGTGTGCCAGAAAGAAAATACAGCCACGTACGTACATACGGGCAGGGTCTCGAACGCCTACTCACGCATACGTACGGCCAGGGCTCGTGTACATGGCTCGGTCAGAATGGAGAAACAACATCGTCGTCGTGTTCATGGGGAGCCAACCGCCTGAGTCGGAACGGAATGCGTCGTCGTGTTCATCAGGAGGGCTTGGACGGAACAGGCGATGGAAACGAGGCCTGGCGTACCGCAGACGGAGGAAACGGCCTTGTGTTCAACCAACCATGTTCGAAACAGGATCCTATTCATTGGGAGGGGTCTGGCGTACCACAAAACGGAGGAAACAGACCTCCTATAGTTGAAACGGGGGTCCTGTTGATCGGGAGGGGTGTGGCGTACCGCAAAACGGACGAAACGGACTTGTGTTGGAGCGCTACGGTCAAAACGGGGGTCCTATTCATCGGGAGGGGTGTGGCGTACCGCAAAACGGGACTCCACGGGATACTGTTCATCTCCACCGTCGACCTCCTCTAGCCTCCATGGGCTACTGTTCATCCACTGTCGACCTCCTCCAGCCTCCAGCTGCGACTGTTCATCCACGGGCTCATGTTCATCCGGCCTCGCCCGCACACTACTCCACCGGCTACTGTTCAACCACCCCTCTCCACGGGCTCCTGTTCAACCACCCCTCCACGGGCTACTGTTCATCCACCCCTCCATCGTCAACTGTTCATCTAGCCCTCCACGGGGTTGTCCTGTTCATCTAGCCCTCCATGGGGTCCTGTTCATCTAGCCCCAACCGGCTCGATCGATCGGGGTCCTATTCATCCAGAGGCAACGCCACGGGTCCTGTTCATCCACTCCCACCGCTCACTGTTTATCCACCCCCCCCCCCCCGCAACGCTCAGTGTTCATTGAAACCCCCCTGTAACACTCACTGTTCATCCAGAGGCAGAATCGATCGGCTTAAGTTAACAGCAGTAGCGAAGGAACCGCTCGATCGCTCGGGTTCAGTAACACGTAGCCTGCAGTGCAATCACTCTGGTTCAGTTAGAGCCTAACCCCTCACTTGGGTTCAGTTATAGCAAACTCCTCGAAACCACGTGCGTACGTGTACGAGAGAAACTCGCACCTCTCGGCCCCCGACCGCCCACCGTAACCAGGAACTCGCCGAAATTTTCCTCGCCCTCGCTTGTACCACAATTTTTTCCGTCATGGACGGCCCAAAGAATGTCATGCAGCTGCGTCTCCGGCCCGCCCAGGACGAAAATCCCATTTTCTGTCATGCTTTTTTGTCATAGAAGTAGGAGCCCACCACATCTATGATGATACCGGGTTTTGTCACAATTATTGTCATAGAAGTGTCATAAGTATGACAGAAAAAAATTCGTTCGGCCCAAAATGTAATGGATCTGTCTTTTTTGTAGTGAAGGCTAATGGTAACAGGAGGTGGGGGACATGATGTTTACCCAGGTTCGGGCCCTCTCTATGGAGGTAATACCCTACTTCCTTCTTGATTGATCTTGATGATATGAGTGTTACAAGAGTTGATCTACCATGAGATCGTAATGGCTAAAGCCTAGAAGCTAGCCTATGATTATGATTGTTGTTGTCCTATGGACTAAACCCTCTGGTTTATATAGACACCGGAGGGGGCTAGGGTTACACAAGGTCGGTTAGAGGGAAAGGAATCTACATAACCGAATCGCCAAGCTTGCCTTCCACGCAAAGGAGAGTCCCATCCGGACACGGGACGAAGTATTCTATCTTGTATCTTCATAGCCCAACAGTCCGGCCCATGTATATAGTCGGGCTGTCCGAGGACCCCTTAATCCAGGACTCCCTTAGTAGCCCCCGAACTAGGCTTCAATGATGATGAGTCCGGCGCGCAGATTGTCTTCGACATTGCAAGGCGGGTTCCTTCTCTGAATACTTCCAAGTACCTATTTTAGAGAGCAATGTCTGACGCCCCATTTAATGTCATGCTCATCAGCTTCTGCACCTTCATGGTTTCAGCTTCCACGTGTCGAGAGAATGCAAGAGGTCGGGGCATTTTTACACTTGCCACCCTAACCATGTGAGTAAATTGTCTATTTAAAGAGACGGGGATCTTCATATCTAATCTACACCATCTCCCCCAAGCGAGGAATCATCAGAGCATGCCCGCAGAAACCACCCTAACATGGCTAGTGCTCACAACTCTACCTCCCACCTTCACAGCCCCAAACTGGGCAATTGGGAGAAGTGTTCTGTGTCCCATGGTCAATTAGTGAAGTTGCAGACTCAGGCATTTCTTCCCCCCGCATATCTAGTCCCCGTTCGAGTTGGATTGGCTTCCTTTGACGGCGGGGAGCAGGCGGAGAAGTTTCCCAACCCATCCAAGGGGGGACGAGTATGCTTTGTCCCCTACTTGCTGAGAGGTGTCGGATTTCCAATCCATCCGTTCCTCCGAGGGCTTTTGGAGTACTATGGCCTCCAACTGCACAACTTCACACCTGCCTACATCCTGCAGATTGCAGATTATGTCACTCTTTTAGAGCTATTTGTGGGTTGTGAGGCCCATTTCGAGTTATGGAAGAAGCTGTTTTGCCTCGTCCCTCATAATCAAGAGGGATTAATATTCCAAGTGGGCGGAGCCGAGATATGTCGCATCGCCGGGACTGGATATCTATCCGGTATGCCGAAGAAGGCATCCGAAGAATGGCCTTCTGAGTGGTTTTATGTTGAGGACGTCTCCCTTCCCGACCCAGTCCGAATGGGTCTTCCTGAATTTTCAAGTGCGCCGTTGAAGAAACGCCTCAGCTGGCGTCCCGGAGCCTCACGGAGGAAGATAGCATGGAGGTCCATCAGTTGATGAGCAAGATAAGGACACTTGCTCAATCCGGATAGTCAATAATCGAGGTTATGGCGATATGCATAATGCGGGGGGTTCATCCACTCCAATATCGAGGGTGTCCCATGTGGTACTTCAATGGAGAAGATGATGCCACCCGCTGTGGTCGGAAGGGTCCGGACACCTCACCGCTTTGGCAAAAATATTGTCCGGATTATACAAAGGGGAGAAAGAGGAGTTTCTTTGCATTAAGCCCGGGGATTGATTTTCCATGTACAACCCTCCTAGCTTGGTGAGTTTCCATCCCACTACTCTACTCTATTCATTCCTTGACTCCTTTTTCATAAATATTTAATCCATCTATTTATAACAGGAATGGCGGAAAATCACCTGGGAGGTCCACAGCCCAGCTCCACAGCCAGAGGACCACAACCGGGCCCTTGACCCCGGATTCGAAGAGGATCCGCATATATTCATGGATCTCGGGGAAGGGGTGTTTTACCAGGCGAGTTGTGACGGTACAGAAGTGTCCATCATCACTGACTACCTAGGCCTCCTTCCTGCGTCACATGTAAGTAATCAGGAGACTTATCCTTCGGAAGGATTTACCCCTTCCGCCTTACCCACCGCACGGTCAGCGTGCCATGCCACACCCGAGGAGACTCGCCAGAAAGCGGTGCCTATGCCGGGAAGGCCTTCGAGGAGAAAGGCAAATGGAAATATGGCCGAGCCGTTATCGAAGAGGTATGGTTTTAAACATGCTCCATGGTTGTCATCTTAAAGTATGACACTATCCGTTGTGTCTTAGCAGGAAGAACATTGGCCGGACTGTGTCCGGGAATCCTTCCGGTCATGCCTCTACTAGTCGGATTCCAGACCCTGTCTTGAGGGCGGAGGCTAACATGGAAGTGACACCGGATTATCCTTATACAGAGGATTCAGATAGAGTATCCGTCACAAATTCTGAAGTGGAGAGCGCCATGAATCATCGGCACCGGCGGGCCACAGTTTGTGACCCTGGTTTTTCAGAAGACGCTTTTAATGCCTTCAACTCGGGCGATGTGTACATCCGAGCTGCTCAAGATGGGCTTGCTGGGGCCACAGACCAGTATTTGAAAGATATACTGGTAAGTACATATTTGTAAAAATCTGATATTTATATATATCAGTAGCCCCGGAGACTTGAAACAGTTGGTACAACTAATTTAAGGATCATTGTGTAACCAGGTGCTCACGGAGAAGAACAATCTGTTGTCTCAAGAGCTAGAACAATGTGAGACCCACCTTGCAGCCGCAACTGCCGAACTAGAGGAATCCCAGAAGGCCTCAACTGGTAATGTGCCCCTCTATCGATAAAAAACATAATCATATGTACCAGTAATGTTAACACAGTTGCATATCTGATGATAGTATCGCCAGATAATCCGAGAGAAGTACCGGAAGTCACGCAAGCGGGCGCACAAAAGCCCGAAAGGCAGCTCGCCGCAGGCAAGTGTATACTGACACAGGTCAGGGCGGAGAAAAATCAACTCCAGGATTCCAATACTCAGCTGGGCGAAGAATTGAATGATGTTCGGGCCCAGCTGGCTGACTCCGTTAAGGAAAATAAGAGGCTGCGAGGCAGTCTATTTAGTATGTGTTCAAACTTACCTCTGCATAATTCAGCGAGGGAAGGAACTAACAAAGTTATGTCTGTAGGTATGCTGATTGGCCGTCCCGAAGAGGAGATGCCCGGATCCTCAGGCGATCTGCTACAAGAGCTATCACAACTACACGAGCAAGCTCGGCAGGCAATGCAGAGTGTCGCCAAGGCCTTATGGCCATCCACCTCCCTACCAGGAAGTATGGACGAGCTTGTATAGCTATTCAAGGGAGCGCGGCGGCGTTTCCGATTATGGAAGATATCGGCTTGTCGAGAAGGTGCACGAGAAGCTTGGGCCATGGTTAAAACACGGTATACCAAGCTCGACCCGAATCATATGGCCCGGTTAGGACCTTTAGGGTCAAATGGGAAAGAAATTCCAGTTAGTTTGATGTATGACCAGGTAAAATTAGCCGCAAAGTATTGTCAACAAGATTGTAGGCTAGACAACCTGTTGGATGGCATAGAAGAAGAAGCTTTTGAGTCCCAGTGACTATGTACTTCAATGGACAAGTTTGTCCCTAGCCGGATTGTAAAACATTTGTCATGGCGGACCTTTTCGCTTCGGCCTCCGGACCCCACAGTCCGGAGTGTTTCCGAATACCCGCTCGGTAATATAAACCGGGGTACGCGTGGAATCCAGGCGTAGGGGTCATAGTTGCTTGAACAGACAAGTACCCAACTAGCTATGTTATATTACATTGTGATAGTAATAAACATCTTCCAGAAAGAATAGTTCCGTTAAGGGTTCCTTTCGCTGGGTACGCATGCATTAACGTGCATGTCCGAACTGTGATCAAAAAGTCGCAGTATACGTAACATCTGGGGGTTCATAGTGTATTGAGTAAAAACATCATTACTCCACCGACCGAATATTCCCTTAAGAATGCTAACTTTTGGCTTCACCTAGTCTGAGGTACACATCCGGATTAACCGGTAGTAACAATTTGAGAGCTGCTCCCTTTATGCCCTAGCCGAACTAATGGGAATGTAGGGCATAAGCACAGTAGCCAGGCAACCCAACTTGGCCAAAATTTAAGTCATATCGATGCATATAATGGCAGAGAAAAGGTACATATGGAGAAAAGACGCATATGCAGTGAGCTTGATGCTCTGAAAATAATTATAACAAGCTTTTGTAAAAGAAGCCCCCAGGTATAAATGGACGTACATACTTGAATATGAGTGTGTCATGGTATAACCACATGAAAGGTTTAAAGCTATAAAAGAAAAAGAGAAAAGAGAGCTAAAAAATAAATAATTAGAAAAAAAGGGTAAGCAGACAAACAAAGAGTTTGGCGCTAGGCGTAGAATCTTCGGAGTCTGGCCACGTTCCATGAGTTCGGCTCGAGGCGATTATCTGATGCATGACGCAGGCGGTACGCTCCTCCGGTGAGAAATTTGTCAATGATGAAGGGACCCTCCTACTTGGGCTTGAGTTCATCTTTTTTATTCTCCGGTAGGTGTAGAACGAGTTCGCCAATATTATACGTCTTGGCCCGTGCTTCTCTGCTTCGATATCTGTGAGCCTGTTGTTGGTAAAATGCGGAACGGGCCTTTGCAACGTCGTGCTCCTCTTCTAGGGCATATAAACTGTCCTGCCGATCAAGCTCGGCCTCTCTCTCTTCGTACATGCGCACTCGAGGTGAGTCATGAATAATATCGCAGGGAAACACACCCTCGCGCCGTTCACCATGAAGAAGGGTGTGTATCCAGTAGTACGATTTGGCGTGGTCCGCAGCCCCCAGATTACGAAGTCGAGCTCCTCAATCCAGTGCGTGTCTGATTCTTTCAAAGATCGCACTAATCTGGGCTTAATGCCGCTCGTAATAAGAACATTGGCTCGCTCGACATGACCGTTTGTTTGAGGGTGATAGACGGAGGCGTAGTCGAGCTTAATGCCCAGATTACCGCACCAGGTTTTCACCTCATCGGTTGTAAAATTGGAGCCATTATCAGTGATGATGCTGTGAGGAACACCATTACGGTGCACAACACCAGATATGAAGTCTATCACTGGTCCGGATTCGGCCGCTTTAACTGGTTTGGCCTCTACCCATTTAGTGAGTTTTGTGGGGGAAAGTAGTAATTTCAAAAAAAATCCTATGCACACATAGGATCATGGTGATGTATAGCAATGAGCGGGGAGAGTGTGTCCACGTACCCTCGTAGACCGAAAGTGTAAGCGTTAGCACAACGCGGTTGATGTAGTCGTACGTCTTCACAATCCGACCGATCAAGTACCGAACGCACGACACCTCCAAGTTCAGCACACGCTCAACTTGATTACGTTCCTCGAACTCCGATCCAGCCGAGATTTGAGGGAGAGTTCCGTCAGCACGATGGCATGGTGACGATGATGATGTTCTACCAACGCAGGGCTTCGACTAAGCACCGCTACAATATTATCGAGGTGGATTATGGTGGAGAGGGGCACCGCACACGGCTAAGAGATCCAAGGGATCAATTGTTGTATCTATGGGGTGCCCCTTGCCTCAGTATATAAAGGAGGAGAGGAGGGGAGGGGCCGGCCCTCACTATGGCGCGCCATGGGGAGTCCTACTCCCACCGGGAGTAGGATTTCCCCCCTTCCATGTAGTAGGAATAGGAGTCAAGGGAAGGGAAAAGAGAAGAGAAGGAAGGAGGGGGCGCAGCCCCTCCCCCTAGTCCAATTCGGACTAGGCCTTGGGGGGGTGCAGCCTCCCCCCTGTCTTTCCCCTAAAGCCCAATAAGGCCCATATACTCCCCGATGAATCCCGTAACTCTCCGGTACTCTGATAAATACCCGAATCACTCGGAACCTTTCCCACGTCCGAATATAGTCGTCCAATATATCAATATTTACGTCTCGACCATTTCGAGACTCCTCGTCATGTCCCTGATGTCATCCGGAACTCCGAACTACCTTCAGTACATCAAAGCACATAAACTCATAATATAACCGTCATTGAACTTTAAGCGTGCGGACCCAACGGGTTCGAGAACTATGTTGACATGATCGAGACACGTCTCTGGTCAATAAACAATAGCAGAACCCGGATGCTCATATTGGCTCCCACATATTCTACGAAGATCTTTATCGGTCAAACCGCATGACAACATACGTTGTTCCCTTTGTCACCGGTATGTTACTTGCCCGAGATTCAATCGTCGGTACATCAATACCTAGTTCAATCTCATTACCGGCAAGTCTCTTTACTCGTTCTATAATGCACCATCCCGCAACTAACTCATTAGTCACATTGCTTGCAAGGCTTATAGTGATGTGCATTACAGAGAGGGACCAGAGATACCTCTTCGACAATCGGAGTGACAAATCCTAATCTCGAAATACACCAACCCAACAAGTACCTTCGGAGACACCTGTAGAGCACCTTTATAATCACCAAGTTACATTGTGATGTTTGGTAGCACACAAAGTGTTTCTCCGGTAAACGGGAGTTGCATAATCTCATAGTCATAGGAACATGTATAAGTCATGAAGAAAGCAATAGCAACATACTAAATGATAAAGTGCTAAGCTAACGGAATGGGTCAAGTCAATCACATCATTCTCCTAATGATGTGATCCCATTAATCAAATGACAACTCATGTCTATGGTTAGGAAACTTATCCATCTTTGATTCAATGAGCTAGTCAAGTAGAGGCATACTAGTGACATTATGTTTGTCTATGTATTCACACATATACTAAATTTATGGTTAATACAATTCTAGCATGGATAATAAACATTTATCATCATATAAGGAAATATAAGTAATAACTTTATTATTGCCTCTAGGGCATATTTCCTTTAGTCTCCCACTTGCACTAGAGTCAATAATCTAGTTCACATCACCATGTGATTTAAAACGAATATCCACATCTATATATGGTTAACACCCATAGTTCACATCGTCATGTGACCAACACCCAAAAGGTTTACTAGAGTCAATAATCTTGTTCACATTGCTATGTGATTAGTACCCAAAGAGTACTAAGGTATGATCATGTTTTTCTTGTGAGAGATGTTTAGTCAATGGGTCTGTCACATACAGAGCTGTATGTATTTTGCAAGTATTCTATGTCTACAATGCTCTGCATAGAGCTACTCTAGCTAATTGCTACCTGATGTCTACTACGCAACCTTCTCCTTTTGAAGTTGTTGGGCCTCCAAGTGCAGAGGTTTGTAGGACAGTAGCAAATTTCCCTCAAGTGGATGACCTAAGGTTTATCAACCCGTGGGAGGCGTAGGATGAAGATGGTCTCTCTCAAACAACCCTGCAACCCAATAACAAAGAGTCTCTTGTGTCCCCACACACCTATCGGTGTCAAAACTGGCGGATCTCGAGTAGGGGGTCCCGAACTATGCGTCTAGGCGGATGGTAACACGAGACAAGGGACACGATGTTTTTACCCATGTTCGGGCCCTCTCGATGGAGGTAAAACCCTACTCCTTCTTGATTAATATTGATGATATGGGTAGTACAAGAGTAGATCTACCACAAGATCAGAGAGGCTAAACCCTAGAAGCTAGCCTATGGTATGATTGTTGTCCGTCCTATGGACTAAAACCCTCCAGTTTATATAGACACCGGAGAGGGCTAGGGTTACACAGAGTCGGTTACAATGGGAGGAGATCTAAATATCCATATCTCCAAGCTTGGCTTCGACGCCAAGGAAAGTCCCATCTGGACACGGGACGAAGTCTTCAATCTTGTATCTTCATAGTCCAGGAGTCCGGCCAAAGGTTATAGACCGGTCAGCCGAACACCCCCTAATCCAGGACTCCCTCAGTAGCCCCGGAACCAGGCTTCAATGATGACGAGTCCGGCGCGCAGATTGACTTCGGCATTGCAAGGCGGGTTCCTCCTCTGAATACTTCATTGATGATTTTGAACACAAGGATAGTGTCCGGCTCTGCAAAATAAGTTCCACATACCACGGTAGAGAGAATAATATTTGTACAAGTCTAATCTGCTAACGTATTCCATAGTGTGACATCAAGCCACGGCCAAGCCTTTATTTGAATCATTTTACCGTCCCACCTCAGCACGTTTAGCGAGGTGGTTTCCTTGGCACATCTTGTCGAAGCAGAGATCGTGTCCCCTTATTCCGGGATTCTCATCAATACGGGCGTGGGTAACCCAACCGTGCCGTTAATCATGGCGCTTGAGAGATAAGCGAGTTTTACCAGGATGGGGGCACATAGTTTCGTTCGCCCATATAAGGGGATAAGGATCCACCTTTTTCATCCATGCCCTCTTCCTCCTCCGCTTATCCATTTCCGCACACTCGAACTCCAGCGCCCAAGTCCGCACTTCCCACCTCAACCTTTTCCAGCCATGTCCAGAGCGGTAGGCAGGTAGATGGCCTCCTCCGTCACGGAGGGGCACATCAAAAAGTTGAGGAAAGCCGAATACTTGTCCAACGACGTTGCGCACCAGCTGCCAGATGAGGGGAAACTCATCCCAACCCCCAGGCCCCATGAGAGGGTGGTGTTCCTCCCCCATTTCCTCCGCGGACTAGGCTTCCCACTCCACCCATTTGTCTGAGGGCTCATGTTCTACTATGGACTGGATTTCCACGATCTGGCCCCGAACTTCATCCTCAACATCTCGGTGTTCATCGTCGTGTGCGAGGCCTTCCTCCACATCAAGCCCCACTTCGGCTTATGGCTGAAGACCTTCAATGTCAAGCTGAAGGTAGTGGGCGGCCAGCAAGCAGAGTGCGGAGGCGCCATGGTGGGCAAAATGCCCAACGTCATATGGCTTGAGGGCTCCTTTGTGGAAACCATCAAAGGGTGGCAATTGGGGTGGTTCTACATCACCGAGCTGCGTGACCCTGAATGGGCAGCGGCCCCCGAATTCCAATCTGGCATCCCCACATGGCTCACCTCCTGGAAAGAGACAGGCCTATCATGGGGTAATTCGGGAGAGCTGACCGGACTCCAAACCTGCGTCCAAAACCTGGTGGACAAGAAGGTTAAACTTGTCAACGTAGTCCAGGTCATGCTCTTCCACCGGATCCTCCCGTGTCAACGACGGAATTTTAACTTGTGGGAGTTCGACCCGGCCCAGCACCAAACTTTGTCCAGGCTCTTTGACATAACGCACGAGGATGCCTAGAAGGTGCTATTCAAGGGCGTCGAGGTTCCCCCTCCCATTACCGAGGATCACGGATTTTGCGCGAAGCGCCAAGCCAGCATAGTAAGCTTGTTTTACCCTTTACGGGATACTTGTTTTTCATAGTTTCACTCTATGCGGGATCTAAGCTCCCGTTCCTTTGACAGGACTAGCAGAAGAAGTCCGGACAGATCGACTGTCCGGCTCCTTTGCCCGAAGGCCCAGTAGATGCCCGCTTGGCGAAGGTACTGGTCCCGGCACCTTACGTGGTGCCGGAGAAGAAGGCCAAGAAGAAGGCCACGGGAACTCGAAAGAGTTCCCTGCGCCTGGTGTTGTCGGATTCATCGTCCGATGACTCCAAAGGGCACTCCTCCCACGGAGACAAGGAGGAGGAAGAAGAGGCCTCTCTCCCTCCAACGGGGGGAGGAAAGAAAAGGAAGGCTGCCCCAACTGGGGGGGAGCGGAGGGTCCAAGAAGGGAAAGACCCTTCCTCCGGACTACTCCACCAACGCCGACAACGAGAAGAGGAGTGGCCATCCAGGGCCAAGCCCCTAGGAAAATCGTAAGTATCCGGACACCAGAATAACTCATGGAGTTCCTTTATTGCACAGTATCTTCTAATGCCGAATATAATCATGCAGTCCGCCCAAGCCCCGGCTCGACGTTCGTCGAGCGGCTCCCTGGATTCGTCGAATGTGAACAGTCTTTCACTCCCGACTTCTACCTCCCCTTGCCCTGCGGACGATGCCGAGGTGGAGTCCCAAAAGAGGCCAAGCCAGGAGGAGGTGGTCCAGAAGGCGCCACAAGGCGACCTCCCCGACTCCAGGCGCAAAGGGGATGAAACCCCAAAGGGCTCTAAGTCCGGCCCTGTGCCGGACACCGCACCGGAACCTTCAGTGGTTCCGGAGTCCGGAAGGCGGCCCCCTAGTAAGAAGGGGAAGCCTATGACGCAGGTGACCTCCGTCCAACCGGAGGCACCGGATAATTTGCTGGAGGTGCTTAACAGCGCCTCCATCAACGAGGAGCACCGCACTATTATGAGTGCGGTGATCCAGCAGGTTCAGTCCGCCAAGAGCGGGCTGACGGAAGCCTGTGCCAGCCTTCTAACAGGCTTTGAGGTATGTACTTAAGACATGTAAAAATATTACCGCATAGACAGTAGCCACTGATGCTTAGTTTGGTGTTCGGAAAGAAAAGCCAGACTGAGGATCTAAAAAGATATACGCAGGAGTCTAACACAAGTATGTCAATATGGGAATGCAGGCTGCGCTGCTGGCCTCTGCCGCACTGACTGCGGAGGTCGATGCATTGAAGCAGAGCCTCGAGTGGTCTGAGAACGAGCTCGGCCTTGCCAAGAAGCATCTCGAGGACAAGGAAGGTAAGTAGTACCTTATGTAGGTATATAAAAAGATCTGGTTGCAAATAATGACAGGACCAATGTGAGTATTACAGGGGCCACAACCGAGGTGGCGACCCTGAAGGAAGCGTTGTCTAAGGCCGAAGACAATGCGGCCGTGGAGCGCACCGAGCGAGAAAAGCAGGAGTTGCGGGTGGCAGAGGTACGGCAAGAGCTCCACGCTCTTGTGAAAAAACACAAGAGTTTGGAGCTTGACTCAAAGACTCTTGAGTCCGAGGTTGCCTCGGCCCTTGAGAGCGCAAAATCTGCCAAGGCCGAAGCCCAAAATGCCCTCTAGGAAATTGAGGCGATGAAGAAGATAGCAGCGGGTAAGGCATTCTTTATGCAAAGCCAGCACGTGAAAGTGAATTTACTTGTTACTTACCCGAGTCCGGAGATCTCCAGGAGCATCACAGATCTGCCCCGCGGTGTGTCCGACGCTACCGCATTCTACCGAGCCGAGGATGGGAGCTCGACGGAGAAGGTGTTCTGGTCCCAGTATGTTGAGGCCGGACACCCGGTGCCCTTGAGAGACTAGCTGAAGCAGCTGGTCGAGCTCCATAAGGTAGCCAAACAGGCCATGAAGGGCCTTATAGGCCGGCTATGGCCTGGGGAGGTCATGCCTAGGAGCTACTTTGAGCTGGTGAGGCGGCTGGTGGATGCCTGTCCATGGCTTGAAATCATCAAGCGCTCCGTATGCATCGAAGGCGCCCGTAGGGCCCTTGCCCGTGTTAAAGTACACTGGGGCAAGATGGATGCTAAGAAGCTGGTGATAGATGGGCCACCGGAGGAGGAGCATCGCAAGCCCGAGTTGTATTATGAGGGCATCCTGAAGGGTGCCTGCCTTGTGGCGAACGAGTGTTCCAAGGATGTAATTTTTAAGTAAACTCGCTCGTGTTATCCCGTGCGCTGAAAACTTGTTCATATGCGCTAAGAAACGCTTTTTGAATTTAAAATATTACCTTCTGTGCGGCCGTTTATTAAATCTGAGAGATGGCGAGTCGTCGGCTTCTACCCCCATGCCACAAGTGCTGGGGTGTTCGGGATAAACCTTAGAGCTCTTGTTCCCATTCTTGGGTCCTTCGAGTGTGGCGCTCAGCACAACGAACAAGGCAATCAGACTATAATGCTTTATCACTCTCACTTAGCCATAGAATTCTATAATTTTAAATTTCGGCGAAGCCCCTATTATTCGGAAGACCGAGTTCGGGGCGCTATCCACGCCTAGGACGGAGAAAGCCAGCTCCTCGCTCTAAGCAGCATAAGTCTTTAGGGACACGAAAACCTCTCAAACAACGACCGGCTCTCGCCCTATCATGACGGTTAGTTTAGCTTTCTATACTGAGGTGCTTAACCCAGCTCAACCGTGGAACAATCGCAGTAGTTCTCCCAGCGCTACCTTAGCCGATATAACGGAACATAAGGTACCAAAACATGGGAGCCGGGTAAACCCAACTATTGACCCAAGACATGATTCGGGGCCGATGCATATAATGCTATAAGTTGGGGGTTCCGCACTCGCGAGAGTGTTCGGACTTCTCACACCATATTCTGGGGTACTTAAGCCCCTGGTGTATTGGCCGTACCAAAGTGTACGGTTGCATAATGTCATAACTGAACATATTTACATAAAAAATGAATGCAATAATAGACAAGAGCTATGTATTGTTTATTAAAAGGCTGCTGTGAAAGCAGAACGATACAAATAGTGCGATAAGCAAGAGATGGGATTATTTGACATGTCCCCCTCCAGGGGCAAGCTGCGAGACTTTATGTAAGACAGGTATTTAGCTCGTTATAGAGACCACCTGGACATTCGACGTAGCTTGCTGCCTCCCTGGCTGTTGCATCGTGTGTTCGGCGATTGTACTGCCGGACAGGCCTTCCGGAGAGTGGAGTCCTGAAAGTAAGAAAAAAGAAATGACAAAATCGGGAGCCCCTAGTGCGGTTGAGCCGCATTTTAGGCGTGTCGTGGTTGTGCCCCTCCCCTTATGCCCATGGTATTTCCAGAGCGTAAGTATGTACGCGTGGTACTGGTTTCGCAAATTCGTGAGGGCTTGGGGTTGGGGCCGCACTGCTACGCTTGCTCGGAACGTGCCAGGCGGTCTTGTTGTAGGTTACTCCGGGCGCGCTTGACGGTGTCCGGACGTTTAATAGCCGGACTGGAGAATTGCCTTGAGAGGCTACTTTGTACTTCCGCCGCGCGGGCCGCCGTATGCTCCTCCGTTCGGAGAGAGCGTTCGGTGTTTCCATTGACCGTAATGACTCCTCGAGGGCCTGGCATCTTGAGCTTGAGGTATGCATAGTGCGGCACCGCATTGAACTTTGCAAATGCGGTTCGTCCGAGCAGGGCGTGATAGCCACTGCGGAACGGGACTATGTCGAAGATTAACTCCTCGCTTCGGAAATTATCCGGGGATCCGAAGACCACTTCGAGTGTAACCGAGCCTGTACAGTTGGCCTCTACACCTGGTATGACGCCTTTAAAGGTCGTCTTTGTGGGTTTAATCCTTGAGGGATCTATGCCCATTTTTCGCACTGTATCCTGATAAAGCAGGTTCAGGCTACTGCCGCCGTCCATAAGGACTCTAGTGAGGTGAAATCCGTCAATGATTGGGTCTAGAACCAATGCGGCGAATCCGCCATGGCGGATGCTAGTGGGGTGGTCCCTTCGATCAAAAGTGATCGGGCAGGAGGACCACGGGTTGAACTTTGGGGCGACTGGCTCCAACGCATATACGTCCCTAAGTGCACACTTCCGCTCTCTTTTGGGGATGTGGGTTGCGTATATCATGTTCACCGTCCGCACTTGTGGGGGAAAGCCCTTCTGTCCCCTATTGTTCGGCGGCCGGGGCTCCTCCTCGTCATTGCTATGCAGCCCCTTGTCTCTGTTTTCGGCACTTAACTTGCCTGCCTGCTTGAGCACCCAACAATCCCTGTTGGTGTGATTGGCTGGTTTTCGGGGGTGCCGTGTATCTGGCACGAGCGATCGAGTATTCGGTCCAAACTGGACGGGCTCGGAGTATTTCTTTTGAATGGCTTTTTCCGCTGACCGGGTTTAGAGCCTCTGAATCCGGCATTAACTGCCGTATCCTCAGCATTGTCGCCGTTAATGCGGCGCTTGTGCTTGTTGCGACGCGACCTGCCATTGTTGTCCTTGGTATCCGAATTACCAGGGCTCTTGGTCATGTTATTACTACGAGCTAGCCAGCTGTCTTCTCCCGCGCAAAAGCGGGTCATGAGTGTTGTGAGGGCTGCCATGGATTTCGGCTTTTCCTGTCCTAGGTGCCGGGCAAGCCATTCGTCACGGATGTTATGTTTGAAGGCTGCGAGGGCCTCTGCGTCCGGACAGTCGACTATTTGATTTTTCTTGGTTAGGAACCGTGTCCAGAATTGTCTGGCCGATTCCTCTGGCTGCTGAATTATGTGGCTTAGGTCATCGGCGTCTGGTGGTCGCACATAGGTGCCCTGGAAATTGTCGAGGAATGCGGCTTCCAGGTCCTCCCAGCAACCAATTGACTCTGCTGGCAAGCTGTTAAGCCAATGCCGAGCTGGTCCTTTAAGCTTGAGTGGGAGGTATTTGATAGCGTGTAGATCATCACCGCGGGCCATGTGGATATGAAGGAGATAATCCTCGATCCATACCGCAGGATCTGTTGTGCCATCGTATGATTCGATGTTTACGGGTTTAAAACCCTCGGGGATTTGATGATCCATTACTTCATCTGTGAAGCATAGTGGGTGTGCGGCGCCTCTGTACTGGGCTATATCACGACGTAGCTCAAATGAGCTTTGTCTGCTGTGTTCGGCCTGGCCGTATTTGCCATATCCGGCATGACGGTTATCGTCACGTGTCGTGGGGCGCCCACGCGATCCGTAGATCGATCTTGTTTGCCTTGCCTTGTCCTCCAATATGTCTCGCAGGTCTGGCGCATTTCCCCGTGCCTTGGTATTTTTTGAGCGACGCCGGGGTGCGGCTTGAGTGGATGGCCGAGAGGCCTCTCTGTCGCGGCCACGAGGTGGCCGGTCGGCCGCGTCGTGCGCTGGTGATGTAGGTTTAGGTGCTTCCTCCTCTAATCGGGGTAGCAGCCTGCGCTTTGGGTAGCTCTTGGAGGGGCGTTCGAGTTCGTACTCTTCGGCCGCAAGGACTTCAGTCCATCTGTCGGCTAGCAAGTCTTGGTCAGCTCTAAGCTGCTGCTGTTTTTTCTTGAGGCTGCTCGCCGTGGCCATAAGCCTGCGTTTGAAACGCTCTTGTTCGACGGGATCCTCAGGCACGACAAATTCGTCGTCGTCGAGGCTTGCCTCGTCTTCGGAGGGAGGCATGTAATTATCGTCCTCTACCTCTCTGTCTGCCGCTCTCTCATGAGGGCTGGCTTCTCCATCCTCCTGTGCTGAATTCTGCTGGAGGGGGTTGTCTTCGGCACTGTCCGGGGTGTTATTATCTCCCGTGCCGGAATCGCCGTTTTTGCTTTGGCGGGATTTAGAGCGGCGCCGCTGACGCCGGCGCTTAGGCTGCTTCTTGGAGGGGTCATCCTCCGTTGTTCCATCACCATTCCCTTATTTTGGGGTGTCCACCATGTATATGTCGTATGACGAGGTGGCCTTCTAGTGCCCTATAGGCGCTGGTTCTTGGTCGTCTCCTGCATCGGCGTCCATACCGTCGATGTCTTCGGAGTCGAAGTCGAGCATGTCGGTTAAATCATCGACAGTGGCTACGAAGTGGGTGGTGGGTGGGGTTTGAATTTCTTCGTCGTCCGCATCCCAACCTTGCTGACCATAGTCCGGCCAGGGCTCTCCTGATAAAGAGAGAGACTTTAGTGAATTCAGAATGTCGCTGAAGGGCGAGTGCTGAAAGATGTCCGTGGCGGCGAACTCCATGATCGGCGCCCAATCGGGTTCGATCGGCAGGGGCGCGGAAGGTTCGCAGTCCGGAAAGGAGTCTGGCACCTTGGAGTCACGAGCTTCGCAAAGGACAAGGCTGGTATTCGGCTCGATCGCCATAGAGATTGCAGCCCCCGAGGCGGTGTCCAACCACCCGTCCTCGATTGGCGCAGTCGGCTCCGAGCTAAGGGTCGGAGCGGACACTGGGGCGGCCTCCTGGGCACTGTTCGGCAGTAGAACTAGATCATGCCGATCGTGACAGTGCGGCGCGCTCGGTTGTGGCTCGAACCCGTCGAAGATCAAGTCCCCGCGGATGTCAGCCGTGTAGTTCAAACTTCCAAATTTGACCTGATGGCCAGGGGCTTAGCTTTTGATCTGCTCCAGATGGCCAAGCGAATTGGCCCGCAGTGCAAAGCCGCCGAATACGAAGATCTGTCCGGGGAGAAAAGTCTCACCCTGGACCGCATCGTTGTTGATGATCGGAGGAGCCATCGGGCCTAAAGATGACGACACAGAGGAAGTCTCAATGAAAGCACCAATGTTAGTGTCAAAACCGGCGGATCTCGGGTAGGGGGTCCCGAACTGTGTGTCTAGGCGGGTGGTAACAGGAGACAAGGGACACGATGTTTTTATCCAGGTTCGGGCCCTCTCGATGGAGGTAAAACCCTACTCCTGCTTGATTAATATTGATCATATGGGCAGTACAAGAGTAGATCTACCACGAGATCAGAGAGGCTAAACCCTAGAAGCTAGCCTATGGTATGATTGTTGTTCGTCCTACGGACTAAAACCCTCCGGTTTATATAGACACCGGAGAGGGCTAGGGTTACACAGAGTCGGTTACAATGGGAGGAGATCTACATATCCGTATCGCCAAGCTTGCCTTCCACGCCAAGGAAATTCCCATCCGGACACGGGACGAAGTCTTCAATCTTGTATCTTCATAGTCTAGGAGTCCGGCCGAAGGTTATAGTCCGGTCATCCGGACACCCCCTAATCCAAGACTCCCTCAAGAACAGTGTCCAAAATTGTCTGGCCGATTCCTCTGGCTGCTGAATTATGTGGCTTAGGTCATCGACGTCTGGTGGTCGCACATAGGTGCCCTGGAAATTGTCGAGGAATGCGGTTTCCAGGTCCTCCCAGCAACCAATTGACTTTGTTGGCAAGCTGTTAAGACAATGCCGAGCTGGTCCTTCAAGCTTGAGTGGGAGGTATTTGATAGCGTGTAGATCATCACCACGGGCCATGTGGATATGAAGGAGATAATCCTCGATCCATACCGCAAGATCTGTTGTGCCATCGTATGATTCGATGTTTATGGGTTTAAAACCCTCGGGGATTTGATGATCCATTACTTCATCTGTGAAGCATAGTGGGTGTGCAGCGCCTCTGTACTGGCCTATATCACGATGTAGCTCAAATGAGCTTTGTCTGCTGTGTTCGGCCTGGCCGTATTTGCCATATCCAGCGTGACGGTTATCGTCACGTGTCGTGGGGCGCCCACGTGATCCATAGATTGATCTTGTTTTCCTTGCCTTGTCCTCTAATATGTCTCGCAGGTCTGGCGCATTTCCACGTGCCTTAGTATTTTTGAGCGACGCCGGGGTGCGTCTTGAGTGGATGGCCGAGAGGCCTCTCTGTCGCGGCCACGAGGTGGCCGGTTGGCTGCGTCGTGCGCTGGTGATGTAGGTTTAGGTGCTTCCTCCTCTAATCGGGGTAGCAGCCTGCGCTTTGGGTAGCTCTTGAAGGGGCGTTCAAGTTCGTACACTTCGGCCGCAAGGACTTCAGTCCATTTGTCGGCTAGCAAGTATTGGTCAGCTCTAAGCTGCTGCTGTTATTTCTTGAGGCTGCTCGCCGTTCCCATAAGCCTGTGTTTGAAACGCTCTTGTTCGACGGGATCCTTAGGCACGACAAATTCATCATCGTCGAGGCTTGCCTCGCCTTCGGAGGGAGGCATGTAATTATTTTCCTCTACCTCTCTGTCTGCCGCTCTCTCATGAGGGCTGGCTTCTCCATCCTCCTATGCTGAATCCTGTTGGCGGGGGTTGTCTTTGGCGCTGTCCGGGGTGTTATTATCTATCACGCCCAATATGCGACCCTATCCAAAAGGAACTCGAAGGTCCCACCAAGGATAGACCCGCATATTGAAACGCTTTTGCAAGGTGGATATCATTACATCAACATTACATAATAGATGGGGATACGTACAAGAGGCATAGAATGCCACACGAATACATCAATACAACTTACATAAGATCAACATCCGACTACGGATGAAACACAAACAGAAACTCAATGACATCCACCCTGCTAACCCAGGCTGCCGACCAGGAACCTATCCCCTGATCGAAGAAGAAGCAGAAGAAGAACTCCAATACAAGCAAACATCGCTCTCGCGTCATGAAAATCGCGTAAACTGTAGCTGCAACTGTTGTTGTAGTAATCTGTGAGCCACGAGGACTCAGCAATCCCATTACCATGGGTATCAAGACTAGCAAAGCTTAAAGGGAAAGGAAGGGGTAAAGTGGTGAGGTTGCAGCAACGACTAAGCATATATGGTGGCTAACATATGCAAATAAGAGCGAGAAGAGAGCAAGCGGAACGGTCATGAAGCTAGCAATGATCAAGAAGTGATCCTGAACTCCTACTTACGTCAAATATAACCCAGAAACCGTGTTCATTTCTCGGACTCCGCCGAAAAGAGACCATCACGGCTACACACACGGTTGATGCGTTTTAATTCAGATCTGGTGTCAAGTTATCTACAACCGGACATTAACAAATTTCCCATCTGCCTATAACCGCAGGCACGGCTTTCGAAAGATTATACCCTGCAGGGGTGTCCCAACTTAGCCCATGATAAGCTCTCGCGATCAACGAAGGATATACCTTCTCCCAGGAAGACCCGATCAGACTCGGAATCCCGGTTTACAAGACATTTCGACAATGGTAAAACAAGACCAGCAAAGCCGCCCGATGCGCCGACAATCCCGATAGGAGCTGCACATATCTCGTTCTCAGGGCAACACCGGATGAGACATCCTACGAGTAAAACCAGACCTCGAGTTTCCCCGAGGGGGCCCCGCAGTCTACTCGGTTCGGACCAACACTTAGACAAGCACTGGCCCGGGGGGGCTAAAATAAAGATGACCCTTGGGTTGGCCGACCCAAGGGAAGGGTATAGGTGGTGGTGAGGCAAATGGTAAAACCAAGGTTGGGCCTTGCTGGAGGAGTTTTATTCAAAGCGAACTGTCAAGGGGGTCCCATAAATCACCCGACCGCGTAAGGAACGCAAAATCCGGGAACATAACACCGGTATGACGGAAACTAGGGCGGCAAGAGTGGAACAAAACACCAGGCATAAGGCCGAGTCTTCCACCCTTTACCAAGTATATAGATGCATTAATAATATAAGAGATATTGTGATATCCCAACCAAAATCCTGTCCACCATGGAGAAATCTTCAACTTCACCTGCAACTAGCAACGCTATAAGAGGGGCTGAGCAAAGCGGTAACATAGCCAAGCAACGGTTTGCTAGGAAAGGTGTCAAAGGTTAGAGGTTCATGGCAATTTGGGAGGCTTGAGAGTAAAATGATAGGTAACGCAGCATAGCGATAGAACGAAGCAACTAGCATAGCAATGATAGTAGTGAGATCCAGGGTAGCGGTCATCTTGCCTGAAATCCCGCTAGGAAGAAGAACGAGTCCATGAAGAAGACGAACGGATGAAGCCGAACCAAGCGTAGACGAACGAATCCTCACGATCGCAACGAAACAGGAACTATCGAGAAGAAACACACAACATAGGTAAACACACCACACATGAACAAGACATGATGCACAACAAGCATGATGCATGACAAGGCTACATGAAGCTACTCATGGCAAGAGATGATGCAAACAAGAGCAACACATCAAGGCAAGTTTAAATGAGGCCGGGAACAACATATAACAATTCCGGTAAGTCCTCATATGCATATTTCGAAATTGGTCCAGATCTGAATAAACATTATGTTCAAGTTGTTAAACAGCAAGTTAAGATGCACCAAGATGATCTACATGAGATTCTAGTCAAGTTACATATAAAGTTCATTTAGTTCGGAGCTACGGCTTAGAAGATATGAGCAAAACAAGTTAAACATGACATTGATGCAAAAGGCACCCAAACATCAAGCAAACACCTCAAAACAAGGATGCAACATGATAATATGAACTACATGCAAATCTAAGCAAGTTTCATATAGAGCACACTCAAAACGGAGCAACGGTTCAACACACACACACTACAAGTTATAGCAACAATCTGTCCAAAACAACAACTAGGCTTATTGCAAGCATCAAAACAACAAGCTACACGACCTCAACCAGAAAACAAAAGGCATGGACATGATGTACAGGTAAAGCATAACAAAACATGAACATTGAGCTATCTCCAGAAATCACTAGAACATGCTCAAACACACATGGCAAGATTGCAAATAATAACAGTTCAGACTTTGCAGAAAATAACATCAGGTTGCAATGTTTAGAGCTATCAAACAACACGTTACAGGAACTTATCATGGCAAACAAAGGCATGGCATGACACTACTAAATGTATAGATCAAAAGTCCCTTACTGACCAAGAGCCAAAAAGGATCAGAAAATATGATGGCACCCATGTAAACATGGCAAGTTATATTACAGATTCAAACATGGCAGGAACAACGATAAGAAGGCATGTTGGTGAGCTTGTACCACTCACGACTGAGCAATACATTGCATGATAAGGCAACCAACAGTAATAAGACATGTTTGTGAAGCTTAGCATGGCAAGAGCAAGTTCATAGGGTGCATGTATCACTAACAACAATCATGGAAACAACTGAACTTAATGTTAACAGGCTGACAGCAACATTATATAGCAACTTTGGAGCAAGATTACAACAATCTACAGCAAGCCATAATTGCAACCAGGGGCATGGATGGATAGAGCATAACATGTAGAAGAAAACACCCTTAGTGAACATCTCCAGATTATGCATATAATGATTTGTAGCAGCAGGTTTACATAGCACCACGAAATAACAGATTCAGCCTAGCAAAACAGCAACAGCAAGTACCCTAATTAACAAGCTCGATTCACTCACCACAAGTCATTGCATGACAAGATAAGCATAGCATCAGCAAGAAGACATGTTTATGAAACAAACCAAGTCAATTACAAGTTCATAGCATGCAAGGATCAAGTACAACAACCTTGGCAAAATTGAATAACATGTAAACAATCTGCCAGGAAACATTTTGTAGCAAAAGTAGAGCACGAAAATGACATGCTAGACTACTGTATAATTTCAACCAAATGTTCAAAACATCCTTACTGAAGTATCTCAAAAATATGCATGGATCTCTCTATAGCATCAAGTTTACATGGCATCAAAATAACAGCAGAACAGGGACTAAAATCAGTAACATCATGAGGCCTAGTTTGCATGCTTGTTCTAGTCACCACATTGATCACAAAAATACATGGTAAGCACCTCTGTAAAGAAGACATAACATATATCAAAACACATGTAGACATCAACCTCATAGGATGCACACATCAATCATGGCAAAAATGACAAAAGAGCTAGTTCTGCTAACAGACAACAGACAACATCATGAAGCACTCTTGCAACGATGATTCAGGCATCAAGATGAGCTCAAATGAACATGATGCAATGGAATGAAATGAAGTACTCGTTGAGACGAACAATTTGACATATTACACGCATGAAACGGAGCTACGGATATAGAGATATGATGCGATGAACATGGCATGATAATGTCGAAAAACTTCGGGACTTGGGCGAAAACAGAGGGGGGGGAAGTCAACCTCCGTTCAAATCTGAGGTTACTCGCACACGGATCGAGGCAGGGACGCGAGCTCGCCGGAGAAGGCGAGGAAGGGCGGATCCGGCCGGCAGGAGCTCGCCGGAGCTCGGGGAGGAGGCCCCCCGGCGAGGGGGTGTTGGAGCAAGGCGGCGGGGCACGCCGGTGGGCGGGGACGCGGCGCGACGACCGGAGCGACAGCGCGCCGGCGAGGAGAGGCGGCCGAGGGGGCTGTTGAGGTCGCCGGAGGAGGCGAACGCGAGTCCCGGCGGTGGAGGAAGGGCGCGGCCGGCGGCGCCGGCGAACAGCGGGGAGGCGCGCCGGCGAGCGAGGGCGGCGGGCGGCACGGCGAGGCGCCCGGCGGACAACGGTTGAGCAGCGGTAGGGCGTGCGGGAGGGGCGCGGCCCAGATCGGGCCCGGAGCGGGCCGGCGATGGGCCTGGCGGGCTTCGGCGGCGCGTGGGACGGGCGATGGTGACGTGGCAGCGCGTGAGTGGCTGAGGCGGCGGAGGAGGCGACGTGGCGCGTCGAGATTGGCTCGGGCGACGTGGAGGCTGGACATGTCCGGCAGGGTTGGACATGTCCGGCGCGCGAGGGGAGCGGGGCTAGGGTTTCGTCTGCGAAAATGGACGGGGAGGACGTTTTTATAGGTAGAGGGAGCTAGGAGAGTCCAAATGAGGAGCGGTTTTCGCCCACACGATTGTCATCGAACGACCGAGAGCATGGAGGGGAGTTTGCTGGGTCTTGGGCCACTTTGGAGGGGTGTTGGGCTGCAAGACGAAAGAGGCTTCTGCGGTTACCCGGTTAACCGTTGGAGTATCAAACGACCTCCAAATGGCACGAAACTTGACAGGCAGTCTACCGGTGCTATACCAAGGCCGCTTGGCAAACCTCGGGCCATTCCGAGAATGTTTAACACCCGCTCACAACGAGAGACAAAAGGGGAACACCGGAGGGCATAGGAGCGCCGGATTGCAAAACGAACAACGGGGAAAATGCTCGGATGCATGAGAGGAACACGTATGCAAAATTAAATGCACATGATGACATGACAAAATGCAACGCGCAAGCAAATGACATGGAAAAGACGGCGAATAACTAGTGGACACCTGGCGCATCAGATCCGGGGCGTTACAACACTCCTCCACTAACAAGAGATCTCGTCCCGAGATCTTAGGACCGAGACGGAAGGGAAAAGGATGAGGTGAAGCAAGAACTGAAGAGAAGAAGCAAAGAATAGAGAGCACTTGAGAAAAACAGAGGAACAACGAGAATGACGAGAATCGAAAGCTCACAGAATCAGATAGGCTATGAAACCACTCCAGTTAGAACGAGATAAGAAACGAATAAGACTGAAAGGATTTAGGCAGCACTCCGACTAAAACATGGAGGAATAGAACACGAACTTCACCCAAAGAGATGGCACTTGATGAGATGAACAACACAAAGCCTCCGGAAGAATTGAAGAATGGAATGAAAAGAATTTAGAAGGAAGGGTTGAACAGAGTTGTTGAGAAAATCAACAACAAAAAGAATAAGCTTGTTGTGGACTTATGGATAACATCTCAAGATCATAAGGTGATAACCGGCCACAAACAGAAATGATTGGATAGCTGAGAAGAACGAAGAAATGCAAAACTCCACTTCAAAATAATATGGAGAATTAATTTCACTTCGAGATTCAAGAAGAAAAGATACTTGAACTCCACCAACAAAATCTTGATGAACTCTTGAAGAAAAGATTAAATCATGAAGAACCATCGTGAAGAACTCTGGTGACAAAAGGATGATGAGATAGAAATGAAGGCTGAAAGAATAAAAATTCAGGCCTTGCGATGATTTAGATGGAGGTTTCGACGAAATGGCCAAGGAAATTGAACTCCGGAAAGGAAAAGATGAAAACACTTGGAACTAGAATTTATTCCTCACGAACAAACTCCGAAGGAAGGGATTACTCACTTGGATGAAATAAGAATAAGATTTCTTGTGTGCTTATCCTTCATCAAATTAAACTGATGACAAACAATGGATTTTGCATACTACTTATTCTTCTTGAAAAAGGATTGAGAAGTGACATATCGCAAACTTGAGAAGGTCTTCATGAACCACCAGTATGATTGGAAGAACGAAAGGATTAAAATGATAACAAAGGAAAAGAATCTGAATGAACCGCCGTAAGAATTCAAAAATGAATGATGAAAAAGACTGAATCACCAGGAAGAATTAGAAGAACCAAAATGATCGAGGGGAATTTAGATGCAAAACAATAAAGAGATCAAGTGCTGATTAAAGAACACTTGAACGAAGCACCGGGATAATAGAGAACGATAGCTGGAATGATGGCCTTCGGTGAAAAGAAATGGAAAAACAACTCCTGACAAACTCCGGATGGGTAAGAAAAGAATAACTGACAAATGGAATAATTCGAGAGGATAACATGAGGCTAGAACCACAAAACTTCAGAAGAAGAGGAAAGATTTAGAGGAAAAACTCTTCTTCGGTCTTCAAATGACGACGAGAAACACCACCAAAATTACTGAGGTACTTCGGGAGAACGAAAAGAGAAGAAGGTTGAGCCAACAATGAAATGATTTGAAATCGATCTTGGAAAAGCATCTGACTGATGAAATTCATTCTTACGCCACTCTTCGAGAAGAATTGGGAATAGCTCCGGGAAATTAGAAGAGTTAGGTAAGATCCTGGGAAAAGACCTGTGGGTTAGGGCCCACTGAAGAGAAAACACCATTGGAAAGGATGTTGAATAGATAGATGATGCACCGGAACAATTGAAATATTTTAATGAGGTGACAACCTCGAATTAATTGGAACACTGAAGAATCACCTGAGATGTCTTCCAAACTCCGGAATGATTGAATGGCGAGAGGCGAACGAGCAGAGAAAACACTTGATCCAAGGAAACGAATATGACCACCCGAAAAAAACTTGAATTGAATCCACCGGAGAAGAGATGAAGAATTTCCACCGAGACGAGAATTCACCGGTTGAAATGATATAGGAAGACTGAAGACGCTCCACATGGATGGAATTGATGCTCGAAAGAGGCTCAGGCTCCGGGAAGAAAAAGGGTGGGAGGGCGGGAAAACAAAGGTAACTTGGAAGGGAGAACCAACAAATATCTTGAAGAGGAAACACCGGTTGAAATCATTGAGGAGAGAGAGCAAAAACTTCACACGAGTAGGATGGATACTCGATTATGGACTCCGGCTTCGAGAAGAAAAGGGGTGGGTGGGTGGGAAAAGAAAAGAACTGAGGATTGTACTCAAAGATGAAGAGGCTCGAGTAGACTTGACGAGAAATGCATCGGATGAAAATAGCTGAGAACCAACGATCGGAAAACCAACCGCGTGATCCTAAAGAAAGTTTGAAAGGGAAGAGAAGTAATTTAAAACACCTACATCAAGATTCCTCACCAGAGTGACGAAGGGGCTGAGGAGTAAAAAGAATTCCTACTCTCCGATATAACTAGACTCTAAAAACAATTTTCTTCTAGACTCAACAACGGCCAAACTACACGATCAATCAAGGGGGCTCCTAAGGTCGGTCGAGGCTCTGATACCAACTTGTCACGCCCAATATGCGGGTCTATCCTTGGTGGTACCTTCAAGTTCCTTTTGGATAGGGTCGCATGTTGGGCGTGACATTATCTCCCGTGTCGGGATCGCCGTTTTTGCTTTGGCGGGATTTAGAGCGGCGCCGCTGACGCTGGCGCTTAGGCTACTTCTTGGAGGGGTCATCCTTCGTTGTTCCATCACCATTCCCTTCTTTTGGGGTGTCCACCTTGTATATGTCGTATGACGAGGTGGCCTTCAAGTGCCCTATAGGCGCTGGTTCTTGGTCATCTCCTGCATTGGAATCCATACCGTTGATGTCTTCAGAGGTGAAGTCGAGCATGTCGGTTAAATCATCGAGAGTGGCTACGAAGTGGGTGCTGGGTGGGCTTTGAATTTCTTCATCGTCCGCAGCCCATCCTTGCTGACCATAGTCCGGCCAGGGCTCTCCTGATAAAGAGAGGGACTTTAGTGAATTCAGAATGTCACTGAAGGGCGAGTGCTGAAAGATGTCCGCGGCGGCGAACTCCATGATCGGTGCCCAATCGGGTTCGATCGGCAGGGGAGCGGAAGGTCCGGAGTCCGGAAAGGAGTCCAGCACCTTGGAGTCATGAGCTTCTCAAAGGACAAGGCTGGTATTCGACTCGATCACCGTAGAGATTGCAGCCCCCGAGGAGGTGTCCAACCACCCGTCCTTGATTGGCACAGTCGGCTCCGACCTAAGGGTCGGAGCGGACATTGGGGCGGCCTCCTGGGCACTGTTCGGCGGCAGAGCTAGATCATGCCCATCATGACAGTGTGGTGCGCTCTGCTGTGGCTCGAACCCGTCGAAGATCAAGTCCCCGCGGATGTCAGTCGTGTAGTTCAAACTTCCAAGTCTGACCTGATGGCCAGGGGCGTAGCTTTCGATCTGCTCCAGATGGCCAAGCGAATTGGCCCGCAGTGCAAAGCCGCCGAATACGAAGATCTGTCTGGGGAGAAAAGTCTCACCCTGGACCGCATCATTGTTGATGATCGGAGGAGCCATCGGGCCTAAGCGACACAGAGGAACTCTCAATGAAAGCGCAAATGTCGGTGTCAAAACCGGCGGATCTTGGGTAGGGGGTCCCGAACTGTGCGTCTAGGCGGATGGTAATAGGAGACAAGGGACACGATGTTTTTACCCAGGTTCGGGCCCTCTCGATGTAGGTAAAACCCTACTCTTGCTTGATTCATATTGATGATATGGGTAGTACAAGAGTAGATCTACCACGAGATCAGAGAGGCTAAACACTAGAAGCTTTCCTATGGTATGATTGTTGTTCGTCCTATGGACTAAAATCCTCCGGTTTATATAGACACTGGATAGGGCTAGGGTTACACAGAGTCGGTTACAATGGGAGGAGATCTACATATCTATATCACCAAGCTTGCCTTCCACGCCAAGGAAAGTCACATCCGGACACAGGACGAAGTCTTCAATCTTGTATCTTCATAGTCTAGGAGTCCGGCCAAACCTTATAGTCCGGTCATCCGGACACCCCCTAATCCAGGACTCCCTCGACACCCAATACAATGGTAAATTGTATAGGTGCACTAGTTCGGCGAAGAGATGGTGATACAAGTGGAATATGGATGGTAGATAAAGGCTTCTATAATCTGAAATTATAGAAACAGCAAGGTAACTAATGATAAAAGTGAGCGTAAACGGTATTCCAATGCTAGGAAACAAGGCCTAAGGTTCATACTTTCACTAGTGCAAGTTCTCTCAACAATAATAACATATTTGGATCACATAACTATCCCTCAACATGCAACAAAGGGTCCCTCCAAAGCCCCTAATAGCGGAGAACAAACAAAGAGATTATGGTAGGGTACGAAACCACCTAAAAGTTATCCTTTCTGATCTATCTATTCAAGAGTCCGTAGTAAAATAAATGAATCTATTCTTTCTGTTCGATCTATCATAGAGTTCATACTAGAATAACACCTTAAGACACAAATCAATCAAAACCCTAATGTCACCTAGATACTCCATTGTCACCTCAAGTATCCGTGGGCATGATTATACGATATGCATCACACAATCTCAGATTCATCTATTCAACCAACACAAAGTTCTTCAAAGAGTGCCCCAAAGTTTCTACCAGAGAGTCAAGACGAAAACGTGTGCCAACCCCTATGCATAGATTCCCAAGGTCAAGGAACCCACAAGTTGATCATCAAAACATACATCAAGTTGATCACGTGAATATCCCATTTTCACCATAGATAAGCATGGCAATACATACATCAAGTGTTCTCAAATCCTTAAAGACTCAATCCGATATGATAACTTCAAAGGGAAAACTCAATCCATTACAACAGAGTAGAGGGGGAGAAACATCATAAAATCCAACTATAATAGCAAAGCTTGCTATACATGAAGATCGTGCCAAATCAAGAACACGAGAGAGAGAGAGAGAGAGAGAGAGAGAGAGAGAGAGAGATCAAACACATAGCTACTGGTACATACCCTCAGCCCTGAGGGTGAACTACTCCATCCTCGTCATGGAGATCGCTGGCATGATGAAGATGGCCACCGGTGAGGATCCCCCCTCCGTCAGGGTGCCAGAACAAGGTCCCGAGAGGTTTTTGGTGGCTACAGAGGCTTGCGGCGGCGGAACTCCCGATCTATTGTTGTCTCTGATGGTTTTAAGGTATATGGACTTATATAGGTGAAAGAAGTCGGACGGGGGATGCTCAAGGGGCCCACGAGATAGGGGGCGCGCCTGGTAGGGGGGTGAGGGAGTCCTGGATTATGGGGGTATTCGGATAGCCGGGCTATATACTTTGGCCAGACTGTACTATGAAGATACAAGATTGAAGACTTCGCCCCGTGTCTAGATAGGACTCTCCTTGGCGTGGAAGGCAAGCTTGGCGATTCGGATATATAGATCTCCTTCTCTGTAACCAACTCTGTGTAACCCTAGCCCCCTCTGGTGTCTATATAAACCAGAGGGTTTAGTCTGTAGGGCAAGAACAATCATAATCATAGGCTAGCCTCTAGGGTTTAGCCTCTATGATCTCGTGGTAGATCAACTCTTGTAATACTCATATCATCAAGATCAATCAAGAAGGAAGTAGGGTATTACCTCCATCGAGAGGCCTGAACCTGGGTAAACATCGTGTCCCCAGCCTCCTGTTACCATTAGCCTTAGACGCACAGTTCGGGACCCCTACCCGAGATCCGTCAGTTTTGACGCCTACATTGGTGCTTTCATTGAGAGTTCCTCGGTGTCATCGCGATAAGGCTTGATGGCTCCTTCAATCATCAACAACGATACGGTCCAGGGCGAGACTTTTCTCCCCGAACGGATCTTTGTATTCGGCGGCTTCGCACTGCGGGCCAACTCACTTGGCCATCTGGAGCAGATTGACAGCTACACCCCTGGCCATCAAGTCAGGTTCGGAAACATGAACTACACAACCGACATCCGTAGATACTTGATCTTTGATGGGTTCGGACCTGCGTCAGGAGCGCCAAACGATCACGACGAGCATGACTTAGATCTGCCATCAGACAGTATTCGGGATATCGCACCTGCTGTAGTTCCGGACTTCAATTTGGAGCAGATCGTGCCATCCGAGGATGGGTGGATGGACCCCGCCATGGAAGTCGCACACTCATCGGAGTTGGAGCCGAACACAGACTCCACCTCTAAGGAAATCTGTGTCACCTGAACCCCGGACTTGTCTCCGGTCTTAGGTTCCGGACCGCATGCATCTGTGCCCATCGAATCTGATTGGGCACCCATCATGGAGTTTACCGCCGCGGATATCTTTCAGCACTCACCCATCAGTGACGTGCTAAATTCATTAAAGTCTCTCTCTTTATCAGGAGACTCTTGGCTGAACTATGTCTGGCTCGAGTGGGAAGCGGACAATGAAGAAATTCGTTACCCACCCACCACCCACCTAATAGCCACTGTCGATGACTTAACCGACGTGCTCGACTTCGACTCCGAAGACATCGACGATGACGATGCGGGAGAAGAAAAGGAATGGCCGCCCATCGGGCACTGGAAAGCCACCTCATCATATGATATATATATGGTGGACACCCCCAAAGAAAACAATGGGGATGAGGCAACAGGGAATAATCCCTTAGGGAAGCAATCAAAGCATGGACGTCATCGGCCCGCCCTAAACCCCGCCATAGCAATACCGACATAGGAGACGATAGCAATCTGTACGGTGCCGAAGACGAATACAATCCCGACCAGCCCAACTTCGAGCAAGCCGAGCAGGGGGACGGGCAAGCTAGCCCAGATGAACAGGCAACAGACAGAGACTTGGAGGATGAAAATTATATGCCTCTCTCCGAAGACGAAATGAGCCTTGGTGACGATGAATTTGTCATGCCTGAGGATCCCGTCGAGCAGGAGCGCTTCAAGCGCAGGCTTATAGCCACTTCAAGAAGCCTGAAGAAGAACCAGTAGCAGCTCCAAGCTGATCAAGACCTACTAACAGACAGATGGACTGAGGTCCTGGCAGCCAAGGAATACGGACTCGAGCGCCCAACCAAAGGTTACCCAAAGCACAAGTTGCTACCTCAACTCGAGGAGGAGGTGCTAGAGCCTACACTACCAGCGTAGGACAAGGCTTACCGGCCACCTCGTGGCTGAGACAAAGTGGCGTATCAGCCCGAACACCAGCCCGCACCCCGCCTCCAATACACTACGGCCCAGGGCAACAAGCAGGACCTGCGAGACATATTGGAAAACAAAGCAGAACAGTCAAGATCGAACTACGGATCGTGGGGGCGTGCCATAACGCGTGATGATGACCGTCATGCCGGATACACTAGCAACAAGTCCGGCCGGGCCGAACACAACAGACAAGAATCATCCGAACTGCGTCGTGACATAGCCCGGCATAGAGGCGCCGCACACCCCCTCTGCTTCACTGATGAAGTAATGGATCACGAATTCCCAGAAGGGTTTAAACCCATAAACATTGAATCATATGATGGCATAACAGATCCCGCGGTATGGATTGAAGATTTCCTTCTCCACATTCACATGGCCCGTGGTGATGATCTACATGCTATCAAGTATCTTCCCCTTAAGCTCAAAGGACCGGCTCGACATTGGCTGAATAGGCCACTGGCGAACTCCATTGGAAGTTGGGAAAACATGGAGGATGCATTCCTCGAAAACTTCGAAGGCACTTACGTGTCACCACCGGACGCTGATGACTTAAGTCACATAACCCAAGAGCCCGGAGAGTCAACCAGGAACTTCTGGACTCGGTTCCTAACTAAAATGAAGCAAATTGCCGACTATCCGGATGCAGAAGCCCTCGCGGCCTTTAAGAATAATATCCGGGACGAGTGGCTCGCCCGACACCTCGGCCAAGAGAAGCCGAAGTCCATGGCAGCCATCACGACACTCATGACCCGCTTCTGTGCGGGCGCAGACAGTTGGCTGGCTCGGAGTAACATCACACCAAGAAATCTTGGCACTTCGGATGCCTGAGATAGCAACGATAGGTCACGACACAATAGACATAAGCGTCGGAATAATGGCGACAACATCGAAGACACGGTAGTCAATGCCGGATTCAGTGGCTCCAAGTCCGATCAGCGGAGAAAGCCATTTAAAAGAAATAATACAGGATCGTCCAGTCTGGACCGCATACTCGACCGCTCGTGTCAAATTCACGGCAACCCTGATAAACCATCCAAACACACTAACAGAGAATGCTGGGTGTTTAAACAGGCTAGCAAGTTGAATGCCGAAAACAAAGACAAGGGGCTGCATAGCGAGAACGACGAGGATCCCCGACGGACGAACACAGGGGGACAGAAGAAATTTCCTCCCCAAGTGAAAACAGTAAACATGATCTATGCCACCAACATTCCCAAGTGGGAACGGAAGCATGCACTAAGGGACGTCTATGCGATGGAGCCAGTCGCCCCAAAGTTCAACCCATGGTCATCCTGCCCGATCACCTTTGATCGTAGGGACCATACTACCAGCATCCGCATGGAGTTCATCCGCATTGGTCCTCGACCCAATCATTGACGGATTCCACCTTATGCGAGTCCTCATGGACGGTGGTAGCAGCCTGAACCTGCTTTATCAGGACACAGTGTGCAAAATGGGCATCGATCCTTCATGGATCAAACACACCAAAACCACCTTTAAGGGTGTAATCCCAGGTGTAGAGGCCTATTGTACGGGCTCAATAACAATAGAAGTGGTCTTCGGATCTCTGGATAACTTCTGAAGCGAGGTGTTAATCTTCGATATCGTCCCCTTCCGTCGTGGCTATCATGCACTACTTGGAGGAAGCGCATTTGCTCGATTTAATGCGGTACCACACTATGCATACCTCAAGCTCAAGATGTCAGGATCTCGCGGGGTTATAATAGTCAACGAAAACACAGACCGCTCTTTCCGTACGGAGGAGCACACTGCGGCCCTTGTAGCAGAAGTACAAAGCAGCCTTCTTCGGCAAACCGCCAACTCAGCGATAAACCCCCCGGACACCATCAAGCGAGCCTAGAGTACTCTGCAACAGGACTGTTAGGCACGCCAAGAGCTCGACTAGCAATTCGGCCTCTGTCCTAGTCCCAGTCAAGCGGCAAATTTGTGCCGCGCGTACACAATTACACACTAAAAATACCGTGGGCATAGGTGGAGGCACGATGGTGATGCGATCCACTGTGCGGCTCAACCGTCACAATACCTGCATACCTTTATCATCTTCTTTCTTTTTCAGGACCCTACATTTGGGAAGCTCCCTCAGAGAACCTGCTCATCGGACTCATCACGGGAAGGAAAAACCAAGGAGGCAAGAGGCTTTGCGTACAAGGGAATACCCAGGTGGTCTCTGTTAACAAACGTTATACCTGTTTTACATACCCACACGCAGCCTGCCCTTGGTTAGGACATGTTAAATAGTCCTATTATTGCTTACTGCATTACTTGTATACATACGCTTTGATGTATTATTTAAATAAAAAGGGGAAAAATATACATCATCAGCTTATTACTATTTAATACAAATTGCACCCGTACACTTCGGTACATTCAGTTCGCCAGGGGCTTCATTTTGCCCCATAACATGGCAAGAAAAGTCCGAACACTTTTGACAGTGCGGCACCCCGAACTTACACTAGTAGAAAAAGGGTCAAACGTGAAGCACATTAGTGCCGGTTTGTATTTGAGCCGGCACAAATGTATACATTAGTGCCGGTTCCAACGGCAAGCCGGGCCGCTCTCATTAGTACCGGTTCGTGGCTAACCTTTAGCACCGGTTCGTGCCACGAACCGGTACTAATGAGAGTGGTGGCAGGATGTTGTCAGCCTGGGCCCCCTCTAGCACCTTTAGTACCGGTTCTTCGCACGAACCGGTACTAAAGGTCGTCCTACATAAACCCTTCGTCCACCCGAGCTCGCTCTGTTCTTCCCCTTTCCCCTCTCCTCTCTGTTCTTCCCCTCTTCCTCTCGAGCTCATCACACATTTTGCCCAAAATTTGTCAAGATTTGAAGGCCCCCATCCATTCAAATGATCACAAAGGTTAGCAACTTTGTCCTTTCATCTCTCATTGCTATATTAGCTCTTGCAATGCTTTATATAGTTATTAATTTGTGAGTTTAGTAATTTGGGAGGAAATATATATATGTGCTAGTATTTGATTTATATGCAATTTGAGGTTAAAATAACACTTAGTTTGCATATGTAGGTGTGGTTTACTTAGTGCCTTCTAAATCTCCGTCGTAACCACCGTCGATCGCCCGCACCGTCCCGTCGCCGGCACCACCTTGTGGTGAGCCTCTTGTTCATGAAATTTTATATAAAAAATTGATGTTTGTGTGATTTGGATATATAGTTACTCGTATAATAATTATCTTACCCGTACGTTGTTTGTTATACATAGTGCCATGGTTTTGATATCCGTCCCCGTCGGCCCTCGTCCTTGTTATGATTCGGATGTGGTATATTCTCTTTTAAAACTATTTGTTGCATTTCGTGTTTATGACAAATTATGCCCATCAAGTTGACATAGATATTTTTATCTAGGAGGTATGTGAACCGGAAATTCCAACCGACCCTATTGTCGAGAGGTTAAATTTAGTTGAAAGAGAAAACGAGTACTTGAAAGAAAAATTGAAAAGAATTGAGGGGGAGAAGATGGAATTGGAGTTGCATGTTGCCGATGTCGTCGATGATCACAAGATCAAGAAGGAGAAAATGCGCTTGAAGATTAGAAAGATTAGAAAATATGCCATCGATAGTGAGGCTTGGTATCATTATGCTGTTGGATCAATTGTTACCTTAGTTGCGATCTTGATCGCATTTGTTGTTGCATTTAAATGCTTTAGCTAGAGAGTTATTTGTTTGTTGCATTTAAGTGTTGTATGAACTTTATGTATGAACTTGTATTAATTTGGTCTATTCGGTGTTGTGTAATGAAGATGAGCCGGCAATGGATGTACGATGACCGATGCTCTCCCCAGTTCGTTGAGGGCGTGCATACTTTTCTGCTTGCGGCTGAGGCAAACAAGCGGGCGGATGGTTTTATGCCTTGTCCATGTGCTGGCTGTAAGAATGGTCGCAATTACTCTACGTCAAGAACCATTCACGTCCACCTGTTTGAGTCCGGTTTCATGCCCCACTATAATGTTTGGACCAAGCACGGAGAAAGAGGGGTTATGATGGAAGACAATGAAGAAGAAGAGGACGACGACAGCTATCCTGGCCATGGGTTCCCTGAATACGATGATACAACAATGGGGGAAGAAGCTGAGCCGGTAATGCGGGAAGAAGCTGAGCCGGCAATGCGGGAAGAAGCTGAAGAAGAGGCATCAGATGAGCCCGTTGATGATCTAGGTCGGGCCATTGCCGATGCAAAGAGAAACTGCGCAAGTGATTTGGAGAAGAAGAAGTTGCAGCGCATGTTAGAGGATCACAAAAAATTGTTGTACCCGAATTGCGTAGGTGACAAGAAAAAGCTGGGCACCACACTGGAATTGCTGCAATGGAAGGCAGAGAATGGTGTATCTGACAAGGGATTTGGAAAGTTGCTGGTAATGATAAAGGATATGCTTCCAAAGGACAACGAATTGCCCGAGAGTACGTACGAAGCAAAGAAGGCTGTCTGCCCTCTAGGGTTAGAGGTGCAGAAGATACATGCATGCCCTAATGATTGCATCCTCTACCGCGGTGAGTACGAGGATTTGAACGCTTGCCCGGTATGTGGTGCATTGCGCTATAAGATCAGCCGCGATGAGCATGGTGATGTCGAGGGCGAGCGCCCCAGGAAGAAGATTCCTGCCAAGGTGATGTGGTATTCTCCTATAATACCACGGTTGAAACGTTTGTTCCAAAACAAAGAGCATGCCAAGGCGATGCGATGGCACAGAGAAGACCGTAAGAAAGACGGAAAGTTGAGAGTACCCGCTGACGGGTCGCAGTGGAGAAAAATCGAAAGAAAGTACGGGAAGGAGTTTGCAGATGACGCAAGGAGCGTATGGTTTGGTCTAAGCGCAGATGGCATTAATCCTTTTGGGGAGCAGAGCAGCAACCATAGCACCTGGCCTGTGACTCTATGTTTGTATAACCTTCCTCCTTGGTTGTGCATGAAGCGGAAGTTCATTATGATGCCAGTGCTCATCCAAGGCCCTAAACAACCCGGCAACGACATTGATGTGTATCTAAGGCCATTAGTTGAAGAACTCTTACAACTGTGGAATGGAACAGGTGTACGTGCATGGGATGAGCACAAACAGGAAGAATTTGACCTAAAGGCATTGCTGTTCGTGACCATCAATGATTGGCCTGCTCTCAGTAACCTTTCAGGACAGACAAACAAGGGATACCACGGATGCACGCACTGTTTGGATGATACCGACAGTATATATTTGAATAGTTGTAAGAAGAATGTGTACCTGGGACATCGTCGATTTCTTCCGAGCAGGCATCCCGTAAGAAAGAAAGGCAAGCATTTCAAAGGTGAGGCGGATCACCGGACGAAGCCTCGCCACCGTACTGGTGCTGATGTACATGATATGGTCAAGGATTTGAAGGTGATATTTGGAAAGGGTCCTGGCGGACAATCTGTTCCAAAGGACGCTGACGGACGCGCACCCATGTGGAAGAAGAAATCTATATTTTGGGACCTGCCATATTGGAAAGACCTAGAGGTCCGCTCCGCAATCGACGTGATGCACGTGACGAAGAATCTTTGCGTGACCCTGCTTGGCTTCTTGGGCGTGTATGGGAAGACAAAAGATACACCTGAGGCACGGGAGGACCAGCAACGTATGCACGGAGAAGACGGCATACATCAGGGTCATGCAAGCTACGCTCTTACCAAAGAAGAGAAGGAAATCTTCTTTGAATGCCTGCTCAGTATTAAGGTACCGTCTGGCTTCTCGTCGAATATAAAGGGAATAATAAACATGGCAGAGAAAAAGTTCCAGAACCTAAAGTCTCATGACTGCCACGTGATTATGACGCAACTGCTTCCGGTTGCATTGAGGGGGCTTCTACCGGAAAACGTTCGATTAGCCATTGTGAAGCTATGTGCATTTCTCAATGCAATCTCTCAGAAGGTAATCGATCCAGAAATCATACCAAGGTTACAGAATGATTTGGTGCAATGTCTTGTCAGTTTCGAGTTGGTGTTCCCACCATCCTTCTTCAACATCATGACACACGTCCTAGTTCACCTGTGCCAAGAGATTAACGTTTTGGGTCCTGTATTTCTACACAATATGTTCCCCTTTGAGAGGTTCATGGGAGTCTTAAAGAAATATGTTCATAACCGTGCTAGGCCAGAAGGAAGCATCTCCAAGGGCCATCAAAATGAGGAGGTCATTGAGTTTTGTATTGACTTTATTCCTGACCTTAAGCCGATTGGTGTTCCTGAATCGCGGCATAAGGGCAGACTGGATGGAAAAGGCACGCTAGGAGGGGAACAAATAATATGTATGGACGGACATTCTCTCACTGAAGCACACTACACAGTTCTACAGAATTCCGCCTTGGTGGCTCCGTATATGGATGAACACAAGAATTTGCTACGCTCCAAACACCCGGAGCGGTCTGATGACTGGATTACACGTGAACAAACCAGGAGTTTCGCCAGCTGGTTGCAGACACGTACCATGCATGACACCTCTATTGAAGATGACCTGTACTTGCTGTCCCAGTTACCATCTTCGAATATAATGACTTTCAAAGGGTACGAGATAAATGGTAATACATTTTACACGATCGCCCAAGATAAGAAGAGCACCAACCAAAACAGTGGTGTCCGCTTTGATGCAGAAACCAAGACGGGAAAGGAAACATATTATGGTTATATACAGGACATATGGGAACTTGACTATCGACGTGGTTTAAAGGTCCCTTTGTTTCGGTGCAAATGGGTCAATATGACACGAGGCGGGGTAACGGAAGACCCGCAGTACGGAATGACAACAGTGGATCTCAACAATCTTGCGTATGCAGACGAACCATTCGTCCTAGCCAATGATGTGGCACAGGTTTTCTATGTGAAGGACATGTCTACCAAGCCAAGAAAAAGAAAAGATAAGGAAGCGAATGCATCGTACGATGAGCCAAAGCGGCACATAGTTCTTTCTGGGAAGAGAAACATCGTGGGAGTGGATGACAAGACAGACAAGTCAGAAGATTATGAAAAGTTTGATGAAATTGCTCCATTCACAGTGAATATTGACCCGAGCATCCCGTTAAATGATGAAGATTTTCCATGGTTACGGCGCAAAGGGACACACGCGAAGAAAAAGTTTCACACCCAAAGATCTGGGATGTGATCGGCTTCACTAGCTATCATCACTTTCTTCTGTGTTTCGCACCGAGAGGGGAATCTCTGTAATAGTTAGGGTAGTTATGTGTTTTGGCATTTGAAACGCGAAGAAATTTTATGTGCAAACAAATTCTTTCATGCCTTTACTGATTTTTAAAGTTAAGTTATTCACAAACTAGTGATTCACACTAATTTCAAATAATTCAAAATTTAAACTATTCAAATTTGAAAACTACGGGCACTAACAGAAAGTTTGTAATTTTTTGTACCTAAAACAAAAATGTTCACAAAGAAACTCTAAATACACAAAAAAACAACACAAAAATAAATAAAGCAAAAAAATAATAAAAAAAGCCCTAACAGAAAGTTTGTAATTTTTTGTACCTAAAACAAAAATGTTCACAAAGAAACTCTAAAT
The DNA here is from genome assembly GCF_018294505.1 of Triticum aestivum. Classification (NCBI taxonomy): domain Eukaryota; kingdom Viridiplantae; phylum Streptophyta; class Magnoliopsida; order Poales; family Poaceae; genus Triticum; species Triticum aestivum. The sequence continues at coordinate 113,238,811 of NC_057810.1, forward strand.
ACACAAAAAAACAACACAAAAATAAATAAAGCAAAAAATAAAATAAAAAAAGCCCGCCTACTAGGCCAGAGCGGCCTGCATACGACTAGAAACCCAACCTGTCGTTGGGCCAGGATGCAGGCCCGCAAAGGCCAAGTGGGCCCACAGGGCTGCAAAGAACACGTAGGCCCAGTAAGCCTGCTTTGGAGAGGAGCTCGAGAGAGTGACCGCACGGGGGTTTATAAACCAGTGCGGTCGCCCCTCGGCTAGCGAGGTGGGACTAAACTTGCCGCACTGCAGCTGCGCCAGCGCACCCCCTTTAGTACCGGGTCGTGGCACAAACCGGTACTAAAGGGTGGGGGGCTTTAGTACCGGTTTGTGCCACCACCCGGTACTAAAGGGGGTCGCTTCCCGCCGCTTGGCCTGGCCAAAACAGGCCTTTAGTACCGGTTGGTGGCTCCAACCGGTACTAAAGGTGCCTTCTATATATACAACATCTATGAAAATTTCAGTTTCCCTCTCTGTTCGTTCCTCTGTTTCCGTCTTCGTCACCGTCGCCGCTGCCCTCGATCGTCTCCATCGCCGCTCGTCTCCGTCGCCGCCCCCGTCCCCGTCACCGCCCCCGTCCCAGTCGCCGCCCTCGACTCCGTCGCCGCCTCGGGCCCGTCCCCGTCGCGTCGTCCCCGTCCCCGTCGCGCCGTCCTCGCCGTCGCCTCGCCATCGCCTCGCCGTCGCCGTCGCCCGCTGTGAGCCCTCCCCGAGCCCGTACACACACACACAAGCATGTTTAATTAATTTAGATAATTAGTCTTTAATTAGTTTAGATTATTTAGATTATTATTTTGTATGTTTAATTAGTTTAGATAATTAGTGTTTAATTAGTACACACACACACGTATTTTGTATTTTTAATTAGTTTAGATTATTTAGATTATTATTTTTTCACTATTATATATGTATGAATGCATGTTATTAGATGGATATAATTAGTGTTTAATCAGTTAGAAATTAGTGTTATATAGAAATGTTAGAAATTAGTGTTATATAGAAATGTTAGAAATGTTAGAAATTTTAGTGTTATTTAGATTATTTAGATTAGCATAATTAGTGTTATATAGAAATGTTAGAAATTTTAGTTATCAAAATCCAATCATTAAAAAAATGTTACTTTTTGCGGGCATATAGCTAGTATTTGTTCTCGACGATGCCCGGCCCGCATCCTCGCCGTCGACCCGTCCGCGACGACGTCCAGCCGACCCATGTCCGGGACTGGGCTCCGCCGGGCTGGCACTGGGAGGTGCTGCCTGGAGGGGCGCGCCGCTTGATGAGGAACCCGGCCCCGGGTCCCGTCGTCGACCCTGATCTCGTTTGGTGGCGTTCGCGTGGGCCAGTTTCGGTGCGGAGGGACCCGGCCCCGCCGGAGGTGGTACGTCGCCGTGTCAGGGAGGAGGACGAGCACGTCCATCGCTACATGGTTGCGTTAGAGGGCGGCAGGTTCTCCAATACCTGGCAGTATCTTCGGGGATCTCACTTCAGCTATGATCCTGTGAGGGTTCCTTCTCTTTGGGTGTCCACCGCCCGCGCCGCAGGAACCGCGAGTGTCCTAGATTCTTCTGTAGTATTCGATCTTTAATTAGCTAGCCAGTGATGTACTATTCAATATTATATATTATTCGAGACGATGTATTCGAGATTATATCTATTATTCTAGACGAAGTATTCGAGATTATATCTATTATTCGAGACGATGTAATTTGAATACTAAATTGTTTTATATTTCTTTTGAATTAGTTAAATAAAAGCTATGGCAGACAATACCGACAGAGAGGGAGAACAGACCATGTTCGATATGATACGCGGGCCAAATGATGATCAGAATGAAGAAGATTATGACGGCTCCGAATTTCTAAACAACACCGGAGAGGGTGATATGATATTCGATCGCGACGACCGAATTGATGAAGTCATGAACTACGATTATGACGATGACGAAGAACATGTTGATCCTGAAACAACAAAGACCGGCGAGGTATATATATTTATATAAGCAGGTATCTGGTGATCATCACATGTTTTAAATGACTTGAAGATATATTAACGAATCGATCTTTGTTCTTTCAGCCATCCGGATCGAGCAAATCTTCAGGCAAAAGGACGAAACGAGGCCCGAACAAAAAGTTGAAGGAGGGCGTAAAGTACAATATCGAGGCAGTCAGACCTAATGGCGAACCATTAGCGCCTAAGAAGATTGCGGACAAGTTCATTCGTCAGTGCGGAGTTCTTGTGAAGGACCAACTCCCGATCTCCCTTCAAGAATGGAGAGAGCCAGCAAAAGACAAAAGACAAAAAGGCAAAGAGGACGCTGCTCCACGTTCAGATGTTACTTTTGTCGACAAGAATCAAAAAGATCTGCTTTGGGATACTCTCATGGAACATTTCACCCTACCAGATCATTTCACAGAAGCAGATGTGCAGAAAGTCAAGGACGCTGCTCTTAGGAAGATGGCGGTTGCATTCAAGAACCACAAGAATCGTGAATGGGACAAGTACGTCAAGGGAGGAAGGAAGACTCCAGTATTCGAGGGAACACTAGAGAACCAACGTGCTCATTGGGACGATTTCGTGAAATTCAAGGATTCGGAATTAGCTAAGGAACGGTCGAGAATAAACAAGAAGAATGCCGAAAAAAGGATAAGTTCCATAAGCTGGGGCCAGGTGGCTATGCGGTGGCAATGCCTAAGTGGGATAAGTCTGAGAAAGAGATGGAGGATGCAGGTGCCACTCCGGTTACTAAGAGCTGGCCCCCCAGGGTCAGGACTTGGTTCTATGCGCATGGGGGGGAGTTGGACCCGAAGACAGGCAATGTTTCGACGAGGGCAAGTCTGAAGGGAGCCGACGATGCGATACTTGTTGCAATAGAAGAGGCACGATCGGGGGTGTTCCAGCCCAACAGAGAGAACGACGAGCTTACGCGTGCCCTGGGAAATCCTGAACACCCGGGAAGAACACGAGGCAAGGGCGCTATTCCGTGGTATGAGGGGTTCTCAGACTGGAACACCGACTACAGAACCCGTGCGAGAAAGAAGATTGCGGAGGAGAAGAAGAGGAAGATGGAGGAGGAGCAGAGGAAGCGGGACTATGAACGCCTTCAAGGCCTAGAAGCAAGTCAAGCGGAATTGGTAGTCAAATTCCAGCGGCAGCAGGAGCAGATCGACTCACTTACCCAGCAAAGGGGGTCTCAGCAGCTGCAGCAGCTAGCGAATGATCCAGCATTGGATAGCACCGCCCCATCCATGCCGAGAAGCAGCGTGGGTTCCGCCCCGGACGATGCAATGCTGGGTAGATACCCCGTGGATGACATCACGGAGAACACTAGCTGCGAGCTACACGTCAAAATGAAGAACATATCCATGAAGGTGGCGGACGCCGTTGCTTTTACAAATCCCCCCGAGGCAACCTTCCATTGCAACCCGAATCCAGTGTGCTATGCTCGTGTCTTGGTTGATGAGGTGGTGGACCCATATTCGGAGCTAGAGCTTGACTATCCTGGAGGTGACGACGAGCGCTTTCTCGGAGACGCCAAACATCGTATCATCCTATGGAAAAAGGATTGCATCATCATTCGAAGGCCACCGACACCGTGTCAGCCGACTCCTCGTCGAAGTCCGCCACCGAGTCAGCAGTCTCCCGCTCCTGCAAGTCCACCAAGTCCAGCAAAGTGTCAGGCCACTCCTCCTCCTCCAAGTCCGCCACAGCGTCAGACATCCACTCCTCCTCCAAGTCCGGCACAACCTCAGGCCACTCCTCCTCCAAGTCCGGCACAGCTTCAGGCGGCCACTCCTCCTCGTCCAACTCAGCCCCGTCAGCCGTCTCCGCCGCCTCAGCAATTACAGAAGAGACACCCCGCAGCTATGGTGCGTAGCGGTACGAGTCGAGGTAGTACAGGAAGTACAGGCGGAGGCAAGCGATATAAATATGGTCCAAGCCTCACGCCTCTTCCGCAGAGGGCTTATGACAGGTCCGAGGAGGAAATCGCAGCCATATCGAAGTCCGAGGTGGAAGCCCATTTTGCACCGAAACCGCCACCACCGCCAAGGGAGAAAGTGCCTGAGGAAACGATTGACCACTTCATTCGTATGGCTCAACCACCAGCTCCCAAGCCTGTTGACACAGACTATGAGCGCCACATCAGGAAGTTAAATCGAGCACGTCTACGTAAGGAGGCGAGCTCGGGATCGAGCAAACAAGAAGCAGCTGTCAAAAAATGCGGGAAAACCATTCCCCAGCTGGGAGAACAGGCGGCGCAATCGATCCCCTCGCTTGTTGTGCCAACAACACGTGACAGTACGCGCGCCCAATATTATTGTGGGCAAACAGTTTACGTTCCTGAGGTGGGCAATGTGGTAATAATGGAGGAGCATATAATGCAGGCTGAAGTTCTCAAAATCACTGTTGGACAACTCCTCGAGATCGAGCCCATGCCTGTGCTTAGAGAGGATGAAATAAAACGGAAATATGTCCGGGGCCAACCTTTGGTCGAGCCAGACAAGGTCAAGAACCTCCCAACGAGAATGTATGAATTGCATCAATGGTACATGAACATTACCAAGATTTCCGATCGATTGTCCCTCATGGTGAATGTCAAGAAGGAGCATTACTACCATGAGAAAGCTGTGTCCGTTGAGTATTCTGAACTGTTTCAGTTATACAATCAAGACGCACTCGACAAATCTATCGTCAGTTGCTATTGTCTGTAAGTGATTTCTTTCTGTAATTTAAGTCTCAAGCTAGCTGTAGTGATCCTTTTGATCAATCATTACCTGTAATTATCCTCACTATATTCTTTTCTGTGGTATTATATGCAGGATGAAGATGTATGAAATGAGAAAAGGTGGACGCTATGGCATTGGGTTCATTGACCCAAACACCGTTAATGAATACACATGGAAAATAGATGCACGTCATCAAAAGGCCGTAGAGGACAGCATGCTAGAGTTCTTGAAGCGCCTCAAATACAATGAAGATATACTACTTCCTTACAACTTCCAGTGAGTCACACTGTCTTGTACTACAAATTCTCTGTTTTTGCCTACTAGCTACATGTTTTTGCTTACATATGCCCGCTTAATTAAGACATGCAAACGTGTGTGCATGCAGATTTCACTGGGTCTTGTGTATCATTAAAGTTGACGCCGGAACAGTTGAAATACTGGACTCACTACTCAAAAAAAAACTGACTATAACATCTTGTTTGGGATAGTCAACAGGTAATTTCAATCATTATTAACTATATATCTTGGCCTATTTAGTTCGTCATTTCATGATATGAACTATTTAATAACCCCTTTATTCATTTTCTTTGTCGGCGGGCAGGGCTTGGGCAAGGTTCATCAGCGTCACGGAAGGCGAATGGAAAGAAAAGCTTAAATGGGGAAGACCCAAGGTAAGTAATTAAGTAGTACTAGCTAGCTAGCTAGCTGCCATCTCTTTAATTATCATGCTTGATTAATTATTATCTGATCAAATTCCATTCTCGTAAAGGCCCTGAAGCAGGCGCAGGGGACTGATCTGTGTGCATTCTGCGTTTGCGAGAACATTCGCATGATGGCGTCCGAAAGGAGCAGATCTCAAAGACAGGAATGGGTACGCTTGTCAAAACACTATTCACAATTTTTACACCATTATCGATATCTAGTCACACAACTAATACACATGCATATTGATCTCCTTCTTAACAGTTCAGAGAGGTGCGGGAGAAGCTCCTAGAAACGGAGCGCGTAGAAGCACTTCAAGAGGAAATAGCGGGATTTTTGCTCGACCAGGTCATAAATCCGAAGGGAGAATACTATTACCCGCTACCGCCCTCATGAAAACCACTTCCAATTGTCATCGTGCTCCGAAGGCACCAATTAGGCTAATGCCACTGGCTCCGAAGGCAACATGCATATGTAGGAGAAATTGTATATAGCTATACATGTGTGTATGTGTGAATTAATTAATATGATGGTTTGTGAGACATTGATGATATATATATGCATGATTGGTTCTACTAGAAATTATATATATATATATATATATATATATATATATATATATATATGCATAACGTGTACAATGTGTAGTATCGTAAAATACCAGCAAACGAAAAAGAATTAAAATGGAAACACAAAATTAAATGAAAAAGAAATCATAAAACTAAAAACCCCCCAAACCTTATAGTACCGGTTGGTCTTACCAACCGATACTAAAGGGCTCCAGGCCCCTGGAGCTGGCTCGTGGCACGTGGTTTCCCTTTAGCACTGGTTCGTGCTGAACCGGTACTAAAGGGGGGGGGGCCTTTAGTGCCCACACTTTAGTGCCGGTTACGGAACCAGCACTAAAGGGCCTTACGAACCGGTGCTATTGCCCGGTTCTGCACTAGTGTTATAGCATTATATGCATCAGCTCCGAATCATGTCTTGGGTAAATAGTTGGGTTTGCATGGCTCCTTGTTTTGGTGCCTTATGTTCCGCTATATCAGCTAAGGTAACGCAGGGAGAACTACTGTGATTGTGTCCCGGTTCTTCCAAACGAGCACCTCAGTAGAGAAAGCCGAAAACTGACTGTCATGATGCGGCGAGAGCTGTCGTTGTTCAAGAGGTCTTAAATCCTTAAAGATTTTTTCCGCTTCAGGCGAGGAATCGGCCTTGTCCGATTTAGGCGTGTATAGCGCCCCAAGTTCGGCCTTCCGAATACTAGGGGCTTTGCCGAAATTTAAAATTGTAGACTTTTATGGCTAAGTGAGAGTGATAAAGCCGCATAGTCCGATTGCCTTGTTCGCTGCGCTAAACACCTCCTTAAAGGATCAAAAATTTGGATAAAGATTGTTTGGGTTTACCACGAACACCCCAGTACTAGTTACACGGGGGCGGAAGCCGACGACTGGCCAACTTTCAGAATTTTATAAACGGCCGCATAGAAGGTAATATTTTAAATCAAAAAGTGTTATATAGCTCTCACGAACTCGTTTTCATATTACATGACGACATGAGTACATTCACTCAAAAATTACATCCTTGGCACATTCATCACCACAAGGCGGGCGCCTTTCATAACACCATCATGATACTTCTCAGGGAGGCGATGCGCCTTGCCCTCCGGCGGTCCCTCCGTCACCAGCTTCTCTGCATCCATTTTGGCCCAATGCATTTTTGCGCGGGCAAAGGCTCGGGGGGCACCCTCAATACAAACGGATCTCTTAATAACTTCAAGCCGCAGACAGGCATTTACCATTTGCTTTATAAGGCCGAAGTCACTACAGGAATCCAGTACTTTGCCATCTGCCATGGCGGACGGCAAAGGCAGGGACGGCTGACGGCAAAGCACTTTGCCGTCCGCCGCGGACGGCAAACACAGACGGCAAAGATAGGGTCGGCAAACAGGTCCTTTGCCGTCTGCTTTCCAAGGCGGATGGCAAAGAGCCCTTTGCCTACGGCGACGGACGACAAAGAGGGGGGACAGCAAAATGTGGCACGTCCGCCATTGTCACTCCATTAGGCGGCTAATGGCGGCCTTTGCCGTCCACAAGTGGACGACAAATTAGTGCGCCTCTTTGCCGTCCGCCAGGTGACATCAGCAATACGTCAGCGCCCGTTTTTTTTGCCGTCCGCCCGGCGGACGGCAAAGGCGAAGTCTTTGCCGTCACCCAGGCTTTGCCGTCCGCCACTGTCGGCAAATTGGCCAAATGGTCCACCCCAGGAAGCACAGGTGGGCGCCACATGCCCCCTTTGCCTTCTGCCGGGGACGGCAAAGGGGTCCTTGCCGTCCGCGGCGGACGGCAAAGAGCCTGCACTGCCTCTTTTTTTCTGTTTTTCTTATATCCAACAATTATCACAACAAAAATTTCACAGCACATATATATCCATCACATAAATATCCATCACATAGTCCATCACATCACATATATATCCATCAAAAATTTCACATCACATATATATCCATCACATAGTTCCATCGATCCATACATATTACAATATGCAAAGTTTCTTCATAGCAAGCCAGCAGAATACAAGTGCATCAAAGGAAAAAACAGGAAAAAGCAAGCAATCCATCATAGGAAGCTGGCTTCCGTGAAGTGAATGAAACCTGCAAAATGACAAATAAGAAAGTTAGAAAAAGAAGACTAGAAGAAGAATTAGACTAGAAGAAAAAGAATAGAAGAAGAAGACTAGAAGAAGAAGTATATGCCATATATTAGCTAACTTAGGTGAAATGTATCGTATATGAGCTAACCTAGGTGAAATGGGTAGTTTATGAGCTATCCTAGGTGAAATGGATCATTTTGGAGCTAAGTTAGGTGAAATGGGTCGTTTATGAGCAAACCTAGGTAAATGGTCGTTATGAGCAAACCTAGGTGAAATGGTCGTTTATGAGCAAACCTAGGTGAAATGAGTCGTTTATGAGCAAACCTAGGTGAAATGGGTCGTTTATGAGCTAAGTTAGGTGAAATGAGTCGTTTATGAGCAAACCTAGGTGAAATGGGTCGTTTATGAGCTAACCTAGGTGAAATAGGTTGTTTATGAGTTAACCTAGGTGAAATGGGTCGTTTATGAGCTAAGTTAGGTGAAATGAGTCGTTTATGAGCAAACCTAGGTGAAATGGGTCGTTTATGAGCTAAGTTAGGTGAAATGAGTCGTTTATGAGCAAACCTAGGTGAAATGGGTCGTTTATGAGCTAACCTAGGTGAAATAGGTTGTTTATGAGCTAACCTAGGTGAAATGGGTCATTTATGAGCTAACCTAGGTCAAATGGGTCGTTTATGAGCTAACCTAGGTGAAATGCCACGTTTTTGAGCTAACTAAGGTAAAATGGATCGTTTTTAGCTAACTTAGGTGAAATGGGTCATTTTGGAGCTAACCTAGGTGAAATGGGTCATTTTGGAGCTAACCTAGGTGGAATGGGTCATTTTAAAGCTAATGTAGGTAAAATGGATCATTTAGGAGCTAATCTACGTAAAATGGGTCATTTTCGAGCTAACTTGGATAAATTGGATCACTTGTAAGCTAACTAAGGTAAAATGAGTCATTTTAGAGCTAACTTAGGTAGAATGGATGGTTTATGAGGTCAGTAAGCTTATTAAGTCATTTTGGAGGAAAAGAAGCTAACTCTAGGTCATTATGGTAAGCATATTGGAGGAAATAAAGCTAAGTCTAGGTCTTTATGCATTTGTTAAGCAAAACCCTAGAGAAACTTACCGTGATCACGGAGGTGTAGGAGCGGGCTGGCTCGCGCCGGTAGCTGGAGAAGGAGTGGGCTGGCTCGCGCCGGTAGCTGGAGAAGGATCGTGCGATGCGTTTCTGGAGTTAAGCTGCACCAAAGATCATTTCCAATGTCTCGTTAGCATTATGACACTCAAATGTTAAGACAAGCAAGTAATGTCCATTCAAATTAAACTCACCGTGCTCCCAGGAGCAATCACTGGCATCGGCGGAGCGGTCTGACCGGACTTCTCGCACACAGACTGCACATTTGGTTTTCACAACAGAGTCATACTAGTTAGTAATGAGACTCAAATGTTAAGACTAGCAAGTAATCTGCAGAAGAAACTTACCACAAGGAGCTCGTACATGGCCCTTGCCTGCATGTCATTCCGTGCCCTCTCCTCCTCCAACATCTTTGTCGTCTTCTCCTCCAACTCCTGCTGCCTCTCCGCCGCCTCCGCCAAAAGTTTCTCCGTTCTATCTCTCTCACTCTGTATAGCAGCCTGCAACACCACTCACATGACCATTTGTAATCATTGATGGAAGCGCACACAATGTAATGGAGAAAGATAGCTGAGTACGTATAACTAACCTTGATGGCGAGTTGGACTGGCCGTTCACGAGGCCTTATCTCAGAAGCGGAGCTCGACTGGCGCGCCTTGATCTCCGGGAGAGTGCTAGGACAACGGATAAGTCTATCTCCCATGGCTATGGAGCCATGGGACCTCCCGCCACCAGATATCATCAGCAGCTTGTATCAATGGGACCCTGGCTCGGGTTAAAGTCCTCCCCTTTCCTCGCCTTCCCCTGATCTCTATATTGCACGAGCTTCTCGTGGGCGGAGATGTTGGTGAAGTTCTTTGGATCATCGAGGTCAGACGCAGAGAATGCCTTGACTTTCTTGTAAGGGCTAGTGTGGGCCATGGCATACAGGTTGTACACCTCTGGCACCTTATCCGCCTTATTGTAGCGTGCCTGAAAGAGAGAAACAAAGTAAATTAGTAATTAAAGGGCTAAAGCTAGCATGATGAATGAATTGCATGAATCATGAAGCAAACCACATACCCAGTTCTGCCCGTACTGAAATAAGTTGGAGCTGCCTTGGTGGTGTGGCACACCTTCCATTTGGGCACGTTTGTCCTTGGCCTCTTTCTGGGTGGCCAGCCATTCTTCTGAGCACCACGCATTGACCAACACCTCCCAACAATCCATCCGATCCGCACACCATCTCGGAGGGGCCTAAGTTAGCAAATAAAAACTTGAGCGCTAATGCTATGAATTACTAAATGAAGGAAGTAAGTACAAGGCCTTAAGAATTACCTTCATGTACTTCTCCTTACTCAAGAACTTATCGCGGCACTCCTGCTTGGGCTTCTTGATACCACGCCCGGCGTAGTAGTCTCGAACAGCCTGCACCCGAACCTCATGCCGTAAGTTCTGAAGTAGGCGCTTGCACTCCTTGTGGATAACATGATCCGCCTCCTCCTCGTATCCCTCTGTTGTCTACCACAATATAACTGGAAGACTTGCAAATGGGACAACAGTTCAAGTCCGCATAGTCAAGCCTAAATAAGGCACATCCTTTCTCACAGGCATGTATCTTCTCATAGGGCATCTTTAGTGCACGGAGAATTTTGTCCGACTGGTACAGGTTTGCAGGCATTACATGGCCTTTGGGTAGAAAGCGTCCAAATACTGTCATAATTGCATCATAGCATTCTCTGCCCAAGTTGAACTGAGCCTTCAGAGCCATTACTTGTGAGATGGCATCCAACTGACAAAGCTCAGTGTGCTCGTGGAGCAGACGTTTTGAAGACTCCAACATTTCATTGAAAGCCTTTGCAGATTCCTCCATCTCCTCGTCCGAATCCCGAGCATCATCACAGCCTTGCACCATGTTTTCCATCCCGGTACCATGCTCGTCGGTGCGACGATGATCCACCTCAGCTCGGTCACGTTGGGTAGACTCACCATGAAATGTCCACAACGTATAATCGGGCGAAAACCACTCTTCTGCAGGTGTTTGCCCATTTCAGCCTCTGTCTTCTTTTCCCAATTGCCACACCGGAAACAGGGGCACCAGGTTTTCTTTTGGCCATTTGCAAATGCAGCTTGCACAAACCCCTTAGTTTTTGTGTACCATTCAGCACTCCATTTTTTCTGACCAGTGTGACCGGTATACATCCACGCACGGTCACTCATCTTGACTTTCAGAGCTACTGGACACACAACAATTATATATGTAATTCACCATGTATATATTCATCAGTTTATCTATTTTGTCAATTTTATTACGTCCATGCAACCTACACTCTAATAGGTAATGATAGGTCCTAATCCCACCCGTGTATGTGTAGATTGAGTTCCTTTTCCCATGCTATGCTCCGGATCCGGCGCAAAATTTCGGCAGCACCTCCCCGCTGTTCTCCTGATACACGTCTCTGCAATAAACAGAGAGGATGTGTACCCGGAGAACAACAGGGGAGGCACTGATGAAATTTATGCGTCGGATCCGGAGCAAAGCATATGGGAAAACGAACCCAATCTACACATACTCGGGCTGTCCATGGATAGCGTTGGACAATTCGAAATAATAAAGGTTATAAATATGCAAATGCATGCATATTTATAACTATGCCGCTTTCGAACAGGAGACACATATTGGTTACGCATACTGATGATTCAAGACACATATATAGCTAGCTATCAAGTTTCATCGGAATATATCAAATAATTAATGGGGGAGGAGGACTTGTCATTTGTGCTCACCCACGAACGAAGGGGCAGAGCTCGTCAAACGCACGGCGAGGTCGTCGAACACCAAACCTCACAGCGATGAAACAACTGCACATTTAAAACTACACGATCAACACAATTATATATGATGTTTTTCATAACAAAATCGAGAAATATATGACCTAACTAATAATTCACAAATATATGACCCCGTCGGCCTCTGGAAGCCAAAAAACACCTTTTCGGGAGGTGTCGGTGGTCGGGGTGTCCTGTCGGTGTCGGGGTGCCGTGTCGGGGTCGGGGTGCTGTTCCGGGGTCGGGGGTCGGGGTCAGGGGGTCAGGTTGTCGGGGTGTGGTGTCGGGGTCGGGGTGTCGGGGTCGGGGTGTCGTGTCGGGGTCGGGTGTCGGGGTATCGGGGTGTCGTGTCGGGGTCGGGGCGTGGTGTCAGGGTGTTGGGGGCCGGGGGCGGGGTCGGGGTGTCGGGCCGGGGTGTCGGGGTGGCGTGTCGGGGTCGGGGTGTCGGGGGTCGGGGTCGGGGTGTTGGGGGTCGGGGGTCAGGGGTCGGGGTGTCGGGCCGGGTGTTGGGGTGGCGTGTCGGGGTCGGGGTCGGGGTGTCGGGGGTCGGGTCGGGGTGTCGAGGGTCGGGGTCGGGGTCGGGGTGTCGGGCCGGGGTGTCGGGGTGTTGGGGGTCGGGGTCGGGTGTCGGGGGTCGGGGTGGGTGTGTCGGGGGTCGGGGGTCGGGGTCGGGGTGTCGGGGTGGCGCGTCGGGGTCTTCTTCTTCTTATTATTCTTTCTTCTTCTTTCTTCTTCTTCTTTTCTTTCTGCTTCTCCCTCGTCCTCTTCCTCCTCCTCCTCCTCATCTTCTTTCTTTCTTTCTTCTTCTTCTTCTTCTTCTTCTTCTTTCTTATTCTCCTTTTTCCTCTTCTATATTGTTATATTTTTCAACTTTCTTCTTATTCTTCTTCCTTTTTTTCCTTTTTCCTCTTCTTCTACTTCTTTTTTTCAACTTTCTTCTTCTTCTAATAATCTAAACCTATATCTACCACTAACCTAAACCAACCACTAACCTAAACCTATCAATAACCTAATTAAACCTAAACAGCAAAGAAAAACAGTAGAAAAAAACAAAAAAATGCTCACCTTGGCTCCTCTCGATGGAGGATGGAGGGGGCAGCGCGGGCGCAGGAGCGGCGGCGAGCCTGGCTCCGGGGCGACGGCGAGCCTGGCTACGGGGCGGGGGGAGCGAGGCGGACGCACTAGCGGGGGGGGGGGTGCGAGGAAGATGCAGTCCTAGGGGCGAGCCTGCCTCCTGGGGCGGCGCAGGCGCAGGGGCGGCGGCGAGCCTAGCTCCGGGACGGGGGGGGGGGGGGTGGGGGGCGAGGCGGACGCAGGGGGCCCGCGGCGAACCTGGCTCCGGCGTGGGCGGCGGGACGCCGGGGCGGTGGCGGGTGGTGGGGGCGATGGGGCGAGGGGCGGTGGGGCCAGGGGGCGGTGGCGGGTGGCGGTGGTCGTCGGGGAGGAGAGGGGGACAGATCGAACAGAGAGAGATGGGCGGGGTGGGGCGCCGTTAGTAACCTCAACGTTTGCCGTCCGCCCCACTTTGCCGCCCGCCACTTGCTCTTTGTCGTCCGCTAGCGGATGGCAAATAGGGGGGGGGCGTTAAGTTTTTTTAAACTAGCTCATCGATGGGGCCCCTCCCTCTTTGCCGTCCACTAGCGGACGGCAAAGAACTGGCTGATGGCAAAGAAGTACTTTGCCATCAGCCAGTTCTTTGCCATCCGTTTTTGGGTAGTTGATGGCAAAGAGCTTCTTTGCCGTCCGCTAGCCGACGGCAAAGAGCTGGCAGTTGGCAAATTAACTGTTTCCAGTAGTGAGTAGTTGTCAGGTAGGGGCCCGTCAGGCTACAGCCGGACTATGAAGTCCTTCATGGCCAGTTCGGCCGCCTTGTGGAGTCCGACCAATTGCTTCGGTTGGTCACTCAAGGGCATTGGATGTTCGGCCCCGGCATATTGGGATCAGAACAACTTCTCCGTCAAGCTCACCTCTTCGGCACGGTAGAACTCCGTGGCATCCGATATGCTCTGTGGCAGATCTGTGAATGCCCCTAGAGAGCTCCGAATTCGGGTAAGTAAAAGAAATGTCTCCTCCAGATGCTTGCTTCGCATAATGAATGCCTTACCCGCCGCTATCTTCTTGGACACCTGAATTTCCTGGAGGGCCTTTTGGGCTTCGGCCTTGGCGTCTCTCACGCTCTGGAGGGCCTTTGCAAGCTCGGACTCTTGCGTCTTGAAGTCATGCTCCAAGGACCCGAATTTTTTGCTGAAGTCCTAGAGCTCTTGCTGTACGTCGCTCACCCGAGCATCCTATTTCTCACGCTCGATGCACTCCTTGGCCGCCTTGTCTTCGGCCTCAGACAGCGCTTTCTTCAGGGTCGCCACTTTGGTCGTGTCCCCTATTAAAATTCATGATGCTTTTGTTAGCATCCCCAATTTTTTCCTTTCTTTAATCCGGAACCATTGGAGGTTCCGGCGCAGTATTCGGCTGGGAGCCAGACTTGTTGCGGCTCCCGTCAGCATAATCCGTGGGGATCTTACCCCCCATGTGCCCGGTGAGGGAGTCCTGGATTAGGGGGTATCTGGACAGCCAGACTATATACTTTGGCCGGACTGTTGGACTCTGAAAATACAAGATTGAAGACTTCGTCCCGTGTCCGGATGGGACTCTCCTTTGCGTGGAAAGCAAGTGTCAGGACCCCGACTCAATGCCACATCGATCTAGCATGTAACACCTCATATCATTTTGTGGCCTCACGCACGGTATCCCCATGGGTGTCGCCTTACCTTTGCCCGGGACCGTTTGCGCCTTTTGGCACACGTATATGATAGTGTCGCTAGCATCCATATGATAAGGAGCCCGGGCTGACATGGCTAGTCGTAAACCCAAAGTGGCACAAGCTTACAGGGACAGACATCCATGACCCAGCATCGAACGTGTCGGTCATCAGCGAGTGAATCCAGGCTGTAGCACTAGGCTAACAGGACTCCGGTGAACCGGGCTGTAGCGGGCTAACAGGACCCCGGTATTCATCGCGTGACATTTCCCCGAAGGGACAGACACAAGAATGAAGAAGGACACATGCCGGCCAGCCTAAATGTTTCGGAGCAGTAGCAAGCTACCAGGGATCAGTGGAAGCACTAGGAGACATTTCCTGGTAAGAGAGGCTACTAAGGATAAACAACTAGATAGTCAGATCCCACACATAGCAATACACAATACATGTACGCATAACATGCAAGTATGTGCTGTACAACATGGCATCACAGCATAACTCAACAACTCATATAGATAAGGGTCAAAGAGCCATCATTGCATATATTACAAATAGGGGTCACATGACCCAACATTCAGAGCACACAAGCAACAACCGGAAGCATTACATGTCTGAGTACAAACATCTACAAATGAAAAAGGATAAAGAGCCTGACTATCTACAACATCTGATCAAGATCGTAGCTGAGGTACAAGCTACTCGTCGAAGTCCACGAGAACACTAGTAAGACCGAAGTCTCCGCTGCAAAAACATAAATAAAGCAACATGAGTACAAAGGTACTCAGCAAGACTTACATCAGATCCTATCATACATGCATTTGTATCAAGAGGGTAATGTGGGGTTTAGTTGCAGCAAGCCATCTTTGACTCAGTGGCTATCCTGTTCTACGACTACGAGAAACTCTTGAGGTGATATGGCGCACACGAGTCCACTAATCACCACACAATACACTACTATGGATTCATCCCCATCTTCCTACGAGAAGGCCATCCATAGCACTCACACTTGTCTTGAGCATTTTAGAGTATCCACTTCAAGTTGTCTATGTACCATGTAAGCATCCAAGAAGTCCATAACCGCGGACCCGGCTATTCGAATAGATCATGTTAACCCTGCAGGGGTGTACTTCTTCACACACGCTCTCGCCACTTACCGCCATGTACACGTCATGTATCTCGGCAACCTTCAAGCGGAAGACTGGCGAGGGTGTCGGCCACGACCTAACTAACCACACAAGACTCTATTCCAGGTTTATCGCCTATTCGGGTTCCATCTGCAAGGAGATCCGGCCGGGGTTTCGCTCACGGCCCCAAACGATGTGTGCAGGGTTCCCGAGCCCACCATCCGGGTGCCACTTGGTACACCAGGCCACGTGTGCCTAGTCTGTCCGAAGCCCACCCTACCGGGTGCCACTTGGTAGAAAAACAGCACTACCTACAAACACCAGAAACTAGTTGCGACTCCTGGACAGAGACCAATTTGGTTAATAAGTCGAGAGGGGTCGAGTTACCGGAACCCAATGTGTGGTAGTATCGACTCATTGGACAACATACATAGAACTCAGTGCTTAAGGACGGTTCCAGTGAGACAACCCAACATACATACAACTTCACTCTCAGCATCAGAACATAGAACTGCACTCCAATTCATTCCCAATGAATCAGACATGACACACTCTAAGCAATAGCAGGCATAGCATGGTAAGAACAGAACAATGGATTCAATCAACTCCTACACATGCTAGTGGGTTTCAACTATTTACTGTGGCAATGATAGGTCATGTAGAGGAATGGGTTCAACTACCGCAGCACAAAGTAGCAATTGAATCGTTGTTGTCCTAATGCAATAACTGAGAGCAGGAGCGAGAGAGTAGGATTGTATCAGAATGAACAAGGGGGTTTGCTTGCCTGGTAGATCAACAAGGGGGCATTGCTCCTCAGACAGGTACTCTGGAACGGTCTCCGGAGCAGGACCTATCGAGAAGGAACGGTGTCGACAATCAATACACAAGCATATGCAACAATATGATGCATGAACATGGCATGTAGATGTGATGCTGTTTGAGCTAATGCAACTAGGTGTTATCTGGATGGAGTACATTTGAACCAAAAGCTCAAATGCATCTCCAAAATAAGCTCTTATATATGCCATTCATATGTTTGCACCTATACATCTAGTTTAGGTTGGTTTGTCATGCATGAAACTAGTACAGATGGAAAGATTGCATTTTTCTGATAATTTTTCATATATAAATTATTTCAATCTGAGCTACGGTTGAATTACTATGAATTTTTGAAGTTTGAATCATTTTCTGGAATTTCATGATTTAATTTAAATCCAGAAAATGGATAACTGCGTCAGCATTGAGTAAGCATGACGTCAACAGGTCAACTGCAGCTGACTGGGGTCAAACCTGACGTGTGGGGCCACACGTCAGTGTCTAATGGTTAATCGGGGGGGGGGGGTTTATACTAATCTAAAAAATATTAGGGCGCATGGGCCCGCTGTCAGTGTCAGGGTTAGTTAGATGGTGATTAGCCTTAAGCTAATCACCTGGCCGACAGGGCCCGCATGTCAGGCCAGCGAGGTCGTCGGCGGCGACCTCAGGACGCGGCGGTGTCCGCGTTACAGGCCACGGGGGCGGTGGCTAAGGGCACCGGGGCGTAGCCCGGGCTCGTCCGCATCCAGGGGAGCAAACGGGAGGCTGTGGGGGCGGCGGAGCTCCCCGGAGCGAAGCTCGCGGCGGCGGCCGGAGCTCGGGCTCGAGTGGCTGCGGGCTATAGAGCACGAGGAGGCAGGAGAGGAGGGGGAACCGACGCGGGGGGGCTCACAGGGGACCAGAAGAGACGACGGCGAGCTCGGGGGAGGCACTGACGGCGGCGAGCGGCAACAGAGATCCACGGTGGCCAGAGGCGAAGATGGCGACGACGATGGCTCCACGGGGCGTCCGGCGACGCGTGGCTTGACGGGGAGGACGAGGACGACAGCGCGGAGCTCTGGGACGGCTCAGATGCTCTCGAGGGGCGCGGTGGCTAAGGCTATGGCGAGCGGTGGCGACGGGCGCGTTCGGCCATGAGAGAGAGACCGAGGGAGAGGAGAGGAGAGGACTAGGGAGAGTGAGAGGGTCCGGGGGGGCGTGGCGACGTCCGGGGCATCCAGAGCGACGAGGGGGAGGACAGGCAGGCAGGGAGGGAGGAGGTGGCCGGGCGCGTGGCCGTGGCCGGCTGTGGCGCGGGCACGCAGCTGCTTGGGCGAGGGGGAGGAAGACGACAGAGAAGGAGGGACAGGTGGGCTGGGCTGGCCAGCTGGGCCGGCCAGGCCGCACAGGAATGGGCCACACAGGGAGGTAAGCGCCAGGTAAGTCTCTTCTCCCTTTTATTTTTCTTTTCTATTTTCTGACATATGTTTTGATTTAATAAAAATACTAAATAATTTTATTAACTTATACCAATTTTTGTAGAAACTAGTGGCATTAATCCAGACCTCAACAACTGGCATAATTTTTGGACAATATTGTATATATATAACAATATATATCCAAAGCAAATAATTACTGCATTAATTCCAAAAGCCCAAAATAAATACTTATGAGCTCTTAAAAATATTGGTTTGATTTTTATCCCTGTCCAATATTATCAGAGAGCAACACAAACATTTTCTTGGACCTTTTTGGAGAAATTTTTATCTGGGTCATTTCCAGAAATGATTCTGAGGGTTTCACAAATCCCCATTTCAAATTTAAATGGAATTTAAACATGATGCACACATGACTAGCTAGGCTAGGTCATACCAGAACTTGGGATGTGACAACTCGCCCCCACTTGAAAGAATCTCATCCCGAGATTCAGGGGTCGACGGAAAGAAAGTGGGGTACTCCAGTCGAAGACGATCTTCTCGCTCCCAGGTAGCTTTTCTCTTGGAATGATGAGACCACTGAACCTTGAGGAACTTGATGTTATGACGTCGAGTGACACGCTCTGCCTGATCAAGAATGCGAACCGGGTACTCTCGGTATGTGAGGTTATCTTGGAGATCAAGCGTTTCGTGGTCCACTCCGCGGATAGGATCCGAGAAGCAACGCCTGAGTTGAGAGACGTGGAAGACATCATGAACTCGAGAAAGATGTGGGGGTAGTTCCAACTGGTAGGCAACCTCTCCTCGTTTAGCGACAATGCGAAAAGGGCCAATGTAACGAGGAGCCAACTTGCCCTTGATACCGAAACGATGGGTACCCTTTAGAGGAGTAACCCGAAGGTAAGCTTTGTCGCCAATTTCATAAGTCATATCCTTATGATGGCGGTCATACTGACTCTTTTGACGAGACTGGGCTGTTTTCAAGTGCTCATGAATGATGTGAACTTGCTCTTCTGCCTCCTGGATCATGTCCGGTCCAAAGAATTGTCTTTCACCAGTTTCTGACCAGTTCAAAGGTGTTCGACATCTTCGTCCATAGAGAACCTCAAAGCATGTCTTCGAGAATTTGGTTGACCCTTTGCACCTGACCACTCGACTGAGGGTGGAAAGTGGTGCTGAAGGAAAGATGGGTTCCCATGGCAGTTTCGAAACTCTCCTAGAAATGAGAAGTGAAAAGACTACCATGGTATGAATTGATCTCTAGTGGAACACCATGAAGTGACACTATTCGAGAAATGTATAAGTCAGCGAGGTGACTAGCAGTGATACTCTCTCGAACAGGTAGGAAGTGCGCCACTTTGGAGATACAATCAATGACTACGAAGATAGCATTATTCCCTCTCTTGGTCCTGGGAAAACCGATAATGAAGTCCATACCAACTTTATCCCATTTCCACTCAGGAATAGCTAAAGGCTGAAGGGTGCCAGCAGGCCTTTGATGCTCTGCCTTAACGCGACGACAAACGTCACAGTTAGCAATAAACTGAGCAATTTCTTTCTTCATCCCAGTCCACCAGAACCTCTGGCGTAGGTCCTGATACATCTTAGTACTACCAGGATGAGTCGTGAGAGGAGATTCATGCGCCTGCTTAAGAATCAGTTGTCGAAGATGTTGCTTCTTGGGGACCACCCGGCGGTTCCCAAAGAAAACGACACCTCGATCATCTATAGAGAAACTACCAGCAATACCCTTGGCAACATGAGATTGTTGCAATAGGATTTACGGCTTAACGCATCAGCCATGACATTAGCTTTGCCTGGAGTGTAGGTAATCCCTAGATCATAATCTGTGATCAACTCCAACCAACGTCTTTGCCTAAGGTTCAAATCTGGTTGTGTGAAGATATACTTGAGACTCTGGTGATCGGTGTAGATCTCGCAACGTTTACCAAGAAGGTAATGTCGCCAGGTCTTGAGTGCATAGACTATGGCTGCAAGCTCTAGATCATGTGTAGGATAATTATCCTCATGTGGATGCAACTGTCGAGATGCATAGGCAATCACATGACGATCCTGCATAAGAATGCAACCTAGTCCCTGTCGTGAGGCGTCACAGTAGATAACAAAGTCCTTTGTGAAATCCGGTGGCACAAGTATGGGAGCAGAAGTCAGGCGTCTTTTCAGTTCCTGAAAACTGTACTCACACTGTGGGGACCACTCAAACTTTTTATCTCTCTTGAGAAGTTCCGTGAGAGGTTTGGCCACTTTAGAGAAGTTTTCAACAAAGCAGCAACAATAGCTGGCTAGACCAAGGAAACTCCTAACTTGTTTAACGGTTTCAGGTGGAGTCCAATCGAGAACAGCCTTAACTCTCTCGGGATTGACAGCAATGCCCTTACCAGAGATTACGTGGCCTAGGTAGGTCACTTCTGGCAACCAAAATTCACACTTGGAGAACTTGGCATAAAGGCGGTGCTCTCTGAGTTTTTCTAACACAAGTCTAAGATGTTCGGCATGCTCTTCCTCGTTCTTCGAGTAAATAAGAATATCATCGAGGTAAACCACGACGAACTTATCTAAGTACTCCATGAAGATCGAGTTCATCAAGCGGGAGAAAGTAGCTGGGGCGTTGGTTAGGCCGAAGGACATGACGGTGTACTCGTACTGGCCATAACGAGTGACAAAGGCCGTCTTAGGAATGTCCCCATTTATGATCTTGATTTGGTGGTAGCCTAACCTCAAATCCATCTTGGAGAAGACTGAGGATACAGCGAGCTGATCATACAGGTCGTTCATCCTGGGGAGCAGATATTTGTTCTTTATCGTGACCAAATTAACGGGACGATAATCTACAACCATCCGGTCCGTACCATCCTTCTTCTTGACGAAGAGGACGGGGCAAGCCCAAGGAGAAGAACTGGGACGGATGAAACCCTTTTGCAAGGACTCATCAAGTTGTTTTTTAAGCTCGGCTAGTTCTAAGGGTGCCATCTTGTAAGGTCTCCTAGAGATTGGAGCGGTTCCAGGGATAAGATCTATGACGAACTCTACATCTCTGACAGGTGGAACACCTGGCAGTTCCTCTGGAAAGACATCTGGAAAGTCACGGACTACCGGGATATCTTCAAGGTCAGGGAGAGGGCTGGCATTAAGAGAATAGAGTTGGCGCTTTGCAACTCTAGTGGAGACAGTGACTATCTTGCCAGATGGGTGTGTAAGCTGAACAGATCTGGTGTAACAATCAATCTTGGCATGATGAGCTGTCATCGAGTCCATACCCAAGATGATGTTAATATCTGAGGACTTGAGGGCTACAAGTGATGCAAGAAATACAAGTCTATCAACAAGGATTACATTACCATAGCTGATTCTGGTGGTTTGCCACCTAGACCCTGGGGTTTGAATTTCAAGCGGAGTTGGCATATCACAAAATGACATGTCATGCAAACGAGCATAGCCTTTAGAAATGAAAGAATTAGATGCTCCAGTATCGAACAGAACCGATGTGGGATGACAATTGACAAGGAGTGTACCAAGAACGACATCTGGATCATCATGAGCGTCTTTAGCTGAGACGTGATGCACACGTCCACGTTCGGTGGGGGCTGCCCTGATACTGATCATCTTGCGTGATGGCTTACCATGGCCAACAGACTTCTCGGGTTGGGGTGGGGCATAACTAGTCTGAGAGCAGTCACGTGCATAGTGTCCTGGCTTCCTGCATGTGAAGCAAATCCCTGAAGTTGGACGTGGACCCGCACAGACAAGCGGTCTACCAGTAGGCCTGGGTGGAACATACGACTGAGCTGGGGAAGGCACCACATGGGATGGCCTTGGTGCATATCTGGAAGGAAGAGCGGAGTTTGGAATCCAAATCCGACGCTTCTGAGAACCAGAACCGGAGGAGGATCCCAAATCACGGGTGTGCTTACAGGACTCCTCGTAAGTGAGCTGAGCTATCTCTGCATTAATGGCCTTGTTCACAAGAGCTTGGAATGTATCACAATGATGTAGGTGGAGATCACGACGCAACTTGGGGTTGAGACCCTTCTGAAACCTAGCCTGCTTCTTGGCGTCCGTCGACACCTCTTCTGTGGCATACCGGGCGAGGCTCTCAAACTCTCTACTGTAAGCATCAACAGCCATCTTACTCTGGGTGAAACTATAGAACTCTTCTCTCTTGCGATCGATGAGGGCTTCAGGAATGTGATGCTCGCGAAAAGCCTCAGTGAAATCTCTCCAGGTAGGAATCTGGCCAGTTGGAAGCATAGCCTCATAGTTCTGCCACCAAAGACTAGCAGGACCTTTCAGGTGGTATGTGGCATAGGTGACCTTGTCATCTTCAGCTACGTTCGCGGAACACAGCTTATGAGTGATGCTACGGAGCCAGTCATCTGCATCGAGTGGCTCGATGGAATGATGAAAGGTAGGTGGGTGCAAGCGAATGAAGTCATGAATGGTTACAGACCCTTTGAGCTGATGTGCGGTGTTCTCCTCGATACGTGCCAATAGGCGGTTAGACTCACGCTTGTTCCTCTCCATCTCTAGCATGAACTCTGTCAACGAAGGTTGATCGGGAGGATCCTCGTCCCTACCATCTCTGTGGTTCTGGCTACGAGAAACAGAACTTGATGACATCCTGAGAAACAAAACCAGGGATGGAATCAACATCAATTATAGGCTATAGAATGTAGGATAAGGAAATTAGTATCTCTCGAACTCCTAGGGCAATTCCGGCAGCATAACGGCAGTAAAATGCTCAGAATGAGACATCTTGCTAAAAATGGAGTAGTACAACAACTCAACATCACCACTCAAGGTTCTAGGATCATACTGAACAGGCTACACCAGAAGTACTCGAAAACTAGGGTATGAATCTGATCAACCAATCCTATGGGACTACAGAGTAGTAACACGTGATCCTAATAAACGGAAGATAAGCCTAGTTCCTTAACCCTGTAGGAAAGATAGTATGACTCAGATCAGAAGGCCATGAGGTAAAAGGAGTAAAAGAGCCTTATGTTCCTTCCCACAATCAATTCCCTTACATAACTAAAGAATTTCTAGACTCAACTTCGACCAGTTTGGCTTGGTAATCCTACAGGCAGTCAGGCTCTGATACCAAAGCTGTCACGACCCCGACTCAATGCCACATCGATCTAGCATGTAACACCTCATATCACTTTGCGGCCTCACGCATGGTATCCCCATGGGTGTCGCCTTACCTTTCCCCGGGACCGTTTGCGCCTTTTGGCACACGTATATGATAGTGTCACTAGCATCCATATGATAAGGAGCCTGGGCTGACATGGCTAGTCATAAACCCAAAGTGGCACAAGCTTACAGGGACAGGCATCCATGACACAGCATCGAACGTGTCGGTCATCAGCGAGTGAATCCAGGCTGTAGCACTGGGCTAACAGGACTCCAGTGAACTGGGCTGTATCGGGCTAACAGGACCCCGGTATTCATCGTGTGACATTTCCCCAAAGGGACAAACACAGGAAGAAAGAAGGACACATGCCGGCCAGCCTAAGTGTTCCGGAGGAGTAGCAAGCTACCAGGACTCAGTGGAAGCACTAGGAGACATTTCCCGGTAAGAGAGGCTACTAAGGATAAACAACTAGATAGTCAGATCCCACACATAGCAATACACATTACACGTACGCATAACATGCAAGTATGTGATGTACAACATGGCATCACAACATAACTCAACAACTCATATAGATAAGGGTCAAAGAGCCATCATAGCATATATTACAAACAGGGGTCACATGACCCAACATTCAGAGCACACAAGCAACAGGCGGAAGCATTTCATGTCTGAGTACAGACATCTACAAATGAAAAAGGCTAAAGAGCCTGACTATCTACAACATCCGATCAAGATCATAGCTGAGGTACAAGATACTCGTCGAAGTCCATGAGAACACTAGTAAGACCGAAGTCTCCGCTGCAAAAACATAAATAAACCAACATGAGTACAAAGGTACTCAGCAAGACTTACATCAGATCCTATCATACATGCATTTGTATCAAGAGGGTAATGTGGGGTTTAGTTGCAGCAAGCCAGCTTTGACTCAGTGGCTATCCTGTTCTACGACTACGAGAAACTCTTGAGGTGATATGGCGCACACGAGTCCACTAATCACCACACAATACACAACTATGGATTCATCCCCGTCTCCCTACGAGAAGGCCATCCATAGCACTCACACTTGTCTTGAGCATTTTAGAGTATCCACTTCAAGTTGTCTATGTACCATGTAAGCATCCATGAAGTCCATAACCACGGACCCGGCTATTCGAATAGATCATGTTAACCCTGCAGGGGTGTACTTCTTCACACACGCTCTCGCCACTTACCGCCATGTACACGTCATGTATCTCGGCAACCTTCAAGCGGAAGCCTGGTGAGGGTGTCGGCCATGACCTGACTAACCACACAAGACTCTAGTCTAGGTTTATCGCCTATTCGGGTTCCATCCGCAAGGAGATCCGGCCGGGGTTTCACTCACGGCCCCAAACGATGTGTGCAGGGTTCCCGAGCCCACCATCTGGGTGCCATGTGGTACACCAGGCCACGTGTGCCTAGTCTGTCCCAAGCCCACCCTGCCGGGTGCCACTTGGTAGAAAAACAACACTACCTACAAACACCAGAAACTAGTTGTGACTCCTGGACAGAGACCAAGTTGGTTAATAAGTCGAGGGGGGTCAAGTTACCGGAACCAAATGTGTGGTAGTATCGAGTCATTGGACAACATACATAGAACTTAGTGCTTAAGGACGGTTCCAGTGAGACAACCCACCATGTACTCCTACATGGCCTCTCACCGCTACCTTTACCAAATCGTGTTCACACACTTCACTCTCAGCATTAAAACATAGAATTGCACTCCAATTCATTCCCAATCAATTAGACCTGACACACTCTAAGCAATAGCAGGAAAAGCATGGTAGGAACACAACAATGGCTTCAATCAACTCTTACAAATGCTAGTGGGTTTCAACTATTTACTGTGGCAATGACAGGTCATGCAGAGGAATGGGTTCAACTACCGCAGCACAAAGTAGCAATTGAATCATTATTGTCCTAATGCAATAACTGAGAGCAGGAGCGAGAGAGTAGGATTTTATCGGAATGAACAAGGGGGTTTGCTTGCCTGGTAGATCAACAAGGGGGCACTGCTCCTCAGACAGGTACTCTGGAACGGTCTCCGGAGCAGGACCTATCGAGAAGGAACGGTGTCGACAATCAATACACAAGCATATGCAACAATATGATGCATGAACATGGCATGTAGATGTGATGCTGTTTGAGCTAATGCAACTAGGTGTTATCTGGATGGAGTACATTTGAACCAAAAGCTCAAATGCATCTCCAAAATAAGCTCTTATATATGCCATTCATATGTTTTCACCTATACAGCAGGTTTAGGTTGGTTTGTCATGCAAGAAACTGGTACATATGGAAAGATTGCATTTTTCTCATAATTTTTCATATATAAATTATTTCAATCTGAGCTACGGTTGAATTACTATGAATTTTTGAAGTTTGAATCATTTTCTGGAATTTCCTGATTTAATTTAAATCCGGAAAATGGATAAATGCATCAGCATTGAGTAAGCATGAAGTCAGCAGGTCAACTGCGTCTGACTGGGGTCAAACCTGACGTGTGGGGTCCACACGTCAGTGTCTAATGGTTAATCGGGGGGTTTTATACTAATCTAAAAAAATATTAGGGCGCATGGGCCCACTGTCAGTGTCAGGGTTAGTTAGATGGTGACTAGCCTTAAGCTAATCACCTGGCCGATAGGGCCCGCATGTCAGGCCAGCGAGGTCGTCGGCGGCGACCCCAGGACGCGGCGGCGTTCGCGTTACAGGCCACGTGGGCGGCGGCTAAGGGCACCGGCGCGTAGCCCGGGCTCGTCCGCATCAAGGGGAGCATACGGGAGGCTGCGGGGGCGGCGGAGCTCGCCGGAGCGAAGCTCGCGGCGGCGGCCAGAGCTCGGGCTCGTGCAGTTGCGGGCTACAGAGCACGGGGAGGCAGGAGAGGAGGGGGTACCGACGCGGGGGGGCTCACAGGGGACCGGAAGAGACGACGGCGAGCTCGGGGGAGGCGCTGACGGCGGCGAGCGGCGACGGAGATCCACGGCGGCCGGAGGCGAAGATGGCGACGACGACGGCTCCACAGGGCGTCCGGCGACGCATGGCTTGACGGGGAGGACGAGGACGACGGCACAGAGCTCGGGGACGGCTCAGATGCTATCGAGGGGCGCGGTGGCTACGGCTACGGTGAGCGGTGGCGACAGGCGTGTTCGGCCGTGAGAGAGAGAGAGAGAGCGAGGGAGAGGAGAGGACTGGGGAGAGTGAGAGGGTCCGGGGGGGCGTGGCGACGTCCGGGGCATCCAGAGTGACGAGGGGGAGGACAGGCGGGCAGGGAGGGAGGAGGTGGCCGGGCGCGTGGTCGCGGCCAGCTGTGGCGCGGGCACGCAGCTGCTTGGGCGAGGGGGAGGAAGACGATAGAGGAGGAGGGACATTTGGGCTGGGCTGGCCAGCTGGGCCGGCCAGGCCGCACAGGAACGGGCTGCACAGGGAGGTAAGCACGAGGTAAGTCTCTTCTCCCTTTTATTTTTCTTTTCTATTTTCTGACATATGTTTTGATTTAATAAAAATACTAAATAATTTTATTAACTTATACCAATTTTTGTAGGAACTAGCGGCATTAATCCAGAGCTCCTCAACAACTGGCATAATTTTTGGACAATATTGTATATATATAACAATATATATCCAAAGCAAATAATTACTGCATTAATTCCAAAAGCCCACAATAAATACTTATGAGCTCTTAAAAATATTGGTTTGATTTTTATCTCTGTCCAATATTATCAGAGAGCAACACAAACATTTTCTTGGACCTTTTTGGTGAAATTTCTATCTGGGTCATTTCCAGAAATGATTCTGAGGGTTTCACAAATCCCCATTTCAAATTTAAATGGAATTTAAACATGATGCACACATGACTAGCTAGGCTAGGTCATACCAGAACTAGGGATGTGACAGCAAGCTTGGCGATTCGGATGTTGGATCTCCTTCTCTGTAACCGACTTTGTGTAACCCTAGCCCCCTCTGGTGTATATATAAACTGGAGGGTTTAGTCCGTAGGATAAGAACAATCATAATCATGGGCTAGCTTCTAGGGTTTAGCATCTACAATCTCGTGGTAGATCAACTCTTGTAATACTCATATCATCAAGATCAATCAAGCGGGAAGTAGGGTATTACCTCCATCGAGAGGGCCTGAACCTTGGTAAACATCGTGTCCCCAGCCTCCTGTTACCATTAGCCTTAGATGCACAGTTCGGGACCCCCTACCCGAGATCTGCTGGTTTTGAAACCGACATTGGTGCTTTCATTGAGAGTTCCTCTGTATCATCGCGACAAGGCTTGATGGCTCCTTCAATCATCAACAACAATACGGTCCAGGGTGAGACTTTTCTCCCCGGATAGATCTTTGTATTCGGCGGCTTCACACTGTGGGCCAATTCGCTTGGCCATCTGGTGCAGATCGATAGCTACGCCCATGGCCATCGGGTCAGGTTTGGAAACTTAAACTACACAGCCGACATCCGTGGAGACTTGATCTTCAACCGGTTCGAGCCGGCGTCAGGAGCGCCGAACGATCATGATGAGCATGACTTAGATCAGCCATCGGACAGTATTCAGGATATCGCACCTGCTGCAGCTCATGACATCCGAGGACAGGTGGATGGACCCCACCACGGAGGCCGGACACTCATCGGCATTGGAGCCAAACACAGACTCCACCTCCAAGGAAATCAGTGTGACCGGACCCTCGGACTTGTCTCCGGCCACAGGTTCCGGACCGCGTGCATCCGCGCCCATCGAATTTGATTGGGCACCGATCATGGAATTCACTGCCGCGGATATTTTTCAGCTCTCGCCCTTCGGGACGTGCTAAATTCTTTAAAGTCTCTCTCTTTGTCACAACACTCTTGGCCGAACTATGTCCGGCTCGAGTGGGATATGGACGACGAAGAAATTCGCTGCCCACCCACCACCCACTTGATAGCCACTGTCGATGACTTAACCGACACGCTTGGCTTCGACTCTGAAGACATCGACGGTATGGACGTCGATGCAGGAGATGATATAGAACCACCGCCCAGAGGGCACTGGACAGCCACCTCATCATACGATATATACATGGTGGACACACCCAAGGAGGACCACGGCGACAAAAAGGATGCAAAGGAAGATAAACCCCCCAGGCAGAAACCAATGTGACAGCGCAGGCGCCGCTCTAAGTCCAGCCAAAGCAAAAATAGCGATAACAGCGCAAGAAAAATTGACACCCTGGTCGACTCCAAAGGCAACAACGACCATATGGACCCAGCGATGGAGCAGGATGAGCCAGGTCACATCGAACATAGCCCGGAGCAAACACACGATCACGGCGATCCCGGGGGTAGAACTCATCAACCTGCCTCCAGAGAGGACGAAAGTCCGGACAACGATGCATTCATCATTCCGGAAAAATGTTTGGAACAAGAGACCCTCCACCAAAGGCTTATGGCCACCGCGAGGAGCCTAAAGAAGCAGAAGCAAAGGCCTAAGGTCGCGCAGGATACGCTCAACCGCAGATGGAACAAAGTGCTAGACACTAAAGAAAAATATGACGATGATCGCCACACAAAGAGATACCCACAGAGCAAGGTGCTGCCTCATTTCGATGAGGAGGCCATAGAGCCCAAAGAATAATACGGCCGATCAACTGGACCGACCACCTCGTGGCCGCAATAGAACAGCTACTGACACCGCACAGAAGCCAGCACACGACTTACACGAGCTCCTGGAGAAAAAGGCTGGTGCGACCAGGTTCATCTATGGATCTAGAGGGCGTGCCCCCGACGCAAGATCATGGCCACCAAAACGATCATACTGATCGAACAACAGTTCGGAATCAACCCCGGACACAACAACCATCAACAGCATGCCACGACATGTCCACATACAGAGGAGTTGTTCACCCCCTTTGCTTCACCGACAAGGTGCTGGATCACGAATTTTCACATGGATTCAAACTCGTGAATATGGAGGCATACAACGGAACGACAGACCCTGGGGTCTGGGTTGAGGATTTTATCCTTCATATCCACATGGCTCGTGGGGATGACCTAAACGCCATTAAATACCTGCCCCTCAAGTTGAAAGGACCAGCTCGGCATTGGTTGAAAAGCCTCCCGAAAACTCAATTGGAAGTTAGGAGGAACTTGAGGATGCTTTCAGGGCCAATTTTCAAGGGACCTATATCCGACCTCCGGATGCAGACGATTTAAGTCACATAATACAACAACCCGGAGAGACAACCCGTAAGCTTTGGAACAGATTTCTCACTAAGAATCAAAATGTTGATTGTCCAGATGTCGAAGCCCTAGCGGCCTTCAAGCATAGTATCCGGGACGAATGGCTCGCCAGACACCTCGGCCAATAAAAGCCGAGGACAATGGCGGCCCTAACAAGCCTTATGACCCACTTTTGCGCGGGTGAGGATAGCTGGTTGGCCCATAGAGGCACCAGTGACCCAGGCACATCCGAAATTAGGGATGGCAATGGGAAGCCACGATGCAATAAAAACAAGCGTCGAAACAATGAAGAGAGTCCGGATAACACGATGGTCAACGCCGTATTCAGGGGCTCTCGACCCGGTCAATGGAAGAAGCCATTTAAAGGTAGCAAAGATGGACCATCCAGCCTGAACAAAGTCATGGAAAGATTGTGTCAAATCCATGGCACCCCCGAAAAACCTGCGAGCCACACTCACCGAGAATGTTGGGTCTTGAAGCAGGCTGGCAAGCTAAATGCCGAACACTGGGGGACAGAAAAAATTCCCACCAGAAGTCAAAACAGTGAATATGATCTACGCGACTCACATACCGAAGAAAAGGCGCGAGCGCGCACTCAGAGACGTATACGCTATAGAGCCCGTCGCCCCCAAATTCAACGCTTGGTCGGCCTGTCCGATCACTTTTGATCACAGTGATCACCCGACTAGTATCCAGCATGAAGGATCAACTTCCTTGGTGCTCGACCCAATAATCGATGGATACCATCTCACTCGAGTCCTTATGGACGGTGGCAGTACTCTTAATCTGATATATCAGGACACTATCTGCAAGATGGGGATAGACCCGTCAAGAATCAGCCAAAGTAACACTACCTGTCGGGGGTTGGGTACGACATATGCCAAAGGATGGCTAATCTTGGTGGGAGCGAGTAGAACGTTGCCGGTGCCCGGAAGCGGGATAAGGCGAAGACATGCACGCCGACGGATCTTACCCAGCATCAGGGCTCTCCGTGGAGATAACATCCCTACTGCTGCTCTACGGGGTCTCCACATGGTCACTATGGCAAAGTGAGTACAATGGTGCTCCTGGAGCTGTTTCTAGAGGTAGAAGAGGGCAAGGCCAGCTCTCTCCTTCCTATATTCTGGGGTCTAGTGCTATCTGGGTCCGAACCCTTTGCATGGGCTCTCCTGGGGGTTTATATAGGCCTACCCCCAGGGGTACAACGGTAATCCCGCTGGGCGCGGGTCGCAGCCGTCTGTCTCTCAGGCCGTCGTCTTCTCCGCAGACTTCTTGGGCCCACCGACTGGTGGGCCCCGCGGACAGGCCTGGTACTGTAGCGGTGCTTCTGATGACGCTGGCTTGGTCATGATGTCATGGCAATAGTGCTGCCACCTGGGATGCGTTTACTGTTGCCATTCCCCATCTTGTCCGATTAATGGTGCGCGGCGCCTGAGAGAGGGGCCGGCCGACTCCAGGGCGCCGACTCCCACGGGTCCGTATTCAGGGAGCGCTCGTCGTCTTCTGTCTACTCGCTAACAGGCGGTTCCGCCGTCCTGGGATCATACAGGAAGGCGTCGTGGGCACAGCGCACCGCCCACCAATGCTAAGGTCAGGGCCGGCATGGCAACAGTGCTCCGCCACGATGGAGATCTCCAGCGATATGGCGCACTATAGCCATGCTGGTCCTTCGTGGGCAGGGGCTGGTTGGAGTCGCGAGCCGACTACCCTCAGCTGGCTTCTCTGGAAGTCATTAGCTGAGAGTCGGCTTGTCTTGGAGTCGGTTCTGGGACTCGGCATATCTGGGAGTCGGTTCGGGGACTCGGCAGATCATGGAGTCGGTTCTGGGACTCGGCAAATCTTGGAGTCGTTCCTGGGACTCAGCATATCTGGGAGTCGGCTCTGGGACTCAGCAGATCTTGGAGTTGGTTCTGAGACTCGGCTTGAGGGGCGCAACCTGTCCCGATGTCTTGAAAGGTTCTGGGGCTCGGGTTGGCCTACCCATGGCCCATTACTTCGATAGTAGTCCCCGAAGCTGGTGAGGCTCCGCGGGTATTGCGTCGTGGGGCTTCAACAGTTTCATTCCTCTAGTGGTGGAATCTGGGCTTCGCTTGCCGTCTTCCTTTTGGCCGTCTATCCAGAATCGAACTCGCTAAGGTCCGTCTTGCTCCCTGAGGAGTTCGAACGTCGCGGCGGGAAACCAGGCGGCGTCCCTGATAGTTCCCCATGGTCACCCGTTGCTGCCCCGTCGCTCGGTGCCACGTGGCGACGTCAGTCTGCCTACCCACACGTGCGACGGGACATGCCGTCAGGTGGGGCCCTCCATTACCGTGCCTCGGTATCCGAACGGATCTGTTGCAGCCGCGCGGACGATTGGGTTTCCCACGTAGTTACTGCATGCAGTAACTTCGTGGGGTAAATCATGGGGCAGGGCATGGGGTCCCGTGCGCAGTTAATCCCACGCCCGCCCCATCGGCTTCTCAGCCTGTGAAGCTATAAGTAGGCGGGGGGAGAGGAGCGGCAAAGCACGCGCGCCCATCTTCCCTGCTCCCCCGCATCCTCCTGCCTCCTCTGCTTCCTGTCTCTTTCCCGCCGCCGTCGCGCTGCACCACGCCGCGCCCGCCACGATGAGCTACTCCTCTGCTGCCGTGGCTCCCGCCGTGCGCTCCGGCGTGTGGGACGGCTCTGACGTGGACGACGACCTCATCCAGTTCCTTCGTAGGATGCGCCGCCTCCCCGGTGCGAACCTCGTGCAAGCCCGCGCCGCGCCGACGGGGGAGATACTGCCGGCGCCGGAGGAGGGCGAGCGGGTCATTTTCCACTCGCACCTCATGCGCGGCCTGGGGTTGCCGGTGAGCGGCTTCTTCCGCTCATTCTTGGAGCTATACAGGCTCCAGCCGCACCACCTCACGCCAAACACAGTGGTGCTGCTGGCTGCCTTCGCCACCCTGTGCGAAGGCTTCCTCGGCGTTCTCCCCACCATCGAGCTGTCGGGAAAATTCTTCCAATTCAAGCTCGGCACGCACGTCGCCGGCGTGCCGGCCCAGTGCGGCGCCTTCATTGCGATGCGGCGAACGTCAGCCGACAATCCATTTCCCTCCATCCCGCTGAACAAGTCGGTGAGGATGTGGCAGCGGTCTTATTTCTACGTGAAGAACGTCGCCCCAGACGGCGACTGGGTCAATCTGCCGCCCTACAAAGCCGGCGCACCGGCTGGGAGGCTCCCCAGCTGGTCCCACCGAGTCAAGACGCTGACTCCCGCCGGAGCCGCCGCCGTAGCGCGACTCCGAGTTCTGACACAATCGGAGGGCCTCGTTGGAGCCGACTTGCTGGCCACCTTCGTGGCGCACCGAGTCCTCCCTCTCCAAGGACGGCCTCCTCTGATCAGTCAGATGAGCGACCACCAGGACCCGAGTCGGATGTGCACCAGGGACATGCCCCGGGCGGAAGTGGCGAACATGGTGAACCACATCGCAAACTGCGAGCTCGCTGCGAACTGGCAGTTTGGCAAGGAGCCGTACTCTCGCGCCAACCCTCCTCCGGCGGTAAGTCGCATCTCTTGTTGCTCTTCTTTCTTTGTAGCCGAATCCGACTTCTAATCCTTTCGTTTTCTTTGAGTCAGAATCCCCTCATTCAGCCTGCAGCTGGCGTCGAAATACCGCCCCGCAAGTTCGTCCCCGACCGGGCGGAGAGTAATGTCAACGACCCCGACTTGGGGGCGGCGGCGATGGAGACCGACTCCGAAGGCGGAGGTGGGGGGGCGGGAAGTGGCTTCAGGCCCTCGGCCACCTTCGCCGACTAGCCTGAAGACGACTTCGAAGGGGAAGTCGCCCCGTGCCGGCAGCCAAGGTTTGGCCCGCCGGGTGCGAGTTCCTCCGTCGGCCAAGGCGGCGCGAAGAGGCGCCACGCTGGGCCGAGTTCATTCGGTGGCAAGCCGAAGAAGCTCAAGCGGGTGGCTGCCGCGACCAGACGGGAGGAGGCGGCCGCGAAGGCCAACCGCTTCCGCAAGGAAGGGAAGAGGCCACCTTTAAGCTCTGCGTAAGTGCTTCTGTCTTTGCCTCATTTTCTTTTGGTGAAGTCTGTCTGAGTCTTTTACACCCCCTCCTTGCTTCAGGGCTCCTCTTATCCTTGAGAGGGTCGCCGCCCCCTCCGTCATGGGGTCGGCGGAGACATCCGCCAACACTCGGCGGGTTGACCCTGCCGCTGACCTCCGAGAGGCGACGGAGCGAAACGTGCGGGAGAAGCGCTACGAGGAGGAGGCCGACCGCCTGGAGAAAGCGGAGGCCGAGAAGGCGGCGGCCTCCGCCCAGAAAAAACTGGAAGAGGCCGAAGCCATCGCTGCAGCGAGGCGGCAAGCCGAGGAGGCCGCGCGCCACCAGTGGGTGTTGTTCGTCACCCCGCTGTCCTCCGTGCCGCCTGTTGGAAATATGCCCTACAGGCAATAATAAAAGTATTATTATTATATTTCCTTGTTCATGATAATTGTCTTTTATTCATGCTATAACTGTATTATCCAGAAATCGTAATACACGTGTGAATACATAGACCACAATTATGTCCCTAGTGAGCCTCTAGTTGACTAGCTCGTTGATCAATAGATGGTTACGGTTTCCTGACCATGGACATTGGATGTCATTGATAACGGGATCACATCATTAGGAGAATGATGTGATGGACAAGACCCAATCCTAAGCCTAGCACAAAGATCGTGTAGTTCGTATGCTAAAGCTTTTCAAATGTCAAGTATCTTTTACTTAGACCATAAGATTGTGCAACTCCCGGATACCGTAGGAATGCTTTGGGTGTACCAAACATCCCAACGTAACTGGGTGGCTATAAAGGTGCATTACAGGTATCTCCGAAAGTGTCTGTTGGGTTGGCACGAATCGAGACTGGGATTTGTCACTCCGTGTAAATGGAGAGGTATCTCTGGGCCCACTCGGTAGGACATCATCATAATGTGCACAATGTGACCAAGGGGTTGATCACGGGATGATGTGTTACGGAACGAGTAAAGAGACTTGCCGGTAACGAGATTGAACAAGGTATCGGTATACCGACGATCGAATCTCGGGCAAGTACAATACCGCTAGACAAAGGGAATTGTATACGGGATCGATTGAGTCCTTGACATTGTGGTTCATCCGATGAGATCATCGTGGAACATGTGGGAGCCAACATGGGTATCCAGATCCCTCTGTTGGTTATTGACCGGAGAACGTCTCGGTCATGTCTACATGTCTCCCGAACCCGTAGGGTCTACACACTTAAGGTTCGATGACGCTAGGGTTATAAAGGAAGTTTGTATGTGGTTACCGAATATTCTTCGGAGTCCCCGATGAGATCCCGGACGTCACGAGGAGTTCCGGAATGGTCCGGAGGTAAAGATTTATATATAGGAAGTCCTATTTCGGCCATCGGGACAAGTTTCGGGGTCATCGGTATTGTACCGGGACCACCGGAAGGGTCCCGGGGGTCCACCGGGTGGGGCACCTATCCCGGAGGGTCCCATGGGCTGAAGTGGGAAGGGATCCAGCCCAAAGTGAGCTGGGGCACCACTTCCCTGATGGCCCATGCGCCTAGGGTGAAGGGGGAACCCTAAGGAAGAGTCCTAGGAGGGGAAGGCACCTCCTAGGTGCCTTGGGGGGGAGGGAATCCTCCCTTGGCCGCCGCCCCTTTCCCATCTAGGGCTGCCGCACCCCCTAGGGTGGGAACCCTAGAGGGGTCGCACCCTCCTCCCTCTTCCCTATATATAGTGAGGCCTGGGGCTGCACCTAATACGTGATTCGATCTCTGCCTGTTGGTGCAGCCCTCCCTCTCTTTCTCCTCATATCTCGCGGTGCTTGGCGAAGCCCTGCAGGATTGCCACGCTCCTCCATCACCACCACGCCGTTGTGCTGCTGCTAGATGGAATCTTCCTCAACCTCTCCCTCTCTCCTTGCTGGATCAAGGCATGGGAGACGTCACCGGGCTGTACGTGTGTTGAACGCGGAGGTGCCGTCCTTTCGGTACTTGATCATCGGTGATTTGAATCACGACGAGTACGACTCCATCAACCCCGTTCACTTGAATGCTTCCGCTTAGCGATCTACAAGGGTATGTAGATGCACACTCCTTCCCCTCGTTGCTGGTTTCTCCATAGATAGATCTTGGTGACACGTAGGAAAATTTTGAATTTCTGCTACGTTCCCCAACAGTGGCATCATGAGCTAGGTCTATTGCGTAGATTCTTTGCACGAGTAGAACACAAAGTAGTTGTGGGCGTTGATTTTGTTCAATATGCTTACCGTTACTAGTCCAATCTTGTTTCGACCGTATTGTGGGATGAAGCGGCCCGGACCGACCTTACACGTACTCTTACGTGAGACAGGTTCCACCAACTGACATGCACTTGGTGCATAAGGTGGCTAGCGGGTGCCAGTCTCTCCCACTTTAGTCGGAACAGATTCGATGAAAAGGGTCCTTATGAAGGGTAAATAGCAATTGGCATATCACGTTGTGGTTTTGCGTAGGTAAGAAACGTTCTTGCTAGAAACCCATAGCAGCCACGTAAAACATGCAAACAACAATTAGAGGACGTCTAACTTGTTTTTGCAGGGTATGCTATGTGATGTGATGTGGCCAAAAGGATGTGATGAATGATATATGTGATGTATGAGATTGATCATGTTCTTGTAATAGATGATCATGGAGCCCCAAGATGGAGATTAAAGGAGCTATATGATATTGGCCATATCATGTCACTATTATTTGATTGCATGTGATGTTTATCATGTTTATGCATCTTATTTGCTTAGAATGACGGTAGTAAATAAGATTATCCCTCATTACAATTTCAAGAAGTGTTCTCCCCTAACTGTGCACCGTTGCTACAGTTCGTCGTTTCGAAGCACCACGTGATGATCGGGTGTGATAGATCCTTACGTTCACATACAACGGGTGTAAGACAGATTTACACATGCAATACACTTAGGGTTAACTTGACGAGCCTAGCATGTACAGACATGGCCTAGGAACACAGAGACCGAAAGGTCGAGCATGAGTCGTATAGTAGATACGATCAACATGAAGATGTTCACCGATGATGACTAGTCCGTCTCACGTGATGATCAGACACGGCCTAGTTGACTCGGATCATGTAATCACTTAGATGACTAGAGGGATGTCTATCTGAGTGGGAGTTCATAAGATGAACTTAATTATCTTGAACATAGTCAAAAGACTTTTTGCAAATTATGTCGTAGCTCGCACTTTAGTTCTACTGTTTTAGATATGTTCCTAGAGAAAATATAGTTGAAAGTTGAAAGTAGCAATTATGCGGTCAGTAGAAAGCTTATGTCCTTAATGCACTGCTTAATGTGCCGAACCCCAAACGTCGTTTGTGGATGTTGCGAACATCGGACATACACGTTTTGATAACTACATGATAGTTCAGTTAAATGGTTTAAGTAGAGGCACCAAAGACGTTTTCGAAACATCGCGGAACATATGAGATGTTTCGAGGGCTGAAATTGGGATTTCAGGCTCGTGCCCACGTCAAGAGGTATGAGACCTCCGACGATTTTCTTAGCCTGCAAACTAAGGGAGAAAAGCTCAATCGTTGAGCTTGTGCTCAGATTGTCTGAGTGCAACAATCACTTGAATTGAGTGGGAGTTGATCGTCCAGATGAGATAGTGATGTTTCCCCAAAGTCATTGCCACCAAGCTGCTAGAGCTTTGTGATGAACTATAACATATCAGGGATAGATATGATGATCCTTGAAATATCCGTGATGTTTGACACCGCGAAAGTAGAAATCAAGAAGGAGCATCAATTGTTGATGGTTGGTGAAACCACTAGTTTCAAGAAAGGGCAAGGGCAAGAAGGGATACTTCATGAAACGGCAAATCAGCTGCTGCTCCAGTGAAGAAACCCAAGGTTGAACCCGAACCCGAGACTAAGTGCTTCTCTGATAAGGGGAATAGTCACTAGAGCGGAATTACCCTAGATACTTGGTAGATGAGAAGACTGGCAAGGTCGATAGAAGTATATTGGATATACATTATGTTAATGTGTACTTTACTAGTACTCCTAGTAGCACCAGGGTATAAGATACCGGTTCGGTTGCTAAGTGTTAGTAACTCGAAATAAAAGAGCTACGGAATAAATGGAGACTAGCTAAAGGTGAGCTGACGATATATGTGGGAAGTGTTTCCAAGTTTGATGTGATCAAACATCGCACACTCCCTCTACCATCAAGATTAGTATTAAACCTGAATAATTGTCATTTGGTGTTTTGCGTTGAGCATAGACATGATTGGATTATGTCTATCGCAATACGGTTATTCATCTAAAGAGAATAATGGTTACTCTATTTATTTGAATAATACCTTCAATGGTCTTGCACCTAAAGGAATGGTTTATTGAATCTCGATCGTAGTGATACACATTTTCATGCCAAAAGATATAAGATAGTAATGATAGTACCACTTACTTGTGGCACTGCCATGTAAGTCATAATGGTATAAAACGCATGAAGAAGCTCCATGTTGATGGATCTTTGGACTCACTCATTTTTGAAAAGTTTGAGACATGCGAACCATGTCTATTGGTGTATACGCATGAAGAAACTCCATGCAGATCGATCGTTTGGACTCACTTGATTTTGAATCACTTGAGATATGCAAATCATACCACATGGGCAAGATGACTGAAAAGCCTCGGTTTCAGTAAGATGGAACAAGATAGCAACTTGTTGGAAGTAACACATTTTGATGTGTGTAGTCCAATGAGTGATGAGGCATGCAGTGAATATCGTTATGTTCTTACTTCACAGATGATTCGAGTAGATGTTGAATATATTTAATTGATGAAACACAAGTCTGAATGTCAGGACCCCGACTCGATGTCACATCGATCTAGCCGGTAACACTTCATATCACTTTGCGGCCTCACGCACGGTATTCCCACGGGTGTCGCCTTACCTTTTCCTGGGACCGTTTGCGCCTTTTGGCTCACGTATATGATAGTGTCGCTAGCATCCATATGATAAAGAGCCCAGGCTGACATGACTAGTCGTAAACCCAAAGTGGCACAGACTTACAGGGACAGGCATCCATGACCTAGCTTCGAACGTGTCGGTCATCAGCAAGTGGGTCCGGGCTGTAGCACTGGGCTAGCAGGACTCCGGTAAACCGGGCTGTAGCGGGCTAACAGGACTCCGGTACTCAAAGCGTGACATTTCCCCGAAGGGACAGACACAGGAACGAAGAAGGACACATGCCGGCCAGCCTAAGTGTTCCAGAGCAGTAGCAAGCTACCATGGCTCAGCGGTAACACTAGGAGACATTTCCCGGTAAGAGAGGCTACTAAAGATAAACTTCTAGATAGTCAGATCCCACACATACCAAGCATTTCAATCATACACACAATATGCTCGATATGTGCAAATACAACGAAGCATCACAACATGACTCTACGACACAAGTACTTTATTTAAGGCTCAGTGAGCCATACATAACATACACACAAAGGTACGGGTCTCACGACCCAACATACAAGTCATACAGTCATACAAGCCAACAGCGGAAGTAACTTGTCTGAGTACAGACAACTAGTAAAATAAAAGAGGCTTGGAAAGCCTGGCTATACTATGTGGTCCTTCACAAGCTCAGGGTCACCACCTGGGTCTTTAGCCTACTCGTTGATGTCAACGTCTACATAGAACCCATCAGAAGGGGTTGCAGCGTCTTCTGTAAAAATGTAGATTATAGCAACATGAGTACAAAGGTACTCAGCAAGACTTACATTAGATCCTACATACATGCATAGTATCAAGAAGGGCTGGTGGAGTTATTGCAGCAAGCCAGCTTTGACTCTTGGCTAGACTATCCTACGATACTCCAACTTGAAATAGTTTTGCGCACACGAGTCCACTATTCACCACTTCAATACACTACCGAGGATCCACCTCCGTCTTCCTACGGAAGAGCCATCCTCGGCACTCACACTTATCTTGAGGCTTTTAACAGTTTCCATTTACTTGTCTATGAACTGTATAGGCAACCAAGTAGTCCTTTACCGCGGACGCGGCTATTCGAATAGATCATGTTAACCCTGCAGGGGGTACTTCTTCATACACGCTCTCACCACTTACCGTCGTCTACACGACATGTACTCGGCAACCTTCAAGCGGAAGCCCAACGTGGGTGTCGGCCACGACCTACCTAATCACCTAAGTTTCCAGTCCAGGTTTATCGCCTATTCAGGTTCCATCCGCAGGGAGTCCGGCCGAGGTTTCCCATACGGCCCCGAACGATGTGAACAGGGTTCCCGAGATACCTAACGGGTATTCGGTACACCGTGCCACGTACCTACCGCATCACAGCCCACCCCTACGGTCAGCGCTGTCCAC
Organism: Triticum aestivum; assembly: GCF_018294505.1. Lineage (NCBI taxonomy): Eukaryota > Viridiplantae > Streptophyta > Magnoliopsida > Poales > Poaceae > Triticum > Triticum aestivum. The sequence continues at coordinate 113,278,717 of NC_057810.1, forward strand.
GGCCTCCAGTAGGCTACAAACACCAGAAACTACTTGCAACTCCTGGACGGAGAACTAGGGTGAATAAGAAGTCGAGAGGGTCCATTGGTTTCGGGCCCAATGCATGGTAGTAGCTGATTCTTAAATCACACATACAGATCTCAGTGCTTAAGGTCGGCTTCAATGAAACAACCCACCATGTACTCCTACATGGCCTCTCATCGATACCTTTACCAAATCGTGTTCACCACACCACTCTCATTACCGACATAATCATTTCACTCTAGCCCATCACCCAGATGAACCAGACCTGACACGACTCTAAGCATAGCAGGCATAGCAAGGTAGGAACAACACATACATATGGCTCAACCAACTCCTACACATGCTAGTGGGTTTCATCTAGTTACTGTGGCAATGACAGGTCATGCAGAGGAAATGGGTTCAACTACCGCAGCACACAGCAGTTTGAATCGCGTTGTCTTAATGCAGTAAAAGAGAGCAGGAGCGAGAACATGGGATTGTATCGATATGATCAAATGGTTGGTTGCTTGCCTGATGGTTCGTTGCACGGATACGATTCTTCGTTAGAGTAATCACGGTACTCCTCGGGAACAGATCCTGTCGCAAAGGATACCGATACACAACATTACCAAACAATATGCAACAATATGATGCATGCATGGAACATGGCAATATGAGTGTGTTGGGCTAATGCAACTAAAGCCAGAAGTGTTTGAGCAATTTTGAATCAAAGATTCAAATTTCAAATTCAAATATGGCCTTTTAAAGTGCCTTTCCTTGTTCTGATTAAAACATCAATTTAACTTGTTTGGTCATGCATGAAAATAGTACAGATGGATAGATTGGATTTTTCTGATCATTTTTCATATATAATTTGTCCAATTTGGAGTTACAGATTAAAAGTTATGAATTTTTGAAGTTTAAATAATATTCTGGAATTTCCTGATTTAATTTAAATCCAGAAATATCATTTACTGCGTCAGCCTGACATCACAGTGACATCAGTAGGTCAACAGAGCTGGCTCGGGTCAAACCTGACGTGTGGGGTCCACACGTCAGTGTCACAGTTGCTAATCCCGCGTTGACCCCGGGCTGGTTAGCTTTGACTAAGCCCTGGGCCCACTTGTCAGCGTCAGTAGGTGGTGGATTAGTGGTTAATCAACTAGGCCACGTCAGCTCGCCGGAGTTCTGGCCGGCGGCGACCAACAGTGCGGCGGCGATAGTGGTTTTGGTCGTTTCGGCCACCAAATGGAACGCGGCGATCACCGGAGTGAAGCTGAGGACGACCCGCGGCTCTTGGCGGAGTCCGTTGGGGTCGGGGTGGCCGGAGTCGACGGCGGCGAGCTCGGTTGCGGCCGCCGGGGTTCGGTCGTGCACGGGAACGGTGCTGGAGCTCGAAGTCGAGCAAAGTGAGGCGCTAGGGATGCTCTACTGGGTTCTGTGAACGCGTTGGACTCGCCGGGGTGACCAAATGGTCACCGGAGCTGCGTCGACGGCGAGCTCGGCGACGGCGGAGGTTCGGCCGTGGTGGAGATGAAGCTACGGTGAGGGATCGAGGGGGAGAAGAGGGGGAAACGGTGGCGTAGCTCACCACGGTTGCAGTGGGCGTCGAAGCGGGCTCGGGGACGCGCTGGAGACGGCGAATTCGTCGGCGACGGTGGTCGGAGCCCGAAGAGGGGAACGGCGACGTGGCGGCGATGCAGGGCTTCCGGGGACTCGTGGAGCGGTGGGGAGGAAGAGGGAGTCGAGGCGGAGCTTCTGAGCTACTCGGGGGAGCGAGGGGTGGCCGGAGGCAGTGGCTAAGGCGAACGGCGGCGACGGTGTGCTTCGGCCGAGAGCGAGAGAGAGCGAGGGAGAAACGGGGGAGAGTGAGCGAGGGCAGGGGGAATCGGGACGGGCTGCGGCGTCGTCCACGCGGCCAGGAGGGCATCGGCAAGCAGGAGGTGGCCGCGCGGCCGCGCGCGCGCGAGCACGCAGCAGCTTCGGGGCGTGGGGAGGAAGACGACGGGGAGCTACAGTGTTGGGCTGGGTCGGCTGCTAGCTGGGCCGGCCAGCTGGCTGGGCCGCACAGGTAAGTCTTTCCCCTTTCTTTTCTGTTTTCTGATTTTATTTAATATATCTGCAACTTTGTTGAATTAAATAAAATACCTAGGCAATTCCAAAAATCACCAAACTACTCCTGGCTCATGGTTGGATTATTTCCAACATGAAACATTTTAGTTTGGAGATATTTGAGCATTTAAATATTTTATATTATTTTAAATGCCCAAATTCAAATATTTATGATTTAATTCAAAGACCCTATGATGGCCTAGAAAAATGTGCACCACTTTTGCAGAGGTTCTGAACCAAGACAAAAATGATGGGCATTTTAGAAGGGCATTTCAGGTTCATTGAAAATTATTTTAGTAAACCCTAGTTGGTTTCAGAGGGGACTGGGGGTTCTGTCATCCCCATTTCAAGTTTCTGATGAATGAGTAAACATGATGCAACACTCTAATGCATGACTAGCTAGGGTGTGACACT